>NC_060074.1:1860000-2170000 GCF_922984935.1 Meles meles | reverse complement strand
TCAGCTTAAATATCATTAGTAAACTAAAAAATAAACCTAAATAAACATCATTTTAACCAATTCAACAGCTGTCACATGCCCTTCCTTAACCACAACAAAGGATATGTGTTCCTCCTGGTGTCTTCATTTACTTACCCAGAAACTTAGAGAAACCTACCAGGAACCATCTCTGTTTTCCTTTATGTGTAATATTTTAAATTGACAACAGTTCAAGTAACTAACAATAGGAGGGTAGCTCAGTAAGTTATAGAATGAATATGATAGAATATTATATAATCATTAAAGGAGCTGTTCATGGAATTTTTAATAGCATGCATAAAATCCTTTCTCAGTGTTAATTAGGAAAAAAGCAATATATTAAGCAAGAGATTACATATTGAAAATGTATTCTCAAATGAGAAAAATCTTTGAAGAGAGATAGATGTTGTAAATGTTACCAATGATTATATCAAGGTGGTGGGTTTATTAGTGAAATGATTTTTAAACTATTGTCTTCATTTTCTGTTCTTTATGGTGGGGAGGAAAAGCACACTCTACTTTGTAAGCATGAAAATTAAATACTATATTAAAAATGTAGAAGAGAAAGGGACATGCTTGCACTTTGGCATAAATAAGTAATTCTCAAATTCTTGGTTCTGTCTCAGGAGCCTTTTGTACTTTTTTAATTATCGAGGGCCCAAAATAAAATGTAGTAGGTTATACCTATTAATATTCACCATTTTAGAAATTAAAACTGAGAAAATTTTTATTTATTTGAAATAAGAATATTACCATTTTGCATTAACATAAATATTGTATTTTTATGAAAGTAGCAATTCTTATCAAAACAAAAAGTTATTGAGAGGGATGGCATTGTTTTACATTTTTTCAAATCTCTTTAATGTCTGATTTAACAGAAAACAGTAGGATTCTCATATTTGCATCTAATTTCAAGCTGTTGTCATTTGTTGTAATGGTTAAAGTGTATGAAAAAATCTGGCCTTGCATAAATTATGTATTTGGGAAAGGAAAAACTTCACAGATTCACCTTTGGCTTCCAAACAAGAAGATCTGGTGAGCACCGAGGAATGCTTAGACCTTCTAAAGTAGGAGACAAACTGGAAGTCAGATCTGGGTTGTCTTGCATGGTTTACTTACTAGTTGTGTAAGTCTGTATCTCATTTAACCCTACTGAACTTAATGTTAATTACCTATAAACTTAGGTTTATAGGTAATTACCCACTCATGTGGTTGAGAAACCCACTATGTGGTTGAGAAAATTCAATGGCGTGTCCTTTTGAGAGTCCTTTGCAGTATTCAAACAAAGATTTGGGATCCCACACAGGTCATTTTTGTATTTTCTCTGTGTAATTAAATCAAAACTTTTATAATAGTTATGTTTGAAAGCCTCATAGTCATAAATTGTAAAGGAATAATATTTAGCTTATGTGCGTCAGTTTTAAGCAAACGGAAAGTCTGTTTTCTCAAGGGGATAGTGGATGCTTTCTCTCATTATTCTTTCCCATCTTTTCTCTCCAAACACTTACTCTCCTTTTAGCTCATTCTGTTAGATCAACGCTTAAATTGGAAGTTCTTTCTGAGTTCAGGCAGTCTAAAGGGAACCCTGCCAAACTAAGGCATTGCTCACTTGTCCTTTTACCCACTGAAAATGTGTTTTAAGGTGCTAAAAATAACTGCAGGATCCCACGCTGTCCTTTATTAAGCAAAGAACTGAATAGAGTTCTTCTCAAACGGCCTATTTGTAATTAATCATCCCTCAACTGTAGTAAGAATAATAAGTATGATAGCTTATATTTTTTTAATTTTTAGAACTTGTAAAACTCATTCATGAATACTTCCTGTAATAATACTTGGAAATACAAAGGGGCTTTTACTGTCTTATTTTTCAAATAAGGACTTGGACTCCGCCAATGTATAGAGCTCTCGTAAGGTCAAGTGGTTAGTCAGAGGCTGTCCTGAGACCAGAGCTCACATTTCCCATGAGGTGAGGTTCTGTGGAATTGTCTTTTCAGAGAGACCACACTTCAAGCTCTTAATGCCACAAAAGGAGTTTTTGTTAATTTCCTTTTTTTGTTTAACCTAAAATTAGTTTGATTTTACTAGCTCTTTGTTCCCTTTCTTCAGGATTTGGAATTTGGAGCTGTATTTTTCTTTCTAAAGACTTTAAAGGGCTAGTAACACTCACAGACTTTCATCAGAGAGGGACTTACAAATATGTTTTCCACTTCTCTTTGCTCTGTTGACTCTCAGTGCTGAAAAACCACTTTGGAGTGAACTTAGAAGAAGAGATGAGGTTGCTGTGTGAAAAACAGAATTCAAATCTATGTATGGTTACTGATTCATGCACATTTTTTCTTGAGCTATGTCTTCTTTTGGAAGAGAGACATGGGTGTGGTTCTACAAGAAATAAAACCACGCAGAGTATTAGAAATACTTTTATTTTTTTCTGCATGAATAAAGATGCAGGCATGTTATTGATGTCTTTGTGTGCCCCTCCAGTGACAGAGCATTCTGGAGAATACAATCCAAGAGTACGTTAGTTTAGTAAACTCATTTAAAAAACCCTTGAAAATTCCTTGAAAAAAAAATTCCTTGAAACGGAATAATTAGCATAGATACTATCTTGAAATACTGACTAGACTATTAAAAAATGAAAATCTTGTTAAGGTTGGGATTTATTGCTTTTAAATATTTCTTGGCCCCTCTTCCCATTTCCTTTACTATAAATATGCTTTTAAAACATTGTGTTTTACTTAATAAGTTAAGTATTAATTTATTAATTTTATATGTATTTTTATTTATTATTAAGTATTGAAGTTTTACTTAAATATTTCATGCTTTGTACTATTGAGTGGCCTTAATTTTGTACCATTGCGATTTAACTCTGCTAGGCTAGTAATTTCTTTAAGCCACTTGAATATTTTCCTTTCTGTCTTCCCTAATGTTCCTTTAGCCAGTCTCTGTTGGAATGCTATCTATGCTTTGAAGCTCTACTTGAATTCTGCCACCTCCATAAACTCCAGATTCCTTGTGACTCTATGTCCCTTTGCCTTACCCTGTGTTTCTGTTGTTCTGTGCACTTCTATAATAGAACTCATCCTGGTAGTATGTGGATTATAGATACCAATTCTTGCGTCTGTTACCACCAAGCTGGGTGAGCCCTTGGAGGGCAATGACTATGTCCTGTATATACTTGCATCCTCAAAGGAATCTCACAGTCAGTGTGCGTTATATGAATTGCATAGAACTTCTGAAACTAGAACTCTCACCTACTTAAGTAGGGAGGATGGATATATTGGGATGTTCAAGGTACATTTGAAAAAAAGGATGTGGTGGCTGATGCTCATGCCTCAGGAGCACAGTAACTTCCTCATTCTTTTCTTTTACTGACCATTTCCATATCTCAAATAACTGAAGTAATTTGGAGAGTTTTTAATAGATTCATAAAAAATTGAGCAGAATTCAGAATAAATCTAGTAAATTAAATGCATTTTGGCTTCTGGAGCCACCTGATGGGCCTTAGAGATGGACTATAAAATGCAGGTTAATAAAGGATCTCTTCTTACAATTAAATGTGTATAAATTTGATTATGGTTAAAGTAACAGGGAGAGAAATCGGCGAAGTTCTGTGTCCCTGGATTGTTTTAGCTATGTTTTACATTTATGGAAAAAGGGATTTCTAATGTTCCAGAACAGTTCTGCAGATTCCTCTCATTCCAAAATCATGGAAGTGGAGATGATGCTGAAAGGGAAGACAAGGCACATTTATAAAACCTCCCTCATCCAGTAATGTCTTATGATTGCAGTTATTCCAGAGAAAACAAAAGTAAGTCTCTGTAAAATAAGCAAATGAGGTCCATGTGTTCTTCCAAATCTCGGGAGACAGTATCTCTCACATACTTAAAAAAAAAACAAACATTAAAATAATATGCTCTTAAATAAAAAACCATTAAAATAATATGCTCTTCAACTGGTGAGTGAAACCCATGTCAGTATTTTCTATGTATTAGGAGTAATCACCCCGTATTTGTAGTAAGTGGTCACAGCAGGCTTTGATGTCCTCAACTTTGGGGTCAAGTATGACTCATTTATGTGGTGCAGTAATTTAAGATCATCCTCAAAGTCAAGTTTATGAACTGCCTTTTCACCAACTCTTTTTGTATGTTTTGTGTGTGTGTGTGCATATGTATGGATATCTACATATTTTAATTCAATAGTAATTAGGGAAATATGATCTAAACATACAGAATGTTTCTGATTTCTAAGCAATATAATCAATGAGCCACTGGGTCCTTGTAGTGTTTAGGATATTGGAAAGAGCCCAAATGTCCTTCAGCTGATGAATGAATAAAGAAGATGTGAGATATATAAGTAGTGGAATATTAACCATCAAAAAGAATGAAATCTTATCATTTGCAATGAGGTGGAGAGAGCTAGAGTGTATCATGCTGAGCAAAATAAGTCAGTCAGACAAGGACAAATACCATATGATTTCACTCATATGTGGAATTTAAGAAACAAAACAAACGAACAAGATAGAAAAGATAGAGGGAAACAAACCATAGGAGACTTAACTATAGGGAACAACTAAAAGTTACTGGAGGGGAGGTGGGTGGGGGGGGGGGGTTGAGTTAAATGGGTGATAAGTATTAAGGAGAGCACTTGTGATGAGTGCTGGGTATTATATATGAGTGTAAATTACTAAATTCTACTCTAGAAACTAATACCACTGTATGTTAGCTAACTAAAATTTGAATAAAAACTTGAAATAAGAAAAAGAAAGAACATTGAAAAACAGCTTCATGGTGACACATTTTAATATTTATTTATTTATTTTAAAGATTTAATTTATTTATTTGACAGAGAGCACGAGTGGAGGTGGGGTGGGGGGCAACAGGCAGAGGGAGAGGGAGAAGCAGGCTCCCCACTGAGCAAGGAGCCTGACATGGGGCTCAATCCCAGGACCCTGAGATCATGACCTGAGCCAAAGTCAGATGCTTAAGTGACTTAGCCACACATTTTAATATCTAAGTAAGACTTCAATTAATGTAGTTAGAGCCTATCTGAACTCATAATTATATATTTATACCAAAATGAGCTTATTGATTAGTCAAAGATATTTAAATAAAAATTATAATCCAAATGCATCATATATTTTTCATGCAATACTCTCATTTTATCTTCTTAATGATTATTAAAGTGTCAAACATTATAAAGAATTGTGATAATAGGGATTATGAATAGAAGTTTCTGCTTTTCAGCATTGATTAAGACTGGACCACTGATGGTCATTTTTCTATTTGATATGTCTACATTGAGGAGAGGGAGATGGGTTGAATCTTTTTAGTACTCATAGGTTATCTGAAAAAGAATTTTTAAAAATTAGTATTGAATGCTCTGATACAATTAATAGGTGGTATAATTATTTTTATTCAAACACTGGACACAAGTATGAAATGTGAAATGAAACTACAGCATAAATGATACTTAAAATGGCTCTTTTATATAGAACGTGATTTTTTTTTTTGCTATCCTTTCTTAAGAGCCAATTTATTAAAACGTTTTGCATATTCTCTGAAAGCAGAGGATTCCTGAGTTGCAAAACAACTGAAGGAATTAGAGGAACTGAAAGAGTAGTTTGCCCCAACATACAGGAAAATTTGAAATATTAAAGTACTGATGAGCTTGAGAAATGTGACGAAATACATCACATCTATTTCCTTGTCCCCTACTTCCCTCTCCACACCAAGGACACAATTCCCAGACCTCTGGCTGCCACATAATTGTCAAAAGAACAACGTAAGAATGCAGAGTCTGGTGGACTGAATCGCTCCTTATTTTGTTGAGAAACAACTTAAGACTCTTAGACCTTTAATTTTTTTAAAAGCAGTATATGGAGCATAACAAGCTCATTTGGTATAAATGGCTTTTGGTGTCATTGAGTTTCTGGACAAGTTCTCCTTTGTAGCCTGTACCTAGTCCTGCTATCTAAAAAGTTTCCCTGAGGGGAAGCCCTGACTCATGGACACTCATTTTAGCTACAGAGAATTGTCTATTCCAATGCAAACAATCATCTGTGTTTTAAGATTTATTAGGCTTCATAAACAATGGGTTAATGGTTAAGACAGAATAAATTTGAACATGCAAACATAGACATGTAAGAAAAGGAATGAACTGCCGATACATGCAATAGCATGGGGTAAAATAACAGAACCAGACAAAAAAGGCTACATACTTCTAAATTTTATTTATATAACATTCTGGAAAGGCAAGTCTCTAGGGATGAAAATCAGATCAGTGGTGCCAGCGATGGGGATGGGAGAAGATTGACTCAAAATGGAGGAACTTCGGGGGGCAAGAAAATATCCTTTAGATTGCGATGATGGTTACATAATTGTACACATTTGTGAAAACTCAAAGAACTATACACCTAAAAATGTGAATTTTGCTCTATTTAAAGCATGCCTTGAGGCACCTGCTGGCTCAGTCAGTAGAACATGATTTGATTCCAGGTTGTGAGTTCAAGCCATTCAAGACATTGGATGTAGAGATTACTTAAAAATAAAAAACAAAAAATAAATCTTAAAAAAAATAAAGAAAAGAAATAAAGCATGCTTTAATAAACATAATATAAAAGAAAAAAATGAGGGAATTACTAGAGCATACTGTGGTAGATAATTAAACTTCCTCCTAATTACCTTAGAATTTATGTAAATTTTAACAGTTAAATTTTATTTTATTAATAATTTTAATTGATGGGCATCTGGGTGGCTCAGTGAGTTAAGCCTCTGCCTTCCACTCACATCATGATCCCAGGGTCCTGGGATCGAGTCCCACATGGGGCTCTCTGCTCAGCGGGGAGTCTGCTTCCTCCTCTCTCTCTGCCTGCCTCTCTGCCTATTTGTGATCTCTCTCTCTGTGTATCAAATAAATAAATACAATCTTTAAAAAAGAAGAATTTTTATTGAAGTATTGCTGACATACAGTGTTATATTAGTTCAGGTGTGCAGCCTAGTGAGTTGACAATTCTATTACACAATGCTCACCATGGTGAGTGCATTTGCCGTAAGTCACCATATACCCTTATTCACAATATTATTGGTTATATTCCCCATATACACATATATCCCAGTGACGAGTTTATTCTATAACTGGAAGTGTGTACCACTCAATCTCCTGTATCTGTTTATCTGTTTTACCTATCCCTCAAAGATCCTCCCCTCTGGCAACTGCCAGTTCCTTATATTTAGGATTCTGTTTCTGTTTTATTTTATTTGTTTTGTTTGTTTTTTTTTTAGATTCCACATGTAAGTGAAACCACATAGTATTTGTCTTTCTCTGAGTTATTTCACTTAGCATAACATCCTCGAGGTCCATCACAAATAGCAAGATTTAATTTTTATGGCTGAGTAATATTCCACTATATACCTATTAATGGTAAATTTTAAACTGATCATAAGTTGTGTTTTTTAAAAGAAGCACTAATGCTGTTACTTGTTTTTATTTAACCAGAACATATATAATAATATTACCTTTATGCCAGACATTGTCTAAGCACTTTTCAAATATCAACCTATTTAATCCTCATATGACCCGGTGAGGTAGGCAGGGTTATTATTGTCATCATGCAGACAAGGAGACTGAGCCGCAGCGAGACATGCAGTTTTTCCATAGTCACGCAGCTTGCCGGTGGCGGGCCAGGATGTGAACTCTGGCCAGCTTCCAAGTCTTGCTAGAACCACTACTTTAGTGTTACTATTATTATTACTTTAATTTTTTTCTAACTTTATTGTGGCATGATGGATGAATAAAATTATGTGTACTTAAGGTGTAGAAAGTGATGATTTGATATATATGTATATTGTGAAATAATAACCATAATCAAGTTAAATTAACAACCATCATCTCACATAATTCCTTTGTGTGTGTGTGGTAAGAACATTTAAGACCTACGCTTTTAGCATATTTCCATGCCGTCACCATGCTGTACGTAAGACCTCCAGTTTGCAGACCTTTTTGATACTGCTTTTCTAGTTAGTAAAATTTGAATTATAGCTTAATTATTAGGAGGTACAATGGATTGAGTGCTAGGACTTGGAAGCTATGTTTGAGACTCTTGTTTGCATTGCGTAACTTCTGAAAAGCCACGAACCTCTCTGAATCCCAGTGTAAATGGAACTAATCATCCTGATCATATTACTTTACTGGGTTATTGCGGGTCTCAAAGACTACATGTGTACTCAAACAGCACACAGAGAAGAGGGTGCTACAGAAGCTAATGTTATTTACCAGATCACTTACGGTTTTGTCCCACAGGACTCTTCATAACTTCTAAATATGAGTGTGGATTGTCTCAGGAGATAGTATTTGGGAGTGTAAAATCGCAAACTTTTCTCAAAATATGAGTCATTCTGAAATATATCTAGATTAAAATGAAAGTTTATAATTTAAGAAGTGAACAATTTCTAATACAAAAATTATTTCTAATTATGCTTAGATGTAGAAAGATATTTTTTAGTACAAATGCTCAGCTAGAGGTAACCTATATTTACAAAATTTGGATATATATAGAATTTGTATTAAATTCATTGGTTCATATATTTGTTTACTTGAAAAAAGTATTATGCTAAATACATTTCAAGGGATTCTCCCAGTACTGTCCATCGGTGATGGAGTTTAAGATAAGGAAATAAACATATAATTTCTTCGAACCTCAACTCCTTGGTATAAGAAGACTATGCAGCGAGAGTTCTAAACCTGGATCTGGTAATTTCTTGATGTATGACACAGTTACTTATCTTTGAGCCTCAACTTCCTTTCTTCATCTGTAAAACGGAAAATAATAGCACTTATCCCATAGCATCGATTTAAGGATTAAGTGAGTTAATACATATAAAATGCTTACATAGCATTTGACACATGGTCAGGACTTAATACCTTTTACCTGTTACTACTCTTGTTATGGTTATTATCTTCACTTGGCTTTCTGCCAGAAAGAGAGTGTAATCATAGTACACGGGCTTTTTCTGCTCAGAAATTACGGTGATGCTGTGTCGTAGCATGAATGAGCGGAGACACATCTCATGTGTTCAGTGCGCTTCTTCAACTCCATGACCAGTTTCTCTTCCCAGCCAAGACAGTTCTTTCACCAGGGTCAGCACTTTCTCGGCCCCTGGGTTGGCGTCTTGGAGTCGTTTTTATCTGGGCTCACTGCCACTTCTGTCATGGCCTTTCGGTCATCAGTTCTACTGATTCTTCACCAAATGACACGCGTTCAGCCAATAATATTGGGCAAATGTGAATAACCAAACAGTGTCTGTAATCCCAGGGGGCTTTCAGTCCAGTAGGGAAACAGACATCCCCATGGCATGCGACGTTCGTGCTGTCTGCCCAGAACATGCCAGCAGCTCTGTGAAGGAACATCCGGGGTTTGTCTGCGAGGAAGGTGGGCTGGTAAAACGTAAGCTTCGGCAGCTCTGTCTTTCTCTTAGTTGGCAGAGACGTCCCCCCCCCCATGTTTCCCTTTACCCAAATTCTCAGTGACTGTATTTCCAGAACTTACCCGGAATCCCCCTGGTTCTTTCTGTTTCCACTGCCCTTCTCGACTTCGAACCACCAGCATGTCTCCTTTGGAGTCGACGTTCTTCCTTACCTGTGTTCTCAGCTCCCTTCTTGCCCTGGTAGAAGACATTTCGCATAAACCATTCGTACTATTTGAAAATCAGCACACTAGAGTACATTATTCCAATGAGAATCTTTTCCCATTGCACTTAGGGAAAAAAAAAATCTAAACTCTTCTCCATGGCCTGTAAGACTTTACTAACCCACCCTAACCAGAAAGGGCTTTCTTCCTCTTCTTGCCCATTCAAAGGTCTTTCCTATATATGGTAGGAGGACAATGGCCTTCCAAAGATATCCATACTTTAATCTTCAGAAACTGTATATGTTACTTTTCATGTCAAGAAGGATTTTGCAGATGTGATTAAAGATCTTGAGATGGGAGAAATTATCCTGGATTTTACAGGTGGAACCAGTCGAGTCACATGTGTCGTCAAAAGCAGAGAACCCTTCTTGCCTCTGGTCAGAGAAACATGTGGCCACAAAAAAAAACGTCAGCCTGAGGCTATGTTGCTGGCTTTGAAACGGAGAAAGAGGCTGTGAGAATGTGATTGACCCCTAGAAGTTTAAAACGGCAAAGAAATAGATTCTCCCCTAGAACCTCTATAAAGGAACGCAGGCCTGCTGACACCTTGATTTTAGCCCAGTGAGACCCAGACTTGTGACTAACAAAACTGTAAGATATTACATTGTATTGTTGTAAATGACTAAGTTTGTGATAATTTTTTATGACAATTATAGAAAAGTAATTTATCATTCCAGGCCACTTACACTTGCCATTCCTGCTTGGAATGCCATTTTCTCCCAGTTCTCTGGCGATTGATACTTTCTCAAATTTTAGGTCTCTGACTCACTGCTGTCTCTTTCAGTGGGTCTGCCCTGATGGCCCTAATCTACGGCATTCTTCCCAGTACCAACTCCTGAACGACTCTAAAACAACACACTCTTTATCTCCTTCTTGGCATATTACCGTCTGGAATTACCTGTTTGCATGTTTGTTCACTTCTTCACTGCTGTTTTCCGCTCAAGGTCGTAAGCTCCACCGCATCAGGGTTGCTGCTGGTGTTGTTCGCAGGTGCGTCCTTAGCTCCTTGAGTAGAACCTGGCAAATAATGGGCATTGAACACAGTCTTGTTGAGTAAGGGAATGGGTTAGACCAGGGACATGGCGATTTCAGGCAAGTCAGAGCCTGAGCAGAGCTCTGAGCTGTGAACTTCCTTATGTGGTTGGGGAAAAAAGCCCGTGTTTCCAATGGCTGAAGCCAAAAGAGGAAAGCAGAAAGAGGTGGGAATCAAGAAATAGGCATTTTTCTTTTCCCTCTCTCTTTCCCTCCCCCCTCCCCTTTTCCTTCCTTTAAAATATCATATAACTGTATCCTGTAAGTACTTGGGAGTTAATAGTTTTTTAGGAAAGGAAAAGCAATTGAGTGAAGAGATGCATAACAAAGTCAACAAGACTTGGCCATCAGTTGGATGTGGTTGAGGGAGGAGAAAGGGTGTCTTCCTGTCCTAATCTTTGGGACTAGAGTAATGGGGACAGTGTTAATGCATATAAAGAACAGTGAGAGATAATGGTTTCATTGAGTTTCGTGGACTTGTCCAGAGAAAGGTGTTCAAAACAGACACTTAGAAACACAAGTCTGCAGATCTGGAACTGAGGAGGAAGTCTTGACTGGAAATCACGAGCATGCAAATGGAAGTAGCAGCCAGGGCTCTGAGAGTTAACACAGCCCAAGAGAATGGGCGAGGACGGGAAAATGCCGATAGCACAATGTGGAAAACGCGGTAACTCTCTGGAGGAATTAGAAAAGGAAGTTTGGACAGAAAAGGGGGGTATGAGAGAAGTTTGTGGGGCCAGGAAGTCTTGGGAGGATGGAGTTTCAGTAAGAAGGGGTGGTCAGAGTACCAAATACTACAGGGAGAAAAGACAAAAGGTCTTTGGGTTTATTGATGTCTCTTGCGGGGCTGGTGATGATATTCTAATGAAGACGATGATGTGTAACTGGGAGTCAAGAAGTAGAAGGAAGAAAGGAAACTAGGGAAGATGAGTAATTAGGGGGAATCTTTGGGTTTTCTTTTTTTTCCTTTTTTTTGAGGACAGAGAGGAGGACACAGAGTAATGTCCTAAAGGGCACGGGAAGGGATGGGACAAAGAGTACAGAGGGAAGGACCGACCCTGAAGATGCTGAGGCATTTTTTCTTTGGAGACTGGAAATGCCTGTGTTGGGCCCGTCTAAGAGCTAGGAGGTGAGAATACTCACTTTGGAGTCAGACATTTCTGAACAGAACCTGAGTGTAAGTCTACCACTTGGTAGCTGAGCAAACTTGAGCCGGTAAGCTCCTTTGAAACCTTACCTACGATTCAAGGAAAATTAACAATAACTTTCAGGGTTGCTGTGAAAGTGGATTTGGTACAGACTTACCCAGGAGGCAGGCATTTTTCTAATATGTACACTTGGGAGGAGCTTATTGAACTTGTGATGGGCGTCTGAGCTCCCCACTGAAGCACCGAGGCCTTGAGGGACTGAGGAGTGGTTGGGTCTCTGCTGGATGCGACCGCATCTGTGAAACCAGCACGCCTTGTGAAATGCTACTCTTTTCCGAGTTACAACGTAGGACCCTAAAGCTGATCATAGAGGAAAAGCCCAAGTCACAAAGTTCATGAAGACCAGCTAATTTATCACAGCTGTCCTGAAAATATTTGCTGTTTCCCCATCACACCATATGCTTTTGGTTTGACAGGAAGAAGAGGCTGAAACGGGAGGGAACTGTGAGAGATTGAATTGTGTTCTTAATCTTTCTTATAGTATATGTGCTGCCGAAGCGAGCACCTTAATCTTTCTTATAAAAGTGAAAAATTTAACTGAGAGGGACGGGGTTAGAGCTGCTTGGAAAGTTGGTCCCCCTCTGGAATCATCTCCAGAGATTCTAGCTCCAAGCTGAAAATTCAAAGGTTCTTGGATTTCCTCTATAAAAAGTGATAGCGTATTACTTACCTAATCGCACCGTATCGTATCTCCTTTCTCTGAATTTCTACTGGGGTTAACACACCCACCCATGTTTATATGCTCCAGCTTATGTTTCTTTGTTCACACGAATTTATTTATTTATTTTTTTTAAAGATTTTTTTTTTTATTTATTTATTTGACAGAGAGAGAGATCACAAGTAGGTAGAGAGGCAGGCAGAGAGAGAGGAGGAAGCAGGCTCCCTGCGGAGCAGAGAGCCCGATGCGGGGCTCGATCCCAGGACCCTGAGATCATGACCCGAGCCGAAGGCAGTGGCTTAATCCACTGAGCCACCCAGGAGCCCCACACACGAATTTATTTTTTTAGCGTCTACATGTGTACCTTAAAGGCAACGGGCATGGCTTCCACTTCTTTGGGGTCGTTTTCTCCCTCAGTGCTTAGCGCCGTGCAAGGTGCCTGACCGCTGGTGAGTCACGGGAGACCGCTGACGCCCCTGTGTTGTATAGCATAGCCATTCCAGGTGGAGTCAGGTAGCAAATGTATTGGATTATGTAGAACATTCTGGGGTCATTAAGTTCTTGGCGAGGCTGGAGAAGTGGCCAAGGTTCATGTATACGCTGGGACATGGCTTGTGTCCCTGGGACTGCCGCAGTCCCCGAAACATGAATGTAGGAATAATACCACCACCGTCTCCTCTTACGTAGCTCTCTGCAATTTGGAACTTAGTTCATAGCATATTCCTCGTTTTAGCGTCACTAAACCCTGCACACAGGTCAGGGCAAAGCCCTTTTCTCAAATAAGGAAACAGGAGTGCCTAGAGATAGAGGAGTTCACGTTTACGAAGTTGGTAAGTGGCAGAGCCTTGTTGGGAGTGAGGCTTCCTGCACCCGAGTGCGTGGACCTCCCATCCCTTCACAGGGACATCTTCGACCAGTTTTCAACAGAATCAAACTTTCTGGGACAAGAGGGACCTGCGAATGTGTGCCCATCAACAAGAGATGTGGAGAAACCCAGAGATAGTCTTAAAGTATGACACATCCCAAATTTATTTGTCTCAAACAGTCCCTTTGCCTGGAGACTTGGGCACAATTTTAATCGTCCCCTTCCAGAATTTGGGAAGAGAAACAAAATCTGGCAAGGAGACGAGAACACTTCCTCTTCAGTCAAAAGAAAGGGTTAAAATGCGATATCCTTTGCAAGTGTAAGGTGGGCAAGAGCCCTGGATGATCCAGACACCAAAATCTAGGCTACAAGCCTGTATTTCCTCCCTAATGTCTGTTTCAGCTTATAGGGAAAAAGTGAAGGGGCTTATGTCTGGGGGAGTTAGGAAGGAGAGAATAGGACTATTTTCTTCTAACAGTCTGTCTTTAAAAAAAAAAAGAAGAAAAGAAAAAAAGAACCAAACGTTTGTTTCTGTGATTAAGCGCCCATTTCTGTTTAAAGCATAAAGGGAGCAGGGACAGTTGGAGGCTCTGAGACACAGAGAGGCGCGTTCTGATTTGGCTGTTTACCATCAATCAGACCGCTGCTTGGCAGACACTGGATAGCTGCGAGCCTGAACAAGCTGGAAAGGGGCAGGAAAAGTGGAGGCAGCATTCTTCCTATTTAAAGCTGCATCGCTTGAAAAAAGTTTTCTCAGACTGTGCTGGAGCTGGTGCTGGGAAGGGGTTTGCAGAGGCTGCCCCAGCCAGAGAGAGCCCAGGCCGGCTTCATGGTGCTCCGGGAACCTTAGAGGCACTTCTCGCTCCCAGGAGGACCCCCCTGTGGAACATTCCGGCGAGATGGCACACTGGCTGCGAGCAAGCCCTCTCCTCCTTCTGACTGTTCTGTTCGGGCAGTTCGTCTCAGCGAGAGCCCAGGACGAGGGCGAGGATGGTGAGTCTGCCCTTTGCTCTGCTCCTGCTGTTTCCAGCGGGTTTGGGACCTGGGGATGCTCAGCCCGGGGAGGGAGAGGGCGCGGGGGCACTGGCGGTGGGGAGTGGGGCTGGGGCTGGCAGGGCTGCACCCGGGAGCGGCCGGAGGACCATCAGGATATCTGCAGACCCCTGGCAGAGGATGCCACGGGGTACTCCTACCTGAGTCCAGGCTGAGTCCTTTTGGCTGCAAGGGGAGGGGAGACATTTGAAAGGAAAGCAGAGCACTTGAAACCGAGTCCTGAAAGCAGGGTCACTGGAGGGGCATTGTCCTCGGGCTGGGGCGGTGCCGTCCTCCTTGCTGGGGACCTCAGGCCGCACAATTCTTTGTGTGGAGGGACCTCTGCGGCCACTCCGATGACTGACTCCTCTTTGTATCCGGCCAGCTCTCCTCTCCGCACAGACGTTTCCTTCTGTCCCTTCCCATTTGGGATCTTAAAACCGCTTCTGCTGACCGAGAGCAGGTCTCCTTTACCTCCCGTGACAGAGGCTGAGAGAAGCCAGATTCCTGAGACTGTGTCCCCCTCCGGGCTGCACCATCCGGACAGGGGGTTCCCTGCTAGATGCCGGAGGGCAGCAGCCCGGCTGCCTTAGGGATAAAGTGTCTATCATGGAGCATTTGCAGGGGCGTTATCCTTTAGATGCAAGTTTCTTGTCTTTTTCTCAATTTAAGACGAACCTTGCCTGCTACTGATTTTTTTTTCCCTATGCAGTTTGCTCATGTGAGGGTTGGGTTGTGCGGTCTGCTTAAGCAAAATGCCTGGCAGCTATAAAATATAAGAAAATACTTAATTTGGTTCCACTGATTATTAAGTCCTTGTTCTCCAGACATGTTCTTTTCCATAATAGGCCATTATAGATTTTCATAACTGTTTACATCAAACTCAAGCTTTTACTACTTAGCACATGTAAACTTTTCGGTTACCGTCTTTCACATATACTTTCATGTTTATAGATATGCAGATAGACACGTACATGTATGTATATATTTTTAATACCTACTTCTGGGTCTTTTTGCTCTGAAGATGGTCATGAAATTAGTCTAGAGGCCACGAGTTCTAAGAATCATTTTCAGAGTGAAAATAAGAATGTGAGATGAATACCCAACAATCTGTCCAGAGCCCCATAGAGGGGGCACTTTCTAAAACCTTGGAACTTTTTAATGTTACTTTTTATGTTTTCAAAAACGAGGCAATTTACAAAAGGTAAAACTCTTGAGTTTCTTTGTATTGGTGTGAAAAACATGCATTGGTTGGAAGGGTGGGGAAAATACTTGGGAAGTAGAAGTCAGGAAAGGGGAGAGAAAAAACAGAAAAATCACAATAGAAACAGCAAATCTAATTACTAAGGGGACACTTCACTCCCTTCCCCCACCAAAACAATCAACAACTTTAAAACCTGACACAGCGTTCCTTGTTAATATATTTTAAAACAACTTTTATGAAGTGTGACAATAATTGGGCATGGGAATCGTCTTATGGTGTCACTTCTCTCTTGAATTCTCCCCTCGTGGTCCAGTAGCTTGAGCATGGGAATAAACGAAAGGAGTGTCTTGAAGGGTGTGTGGAATCGGCCACTTGTTAACGACTTCCCCAATTAGCTGTAATGACTCTGTAAGTGCTTCTGAAAAATAAGGAGAGCTTAATTTTTCTTAGTATTAATTTACACAAATGTTAGAAATCTGTTATTTGGTGCAAAACGGCTCCATCTCCATACCAACCTCTCTTCCCCCCGTGTAACCCAAGAGCACAGCAACTGGAATCCCAAATATCAGATTTTATAGAAATTGTATAATTCCTCGCATTCACATCGCAAAAAATATATCCCTCTGTCTTATTATCTACCTAGGAGAGTATATGTGATAAAAATTCAATAGCAAAAGAAAGTAGTATGGCCCTAATTAAAGGTGATCTAGAAAAGAATTCCAGAATCCAGTATACTGAGTTCTGTGACTTGGACTGACTCACGCGCGTATTTCGGTTTCAGTTATATTGAATGGATACTTGGCAGTGCTCTATTTCCCCTGTTCAGGCTTGACACAAGCTTAATAAACATGTCAGAGTTTTGAAACTCCATGTGATTTTAAATTCGGGGAAGAGTACGCTCAGGTAGATGCTTTAAGCTAAAGAACTAAGGTACACATGCAAAACAAGTATTTTTTTTTCAAACTTCAGCTATAACTAAGTCATATAATGTGCTATTGACTTTGCATACAAATATGCATACAAATATGTCCCCTTTGAAATGGAAAGACACATTTCACATGTAAGTGGATATTTACACAGTTTCATATTTTTCTTTTTAATACTTCAAGGTGTATCTGTCATCTGTTTGTGGTTATTTACCAGAAATGTAAGCATAAACCTAGTGCCTGCCTGATAGAAATACTTATGAACAATGAGGTAAGAATAAGTAAATCAACGCTTAGGCCTTTTAGGTCCAAACATTGCTACTTATTAGTAAATTTTAAGAACTGAAAAAAATAAAATAATATAAATTCCTAAGAGCTGAAAGGAAGTTGGGCTAACATTCGTTGAAACTGTTAAGTAACCAGAATCAGAGTTAGAATGACAAAGTCAGATTTTGAAGAGTTTTGGGGTATGTGTGTTTGTGATGGGGGTGGGAGGGAGCTTTAAAAAGATTTCGCATTTGTTTTTCCTACGAGAAAATACTAGTGCATTTATAAGCATTGTTACATTCCTAAACAAAGTTCTAACACCTACTGAGTTATACACATTCTTGCTATTAGAAATGGACAGACGTAATCCTAGAAACTCATCTTTGGTATGAATCATTGATTTCACAACAGAGAAGTAACGGAGAGGAGGAAAGGTGCTGAAATGCACCATTTTCTTTCCGGAGGCCAGGCAGGTGCCCTAAACCAGTGGAGCAAGTAAGTGCTTGTGCATCAGCAGGGAGCGGCGGGCCTGTGGAGAGCTGGAGATGCCTCCCCCCCCCCCAAGACATTCAAAACTGACGTTTTCAGAAAGCACTGCATACGCCAAATGCAATATGTCTGAGTGCCAAGTTTGGCTCATGGACCATAAATCTGGAACCCTCTTGTTGCAACCCTACACTGATATCCTGGACCCAAGCCAACTTCTGATCACTAAGAGATGAGGGGCTGGCAGTCCTTTTTATATCAAGGTCTCTTGCATTTTATTATGCTCTGCCATTTATCTCATCATTAAAATACAAATCTGAAGACACAAATGCTTATTTCTCAGCTTTACTTGGATCAGACCATTTTAAAGGAAGTAGAGAATATGAATACTTAGCTTAAGATCCTTGACCACTCATAAATTGTTTTAAACTCATTGCTGATAAAATAGATTCTTTGGATTGTGTAGGCATGCAAACTTCTACAGTGGATGTTTTAATCATGGTTCAGCTGCATCTAACAGAAAGCAATAGTTTAATTTTTTTTTTCTATTTTTAAAAGAAGGTTTTAGTTAAGTAGTGAAAGCCTGGTATATTAGCTTTATGAAGTCATCAAAGACTCAATCTCTTTCTAGTTCTTTACCCTCACATCCCTAGGGTGTAATCCTTGAGTGATGGTCCCAGGTGGCTGCTGCGGTTCCAGCCATTACATTTACTTTCCAGGCATCTGAATAGAGAATGAGAGGCAAAGGCGGTGATTCTCTCTTTTTTCATGGAGAAAATTAGGCCTTCATTCCATTTCAGCTTAGAGCGGCTGGAATTTAGTCATATAGGCACACAAAACTACAAGGGCAGCGAGGAAATGTAGTGTGTTAGCTAGGTGGCACGAGCTGTGTACGCTCCTGAAGAGTTATGTTGTGGAGGATAGAAGAGAGGACGGCCGTTCGGAAGCAACTCCAGTCCCAACCACAGTGCGTGTCAGCCACTTTCGGTGGAACAAGTCTTCTAATTCCAATGGGCAGGATATAGTTGTGTGATCAGATCTACCCTGGTTATTGTTCGCTTCTGAGTAGTGTGTGAGACGAAGATCATTGGAAGGCCCTGAAATTAGCCTGCAATTCTTTGCTTCCTGATTCTGTCCAGATAAATTTAGAAGTACCTGTAACTTCTACCCAAACTAAACTGAGGCTTTACTTTGAAGAGTGTGTCTCTCTCTATACTGTAGACTGTAGATCGAGAGATAAAGACAACATTTTATTTTTAAGAGAGAAGAAGAGAGGAAAGAACATGGGGGAAGGGTAAAGGAAGAGGGGGTGGAGAGTCTTTCAAGCAGACTCAGCCCTGAGCTGCAGAGCCTGATGTGAGGTTCAGTGTCAGGAGCCCGAGATCACGACCTGAGCCAAAACCAAGAATCAGCCACGCTCAACAGACTGTGCCACCCAGATGCCTCGATACAGATAATTTTTTTATAAATACAAATACATATTTTTATAAATACAAATAAATGCAAATATTTGTCTTTTTATAAAGACAAATACAATATATGCTTTGACCATGACTCTTTGAGTTGGTGGGTAAACAATCCACAGGTCCACGTTGAGCGGGCTGTGTGGTCATCTGAAGATATATGTTACCAATATGGATTCTGGGCTCTTCTCCTTTCCAGATACCCCAACTTAGCAGGTCTGGATGGGATTTGGGAAGCTCTCTAGGTGATTCTGATTTGTGTTGGTCAACCACTGTGTTACATCTCTGCCTAGCGCTCTTGATCTCGATGCAGACCAGTTAGGTTCTTGTTCCAAGACGACACAGCTGTGACTTGGTGGTAACTTGTTACTCCAGTGATTCCCTTCAGTTACAGGTCTGTCTAATTAAAGTTTATAGATAAACCACTGCAGATTCACTGTCATTTCTGGAAAAATAACTCAATGCCCAAATCCCATTCATAGTAGCTTATGTAAATCATTCTCCTATACAGTGGATGCATGTTATTAAAATATATTTTAATAGGTGAATATTGAGTTTTCATTTTCTCTCTTTTGCTTCCTATTCTTCATACTTTTAGCATGGTCACTGCAGACCTACAATTCATGGGGTTGATCATTCCAGAAATGCCCACAGTGCTGGAAATGAGGTAAAATCAGGAGGAGAAAGCTTTGTTTTGAGGAGCTGGGGCTTACGAGATTGGAATCATGTTAAACTATGGTCATAGGAAGAAAACTATTTAATAAATGTGCTCCTACTTGAAGGACAATCATACATCATCCCTTGGCCTTTTATTACATTTATAAAATGTTTAAAAGTCTTTAAATGGAAAAAAAATAAAATGTTTAAAAGTCAGTCATTTTTTGACCTACCATTTTTTGCTCTGAGGTTACATTGAAAAATTTAGATTTACATATGAGAGATGTAGTAATGGTAGGGGAAAAGTCTAAAATTATTAGTTATTAAATGATTCATTATATAAATTTGGCCAAGTTGTATAAGTTTATATAAAATAATGGAGTTGGGAAGATACTCACAATTCAGCTTTTCTCTTGATTACTTTCCATGTAAATTTCATCCAAATTTCCTGTAAGACCGTTGAGTCATGATAGTCAGTATTTTTAAAAGTATCTACTTTTGGCATTTGCTGGAGGGAGCAGACTATCCTATGGAAAATTTTGCCTTAAAGTTGTAGCCACGTTGCAACCTTAGTTGTTTTTATGATAGTTTATTGATATGTTCAAAACTAAGCCCGTCAGAGGAAATCAAGGTGTTTTCATCTTATACTGTGAATATATTCTCTAAGGAACAGTGTGTAAGAGAAATCCCACTAGTGGGATTCTATTAATGTAAGTGATTAGTGGGATTTTAATAGTGTAAGATTCTTCTTAGCCACGTGCCTTCTACATCACACATTTTAGTCCTCATCTTACTAGACCAGCTTAACTGGAGTAGAGGAGGCAAAAGAGAAGGTAGCAACGTCGACAATGTTAGTGAATTAACGTGTCCCTGTAGCTCTGTGGTGTAATGTTCAAACTCAAAAATGTTTACTTGCTTTTTTTTTCTTTTTAATTTCTCCTGGGAAAGCGAAAAGACATCTCACTGTTCTTTCTCTCTCTTTCTTTCATCTTTTTTTCTCTTTTGGGTGTCTGCTCAATCAGAATTATAAATTCAGTTGCAAGAGACGACATATATTCTCGGTAGAAATGTTGCTTGCATCATAAGCATCACAGCCTTAGTCTGAGTCCTTGGTAAAGAAACTCAGTCTGGCAGTCACTGGGAAAACACCTGCTTCTGGTCCATCTCTGGTATTAGGAGTTCTGCAAACTGCAAAGTGTGATTTTACCTCACCAGACTTTTGGGGCCTCATCCAAAGTTGGGAAAATGTACACGCTTCTGTCAGTCTGCTGGGACTCTTGGAACTTACCCCTGAAGTAATTTTAAAACACTTAACTGAGACACAGAAAGTGGTATTACAATCTGATTTCAGTCATCACAGATACAAACCTTAGTGGCATATTTTTGACTTTTACCTAATCTTTGAATTTTTTTTTGTTTGTTTATTTACAGTATAACAGTGTTCATTGTTTTGGCATCCCACCCAGTGCTCCATGCACTACCTGCCCTCCCTATTACCCACCACCTGGTTTCTCAACCTCCCACACCCCTGCCCCTTCAAAACCCCCCGGTTGTTTTTCAGAGTCCATAGTCTCTCATGGTTCATCTCCCCTTGCAGTTTCCCTCAACTCCCTCTCCTCTCCATCTCCCCATGTCCTCCGTGTTCTTTGTTATGCTCCACAAATAAGTGAGACCATATGATACTTGACTCTCTCTGCTTGACTCATTTCACTCAGCATAATCTCTTCCAGTCCCGTCCATGTTGCTACAAAAGTTGGGTATTCATCCTTTCTGATGGAGGCATAATACTCCATTGTGTATATGGACCACATCTTCCTTATCCATTCATCCGTTGAAGGGCATCTTGGTTCTTTCCACAGTTTGGCGACCGTAGCCATTGCTGCTATGAACATTGGGGTACAGATGGCCCTTCTTTTCACTACATCTGTATCTTTGGGGTAAATACCCAGCAGTGCAATTGCAGGGTCATAGGGAAGCTCTATTTTTAATTTCTTGAGGAATCTCCACACTGTTCTCCAAAGTGGCTGCACTAACTTGCATTCCCACCAACAGTGTAAGAGGGTTCCCCTTTCTCCACATCCTCTCCAACACACGTTGTTTCCTGTCTTGCTAATTTTGGCCATTCTAACTGGTGTCAGGTGGTATGTCAATGTGGTTTTAATGTGAATCTCCCTGATGGCTAGTGACAATGAACATTTTTTCATGTGTCTGATAGCCATTTGTATGTCCTCGTTGGAGAAGTGTCTGTTCATATCTTCTGCCCATTTTTAGATATGATTATCTGTTTTGTGTGTGTTGAGTTTGAGAAGTTCTTTATAGACCCTGGATATCAACCTTTTGTCTGTACTGTCATTTGCAAATATCTTCTCCCATTCCGTGGGTTGCCTTTTTGTTTTGTTGACTGTTTCCTTTGCTGTGCAGAAGCTTTTGATCTTGATGAAGTCCCAAAAGTTCATTTTTGCTTTTGTTTCCTTGGCCTTTGGAGACATATCTTGAAAGAAGTTGCTGTGGCTGATATCGAAGAGGTTACTGCCTATGTTCTCCTCTAGGATTCTGATGGATTCCTGTCTCACGTTGAGGTCTTTTATCCATTTCGAGTTTATTTTTGTGTACGGTGTAGGAGAATGGTCGAGTTTCATTCTTCTACATATCGCTGTCCAGTTTTCCCAGCAACATTTAATGAAGAGACTGTCTTTTTTCCATGGAATATTTTTTCCTGTTTTGTCGAAGATTATTTGACCATAGAGTTGAGGGTCCATATCTGGGCTCTCCACTCTGTTCCACTGGTTTATGTGTCTGTTTTTATGCCAGTAGCACACTGTCTTGGTGATCACAGCTTTGTAGTAAAGCTTGAAATCGGGTAACGTGATGCCGCCAGTTTTGTTTTTGTTTTTCAACATTTCCTTAGCAATTCGGGGTCTCTTCTGATTCCATACAAATTTTAGGATTATTTGCTCCAGCGCTTTGAAAAATATCGGTGGAATTTTTATTGGAATGGCATTAAAAGTATAGATTGCTCTAGGCAGTATAGACATTTTAACAATGAGTGTTCTGTAGTTCCTCGAGTACAGGTCCTTTACCTCTTTGGTTAGGTTTATTCCCAGGTATCTTATGGTTCTTGGTACTATAGTAAATGGAATCGATTCTCTAATTTCCCTTTCTGTATTTTCATTTCTATATTTCCCTTTCTGTATTTTCATTGTTAGTGTATAAGAAAGCCACTGATTTCTGTACATTGACTTTGTATCCTGCCACGTTACTGAATTGCTGTATGAGTTCTAGTAGTTTGGGGGTGGAGTCTTTGGGGTTTTCCATATAAAGAATCATGTCATCTGCGAAGAGAGAGAGTTTGACTTCTTCCTTGCCAATTTGGATACCTTTTATTTCTCTTTGTTGTTTGATTACCGTTGCTAGAACTTCTAATACTATGTTGAACAAGAGTGGTGAGAGTGGGCATCCTTGTCGTGTTCCTGATCTCAACGGGAAGGCTGCAAGCTTTTTCCCATTGAGGATGATATTTGCTGTGGGTCTTTCATAGATAGATTTTATGAAGTTTTTTTTTGAATTTGTTTTGAAAAAGTTTCTGGATTTGTTTCCTTCTGTAGTTTTGTTTGTTTCCCATTTCCCAGGGGAACTTGCTCGTCAGTCGTCCTCTCTTCACTCTAAGGACAGTCACTTCCTTTCTCTGGGGTCTTTCCCCTGATCTGGTCAACAAGCTCAGCTCGTCCCAGGGCCTCTGGCTCCCAACCTGTCTTAGTTCTTAGTGCAGCTGCTTTAAGGACACTTTGCTGCCTGTCTCCAAGCCCTCACTCATCCCCGTGCACTCTGACTTTCGCCTCCTCTGCTCCAGTTAAGCTGGTCTGGTAAGCTGAGGGCTCAAATGTGTGATGTTCCCGTGGGCCCCTTTCATCTGTTTTACCAGGCCTTTCTCCCTTATTTGGTGCACCCGACCGCTGCAGCTTTCTTGAAAAACCATTCTCTGAAAGTTCTCACTCCAGCTCCCTGAGCTTTTCCTGTCAGCTTCGTGGGCACCTTCTCCCTTTTCCCTTTGCCCGTCCCACTTGTTTTCCCTCACAGGGTCTGGTTCCCTGGTCTCCCTGATTATGCTCTTCCCCGATCTTCTGGGAACCCTCTCTCGGGGTGTCACTGAGCAGCCACCTGCTGCGAGGTGGCAGGCCGCTCTCCCAGTCCAGACCTTCCCCGCCTTCCGCGGATGGGCCGTTACCTCTTCAAGTTCAGCGTGTCTTGATCGTCCCTTCAAGACAAGAGCATCTTTCCTGCGTCTTCCTTAGGTCAGGGAATGACAACCTCAGCTTACCCGTCACTCAAGCAAACTTGCGATCAGTCGCTTAGTTTCACCATCTTATGTGCTCAGAATCTCCACATATCCCTCTTTTCCCTGTCTTCCACAAAAGCCTTGGTTCAGGTGCAGTCACCTCCCGGGTGGGGCAGAAGCACCGAGCTCCCAAGCTCCCAGCCCTGGCCCAGCCACTTGGCCACTCCTGCCATCACCGTCTGCGGTCGCCCTGGTCTGGGGAAAGCCCGAAGCGCAGGCTCCTGAGTGTGGCCTGGAGGCCTTCTGCGACCTGGCTGGGTTCTGGAATTTTGTCTGTCGCAGCCGTCCCTCCGGCCCAGAACGAGAATCCGCTGTGGCCCCAACTCCCACTCGCCGGGGCGCTTCCGAACTCGCCTGGTTTCCAGGTCCCGTTCCATGTTGTTAATTCACGTATGCATTAGGCTCATGATAGTTATTCCTAAAATATGCACCGATTAAAACGCTGAAAATATTTCCCAGCATTTACTCAACTATTAGTGAACTTATATCAAACTCAGTGTTTACAAATTTGTATAATCTTGCGCAATTTTTCATTTCTTTATGTCTTAGTTTCTTCATCTGTAAAGGCGGAATAACAATACTGACCTCACATAATGATTATGAAGCCGTATGTATACACCGCCTACGTAGTTTGGGTCCGGACAAACAGCAGGAGCTCGTGCAATGACAGTTGATACTCATTCTCCATTACTGCTGAATTACACGGCAATGACAGGAATGCACGTGAGGTGATCATGAGAATGAAACTCTTAGATATCATGGAAAAATAAAAGAAACAACTTTTGCTCCCAAAGAGATGAAAATCGAGTGTAAAACTTAAAATGCAGTTTAAATTTAAATTAAGTTTTACTTAAAATGTAAAACTTTAAATTTCACCTATCATTATAGTATGGTCATTCTGATAATACATCATAATATGCAACCCAACTCTAGCTGGGCTATATTCTAAATGCATTTAAAAACGTTATTCTTCAAATAGTAGTGCTTTCTTGTGTGGCTCCTTGTGTAGGTTTATTATGGGGAAAAATGAAAGAAACCAAAACATCTTTCCATTGGGGACTATCTCATGGCCCTGTGGTTTGAAGCATCCCCTGCCTCTCCGGGCTCACACCCACACTCCATTCTCTGCCATGACTTCCCACGTGTGAGCCAGGTACGGCTCCTTCCATGTTCCAGAGCTACCTCACACCTGTCTACGAGCTCTGTCTGTTCAGAGTTTATTTTCTGAAAATATGACTGTCATAAGAGTCTCTATTCAAGTTTAGAAGCGTGTTTTCCACACTGCATGGCTCTGGGTTGCATCTGGAATGAGAGGAATCACTTCTGCACAAGGGATTGCCAAGGCAGCTCCCAGCACGGTGTGGTTCCACCGTGGGGGTGACCACCGTCTCCCGGACTTCACAGCAAACCTCCTCGTTTTCCGAAGTCTGCTGGTTTCTTCACTTCTTTTACTCCCAGGAGAATTTTGTGAGGTTTACTCCAGAAGGCAGAAGCTGGTGTAGGAAGTAGGCACGTTGTTCACACTCACTCATGCGCTTTCCTTTCTTTCTTCTTTCTTCTCGATTTTTTAAACCTGAACAAATGATGGGTTTGACTTAGAGTGAGGTATGTGTATGGAAACTTGCCAGGTAATCTGTAGCTATGAATCCTTTTAATTGAATCTGTATTATTCAGTATGGTGGTTCTGTGGTCATCCGTTTTAGATTCTTTCATTGGGTGGGTTCCATAGCAAATAAATTCATTTATAGAGATTTAATACTTTCATTTGTCTTAAACACCAGTCATGCTTATTTGCTCCTGAGGTAGGAGAACCAATCAGATTCCTGTATTCTAGTTTGAAATTATTTTTAAGCCATTTCTCTTATTCGTGGCAGAGCTTTATACTGAAGAAATGATTAAGTTACAGTTTAATTCATATGATAATTTTCGTTCTCTGATTGACTTATTTTGCTTAGTATAATACCCTCTGGTTCCATCCACAATCATCGCAAATGGCAAGATTTCATTTCTTTAGATGGCTGCGTAGTATTCTGTCGTATATAAATACCACATCTTCTTTATCCATTCATCTGTTGATGGACATCTAGGTTCTTTCCATGGTTTGGCTTTTGTGGACATTGCTGCTATAAACATTCGGGTGCACGTGCCCCTTCGGATCACTACGTTTGTATCTTTAGGGTAAATACCCAGGAGTGTGATTGCTGGGTCTTTGGGTAGCTGTGATATGAGAAATTTGAGAGGCAGGGTTGGAAGTCAGGGGGTAGGGAAGGAAAAAATGAAACAAGATGGGACCGAGGAGGGAGACAAACCATAAGAGACTCTTAAACTCCCGAAACAAACTGAGGATTGCTGGATTGGGGGAGGGATGGGGCGGTTGGATTATGGACTCTGGGGAGGGCATGTGCTATGGTGAGTGCTGGGAAGTGTGTAGGACTGATGACTCCCAGACCTGTGCCCTGAAGCAAATGATACATTATATGTTAATAAAAAAATGTTACAGTTTAATTCAGAACATCATCTTTCTCATGTTAGTGCTAATTTTTGAGCTAGAATTTCTGGTAGGATAGACAGGTGGACACTGAGATTAACTCGTTACCACAGAAGATGAACTGCAGAAAAACGTTCCTCATTTTCTGGTTTTTGGCTATACACACAAAACCTCTGAAGTTTTATAAGGAAAGTTGATACTTTATTTTGAGAAGGCAGAAGGATACTGGTCGTTCTGAGGCAAGTGAGTGATTCTGATATAAGAATTTTCTTTTACATGAATTTGTACTTAAAAAACAAAACAAAACAAAACAACCTGGGCCCTTGAAGGAGGAACCACTGAACATTTCCTCAGGGATCTTGTGTTCAAGCCTTAAGGAGCTACAAATGTTATGTCTTTCTGAGTGTTCATTAAAAAAATCTTATTTCTTTCTTTAACCATTTCCTATTTCCCCTCAAATCTTGACATCTGCCCATTCGACTAGGCATGTATTTGTGCTTTTATTTTTTCTCCCTTAAGCATAGTAAAACTGGACTGAATTTTGCTGAGAAACAACTAGTAAATTCCTGAACAAATGGAGTTCTCATGAGCCTGGGAAGATCTCAGTCTTTTTACAATCTGTTTATTTTACTTAAAAAAAAAAAAAAGCGGGATAATTACTTTAGAGAATGAGACAGAAATGAAACAGAATTAGTGCTATAGAGATTAACCAGTGACGACATTCCAAGTTCCGTTGGCTTGTGTTTGGAGACAGGGAGGAGGACAGAATGAAACTAACTTAGTATGTTTATGATAATTAAGTTAGTATTTTGGCGTCTTCAGCATATCAATGTGTTTCATGAACTTGCGGAAGGTCCACTTACCTGAGCGACTGGTGCTCCTTCCACATCTGTTCCGTGGACGCAGTGTTACAAGGTCCTAGAAGAATGAGCAATTTCCGTTCTAGAAAAACAGTTTTAAAATAGATGACTTTAGTTTAGTTTTGTTCCGTTTTAAGAAAATATGCTTTCAAGCTCCTTTCTGTTTGAAGGGAAAGCACTGAGAATTCTGCATGAGAATTAGGGTCTCACACTGCAGTTCTGCCTGGATGTTGTCAACTTCCCAAATTTTGCTTCAAGTTACAGACTTTTCCTTGGAGCCTGGGCTCCCACCAGAACTTTACTGTTTTGTGTCCTCTTCTCTCCTACTCCATGAGAAATACACAGTGCGGGAGCGCCTGGGTGGCTCAGTGGGTTAAAGCCTCTGCCTTCAGCTCAGGTCATGATCCCAGGGTCCTGGGATCGAGCCCCACATCAGGCTCCATGCTCCGCAGGGATCCTGCTTCCCCCTCTCTCTCTGCCTGCCTCTCTGCCTACTCGTCATCTCTGTCTGTCAAATAAATTAATTAAAAAAAAAATCTTGAGCTTTCATCTCCTAAAAATAACATTCTTAAAAAAAAAAGAAAAAAAAGAAGAAATACACAGCGCGTGCTTTCTAGTTACCATTTAATGCTCAGTATTAATAATATGACTCCCTTATAATGAGAGCCAATTATATGATAATTTGCCTTTTGCAATCTTTTTTTCACTGTTCTCTGACCATCAGAATCAGCAGATACTGTGGCCCTGGGTGAAAACTCCACTATCAGATCGAGTCTGTGTCTCACGCTTTAGGCGAATGGAACAGGGCTGTCAAGGACGTTCTGTACTTGCCCATGGACGGTTCCACAGTCAAGACATTACAGTCATTTCAGATCCATTCTAATTGAAACTAGAAGTTGCCTAAGTATAATCAAAATGGAAATTTGCCCACCACATTCCCACTGTTTCTGAAGAGGGCTTTTGAGTTTCTTCAGGGTAGAACCCTGTGGTTGTGCATCATACGGAAGGCTTCGGTGCGTGGAAAGATGGGTTCTCTGTGGCTACACAAGGGTGCCAGTTAGCTTCACTGTAATACACGAAGATGTAAGTCACCAAGCTCATGTGAGACTTCATGATTGGACCTATATCATGCCTTCTGGGATTTAGTTAGAGAATTTCAAAGAGGTTGGGGAAGTTTGTGACATCCATTAATTTTTGTTCTTTAATTTCTCTATTTTTTTACCCTATTTTCCTAAAACATCACCATTTTAGAATAAAGAAATAGACTCTAACATGATACTATATATATATATATATTTGTTTGTTTGTTTGTTTGTTTGTTTTTTGAGCCAACAGCATATACACTGTCAGTTGGGCCTATGGATGGAAGGGAAAGTTCGTTGTTTTGGTGAGATTTTTTTCTCTTTCTGATTATAGGAAATTCCCTTGGTTCCCAACTATTACCATTTTTTGATACATAGGGCCTTGAACAGTTAGCAATTTCTACATTTCAAACTTCTCCTTTTCCATTTACTTGCCATGAGCAGTTATTAGTGCATGGTCCTTGGAGTCTCACGTTTGGGTCCTGATTGGCCATTTGCAACCGTGTGACCTTGAGCAGGTTGTTTTTTTCACCTGCATGTTGAGAAATTGAGTTAAAATTCCTCGGACTTTAAAGGCACTGAAGAAACGCAGATGTTACTGATACGTAGGTTGATTCCCCGATTAGACCATTGCAGGCTGTTTTCTGCTACCGTAATTGAAATAATTTCCATCAGTCCGCTCCCAGGCACTCGGGGTGACGGGTGAGAGACTGCGGGAGCAGCGACCTCTAGGCATGGGGGCAGAACGGGAGGTTAGGAGGGAGAAACATGACTGGGAGGTTTGAAATGGCAATAAATAAATCTTATTTATCTCATGTTTTTCCCTTGAGCCAGGCCTCTGCCTGCCTCTCGATACTCACAAAGCAAGTTAGGAAAAGCAAACGACCCCAACCCCTGAGAGTTATGCTTTGGCATTAGGATGCAGCCCACCAACTTGGCAATACAGGTGCTCACTTCATTTCATCCTTTTTTTCTCATATAACGACTTCGGGAACTGTTTGCCCATTTGGTTCAGGGAGGGAGTTGTTCAAGAACAGTGAAAGTTACTTCACAGTGAAACTCCTGTTTACCCTCCTCGTGTTTTACTGACGTCAAGGCAGACTTATTTGACTCCTGAGCAGTGTCTTCGTGAGGGATGGCGTTCGCCTCCGCCTGGGCGCCCGGTGGGGAGGCTGGCGGGTGTGTGTGAGCTCACTGGGCATCCACTGACTCCACGTGGCAGGAGGACCGCGAGAGCACGGCCCGGAGTCAGATGACTGGGATGAAGTCTCCCTCTGTCCTTACAAATTCCTTATAAATACAGTGTTCTGGAGCCTTAGTGGCCTCGTTTATGAAACAGGGATCATACCTTTTATTATCTCACAGGTTCCAAATAACGAATTCACACTCTGTGGAGACCCTGTTGGCTATCAAGGCCAGCGGAGCGAGTGCATGGTGTTGCTCTGCTGCGCTACAGTTAGCTGGACGCACGCTGAGTGTTTTCCTTTGAGGAAACACTCACGTTGGCAGTCTGAAGGGGTATCAGACTCTCCGTGGTCATGAAAGAAAGCAAGTTAGGGTGTTCTGAATTGGGGAACGTAAAGTTCCGTCTTCCAGAACTATCTAGGAACCTCCCAGAGCCCCCACATAGGAATTCAACAGGAAGAAATGAGAACAGAGGCTTTGACTGGAAGATAAACAGAACAAATAGGAAAAGAAAACATGATTTTTGTGATGTAACTGGACTGTAGCCTCTCCACAAGCAAAAACGTAGCTTCCTGGCAGAGGCTGAATCCACTATTATCGTTACTTCTCCCCTATTCATCTCCCATCAGGAAGCCTGTCTCAAAATCAAAGAGAAGCTCTGAGGGCCTGTTTGTAGCCTGGTATCCCTTTTCACTGGGTCAGAAGGGGACTTCGAGCTGAAAGTTTAAACTGGTGACAAATGTCCACACAATGCGAGCCCCGTGTTTAGACAAAGGCTCCATCGCGCTCAGGCCTGTCTGCTCTCGGGGTGTTTTGACACTTTCTACGTGTACAGAGAGAAACATGCAGTTACAGAGATCAGGGCTTCCACCAAATAGACTGGTTTCTTTCTCCCATGAATGAATTGTTGAAATAATTTTAAAGAAAAGCTTCTAGATTAAAACTGGACCAGGACACACGAAATCTGTGTTCTAATGGCAGATCTGTTGTGAACCAAGTGGGTGATTCGGTGGAAGTAACTTAAGGTCGCTGGCCCTCAGTTTCTTCACTTCGTAAACCTTGTGATCCATTAGGGAGAGTAGTTCTTCCTGCCCTGAAAGTCGGGGACTGCGACGGCTCTGGGAATCTGCACCCACACCCGCAGGGTTGTGCCTGGGAGGAATCTCACAGACACTTTAGCAGATTGAGGCGTCGTGCATAGTCTCCGTAGATAATGTGTTTCTGTACTTTTAAATTAGGATTTGATGTTTTTATCCATGTTGTCCAGTTTTTACCCACGGTTCATTTCAGGAACACGACTTCCGATTTATGACTTTGGAAAATGATCTGCGTTTCAGTGAACGGCTTTACAGCAAATTTTCTAGGGAAGTCTCTGAAATGAGACAAAATTTCTAGGCAAAAGTTCCTTCCTTGTGCGGAGCGCGGAGGAGAGGGAGAGGGGATCTTAAGCGGGCTTCACGCTCAGTGCGGAGCCTGACGTGGGCCTCTGTCTCACACCCCTGAGGTCATGACCTGAGCCAATATCAAGTCGGACGCTTAACTGACTGAGCCGGGCAAAATTTCTTTTTTTTTTTAATATTTAATTTATTTGACAGAGAGATATCACAAGTAGACAGAGAGGCAGGCAGAGAGAGAGGAGGAAGCAGGCTCCCCGCGGAGCAGAGAGCCCGATGCGGGACTCCATCCCAGGACCCTGAGATCATGACCTGAGCCGAAGGCAGAGGCTTTAACCCACTGAGTCACCCAGGCGCCCCCGGGCAAAATTTCTAAAAGGAGGTTAGGAAAAAAAATGTATAGTACTATGGCCTCATTGTGTAGGTTTTGGGTAATTTTGAGCTTTCCAGCAACAGAGAAAACGCGTACACGTACCATGTGTTGTATTACACCATCAGAGCCGCAAGACGCCAGGTTCTCCAGGTATGTTTTGGTGGGACAGGCGGTCCGATAAGCAGCATCCTAGGCTCTCACCCTTAGAGCTGATGGGTTTGTCTCGGTAGCAGAGACACTGTTCGATCTTCCTGACGACTGAACATAGTACACTGCTATTCTGTCCAGATTTTAAAGAAAGGAAAAAGGAGAAGGAGAATTAAAAGGTTATGGTCTTTCATGTGAAGAGTAGATCATGGGATGGTCATACTTATACTTTATTATATTTGTTGGGAGACATGAGTGTGTTTACTCTGACTGTCCGGAAGGTTTGATTTATTCCACTGGTGTTTCCTAAACACAGAACTTTTGAGAACATACTGCCTGTCCTCCTGACACTTCGGGGAAAATGAGACTCTGTGTCTGCTTCTTTTCCCGATTTCCTTCCTTCAGTAATGCTGACTGGATCTTCTACACATTTATGTACCCAAATCCTGCTAGAATTTTACTTCCAGACGTTTTGGGGATAGAGAACAGCATTTTTTAAATATTACTATGTGTCTAATTGAGGTGCATGAAAATTTTAAATTAAAAATCTGAAAAGATTAAAAAAATACTATTCACACGTGCTTACCTCCATGTTCAAATCAGAGATTCCAGTGGGAGAAAACTGCCCAATTCTAGACAAATGCGCTCCTCAAAAAGTGAGAGCTATGGGGTGATCTTACAGCACTTGGCTATACTGTACTTGGCAGGGGAAGGTAAATCCCCCTCAAAGGCCATTATAAAATTGTGTTAGTGACCTTGGAATTTAGTTCGGCTGATTCTGAAAGTTTTGACTTTTTATTAAAGGACATAATGCTCTAATCTCACGCGATGGTGATTTTGACTGACTTTTCTCTACAGAGGAAGATGCTCCCACCATACCTCTGGGAGGCACTCACCTGCATTCCTTCATTTATTTACCCCTTCAGTAAACATTAACAGAGTACCTGCTGTTCACCAGGTCCTTTACTGACTGATGCAGAAATAAATATTTAATCTTTACCCCCAAAGAGCCAACCATGTAATGGGCACAGGTAAAGTAAAGGACTATCCGAATGGTTTGTGCTGAGATGGCGGCAGACGGAGGATCCCAGGGGCACTGGAAGACGCCCCTTCCACACAAAGCCTCAGAGATGGGAGGTCAGGGAAGGTCTGAGAGGAGGGAACAGCAGAGCAGAGTCATTCCCCTGCATTCGCTCCGCTGTCTCCCTCCTCTGCCTCCCACCCTCTCGCTCATTTACCCAAGTCTGTGACATCAGAGTCTGTCTCATGTGCCTCTTTCTGAAAACCTTTCCGGTGATCCCAGTCATCTCTGTTCTTTTTGTCTAAATGACAGCATTTCCCCTTTCTATGACACCTTTAACCCTTGAAAACACCTTTTCTTTCTCTTCCATTGTTTCAGTTTCATTTATCAAAACATCGTTTATCACTGGTCTTTAGATCGATCATCTGCTCCTGCAGAATAGAGACCATCTCTCAGTGGACTAACTAGGTGATGGCGGGGAGGCGAGCGCTGCGGGATGGGCACTGGGTGTTGGAAGTACACATCTAAATCGCACACCTGAAAGCGGTGGTCACTGTATGGTAACTGACTGGAATTTAAATAAAAACACACCAGAAAAAGACCATTTTCAAACCCAGAAAATCAAATGCATTTCCAGTGCTGTGCATGTTAGATACTCAGTAAATGTTTGTGGTTAGTAATAAAGCAAAACATGTTCTTGATGGTTCAAAAGCAAGTGGCTTCTCTCAGTTAATTATCAGATTGTTTTCTAATTTTATTACTCAATCTTGCTGAAGTTTTTATATCAATAGGAAACGTAAAAAAAAATTGAATCAACTTTTATGTATAGGTCAGTTCCTCTTTGTGTGAAGCCTCATAAAAATACATACTCTGCAGCACACAAATCGGGTACAGAACGAAACAAAAGTTAATGCTATAATTTACCTATTTTATTTATAATGACTTTAGTCGGGCATTAGGGACACAAATGTGATTAACACGATAGGGACGTGTGTAATGAGGGAAATCGACATAGGAGCCAAAAGGTAAATGACAATGTAGTAAATATGAGGAGGAAGAGTGGTGCAGGGTTACCCAGCTCCCCCCGGAGCACAGGGGCTGGTTTCCCGGAGGAGAGAGACCCCACACATACCTGACGGATGTGTGGTCGCCCGCAGAAAGGGGCAAGAAGATGGCACATAATTAGGAAAAAAGATATGAAGAAATACTCAGAAGCATGAATCAACATCGTTTTGCAGAAAAGGAAAAAGCTGCAGAAACTGCAACTACTTTAATGTCTTGGAGCATAGAACGGAAGGTAGGGTGATCTCGTTCGTTAGTAGAGAGGGATGTTTTAGATAATTTATTGATTACTGATAAAGTCTGTATTTAATAGTAGAGAAAACAAGCGTAGATTATTATTTTTCTTTCCTTATTCATTAAAAAGCTGAGTTGTGAAGTGACAAAGAAATACAGGACCCTAATTGGGGTAAGAGGTAGAGTCAAGTAAGGACTTTTCTTTATTTTGTTTTCAGAGGACAGAATAGGCTGTTTATGGCCTGAGCAAAAGTGTCCCAGGGAGAGGGAGATCTTGAAGATATAGAAAGAGAGGGCAATAAAGATTGACCATGATACAGAAAGGCACCGTGTCGTGTAGAAAGGTAGAGGTTAGCCTCACACAGGAGGTGGGGTTAGTGTGTCTGTGTCACTAGAGGCAAGAAGCAATGCAGATGTGGCTTTGGTGGAAGTGGCCCTTTGGCGTCTACGGGGCGGAAATGGAAGGTCGTGATAGCCCATGTTTGAACACACGATTTTTATTCCTTCAATTTAATGTTTCAATTACTTTAATGTATCAGTTTTAGTTCAATACAAAATGTAATTAATCAAATTACGTATCCTGGAATGGACCTCTAGACCAACTGTTCTATCGGTCTGTTTGGGCTAACACAATGCAAAGATCAAATTACCAGTACCTTATTCGTTTTTATTGAAAATGTCGGTTGATTGTCAGACAGTTGCTCAAAATCCTTCTGCAGCGTGATACATAATGTTTCTTCTTCCAGCCGGGTGGTGTACTGTTCTTTTGGACGGTCAGCTTCGACTTTCCATCCATACCTAACTACCTCCCTGCCCCCGCCACATGTTGCTAATCACAGCGATTCAAAGAGATTCCCTTTCTCAGAGGCAAGACTAGGGTTTTCCATACAGGCCCATGGCCCAAATTCAGCTGACGTTTATGGCTAGAGTTCGCTGCCTCTGTAAGTAATATCATGCTCGATCTAGTAGGATTGAGCAGTTCACAAGGTACATTTACTCATTTGATGCATGCATAAAACCCAAGAACTTTAGTTTACAGATGAGGAAACTGAGACTCACAAGAAATAAATGATTTTGGACAGGGATATGGAACTTGGGTTTCCTGGCTCCCAAGCCACAGCTCTTCCAATCGCATCTTACAGAGGGGAGAAAAGGGACGGAGCAAGACCATTTCGTCAGAGGAAAAGCACTGCACACGGCATGAAAATGGTGTGTTTAGTGCCGCGCTCTTAGAGACCTCAGTGGGACCAGACCTGTGGCAGGCGATGACTAGGGCAAGTTTCACATCATTTGATCTTGCAGAGGCTTAGATTTTTTTTTTTCAGACATGAACGTTTGGGATTATCTTGACGAGCTATAATGAGGAAGTAAGCAAGCAACTTCTAATTTACCCAACTGAACATTTTACTTGCGATGAAACAGGAATCCTTGTGAACAGGAATCCGCATAGAGTTGAACACAGATGCAGTCAGAGGATGTGTGACAGGGTGAGGCCAGCAGTGACTTCGGAAAGAAAAAATTATGTGGGTGTAGCACTCAGTGAGACACCTCGAATTATTGGGTTTTCTGTCCTGGCTTTCTGTGCTCCACTGATGATAAAATTAATGAAGAAGTCACTGGTCAAATATTATTATGTTCTTCCTCAACCCCGGGATCCTAAGTTCCAGGCCAGACACTGGAAGTAGAAAGAAAAGTAAGAATCATTTTTCTTACTGACAGAGTCCCAGCCTGAGAGATACACTGTAAGTTTTTGTAGCAAGAACTTACAGACGGGGGCATATGTGCAGATCTGCTTTAGCTGGTCTGTAAACTAGTGAAAAGCTACAAAAACCAGACATCTACATCAAACATTTTCAATAGGAGGCTCTCCAATTAAAATGTTTATTTGTTAAGAAAATATTTTCTTTCTTCTCTAGTGACATTTTTTATCAAAACATTTGTTCATCTTTCCATGAAGGTAATTACAAATGAGTTAAAGATTTAATCACCTGCAGAAATGTTTTACATTTCTGTAAATATTGCTCATTGATAATGAATCAATCTGTAATAGCAAATATTTGTCTGAGTTCTGTGTACCAAGCCAAGTGCTATGGTACACTCAGTGTATATATTTACTAATAAATTCAGAACTAGAAGCCATGGTTCCTCACCTTAGGAAGTTTCTAATTTAGTTACAAAGTAAACACTTGAAATCATTAAGCCAAGAAATAGGATACATAAGCACTGAACAAAAATACATTAATTCTTTTTTTATTAATTATTTTCATTAACATATAATGTATTATGTGCCCCAGGGGTACAGGTCTGTGAATCACCAGGCTTACACACTTGAGAATAAGCCGGGGGTAAACTTAGGAAAGGAGAAAATTGACTGCTGCTAGAAAATGAGTGAAGATTTCAGAGAGGAAGCACACAGGGGAATGGTGTTGTGGAAGGCGTCAGAAAGGCTTTCAGACTGGGGCGCCTGGGTGGCTCCATCTGTTAAGCGGCTGCCTTTGCCTCAGGTCATGATCCCAGGGTCCTGGGGTGGAGCCCCACATGGGGCTCCCTGCCCGGCGGGGAACCTGCTTCTCCTTCTGGCTGACTGTCCCACTGCTTGTGCTCTCTCACTCTCTCTATCAAATAAATAAATTTTAAAAATCTTAAAAGAAAAAAGGTTCTCACATGAATGGTAATTCTACCGCGGAGGTCCAAGGGAAGGATGATGGGAGAAAGGTCCTGGATCCCATGGTGGGGAGTTTTCTGACCTTCCTCAAAGGTCTTGGAGAGAATAGTTGTCTAAATAGTTAAGAACCAAAGCAAAGTTGCTAGTGGTTCGACTCCTCACATGTTCAAATACATTGATTTCTGAACTGATCACATGGCAGTTTCTTAAGTCGTATATTGAAGTAAAATTCTACTCAGCTAATTTTAGTTCTCTATTATTTTCTAAAGGACTGATTGGATGTTACTAATGAAATGTGGATACAATCCATTGGTGTTTCCGCAACGTGAACATTTTTAGTGCTAGGAAGTAATTTGCGGTGCTGGTGACGTATTGTATAAAAGTCGAGGACAGAGACCAGTGGGTTATACGAGCAGAGTGCAGAAAATCCACCTTGGCTCGGTGATATTTAATCTGCATGTGATAAGAATACTTGTTATCATAAAAATGACACAAATTCCGTAAATTATTCAATAAAGCCGTTACTATGGAGTCAGTCATTGCACGTATCGTCGGTATTACACTGTAGATTCTCAGAGACTCTTCTATTAATCACGGGTATGATGGCCAGTTTTTGACTTTCTAATTAAAATTCGGCAAGTTCGCTGTGTTCAAGCTCCTGCGCGGGGTCATGGGGCCACCACAGTGTGAGATGTCCTCCCTGCCCTCACTGGATTCCGTCTAGAGAGAGAGAAAAGCAATATATAGAATGGGAATGTTTTGTTTTTTAAATTTTTTTAAAGATTTAAATTTTTAAAAAAATTATTAGAGAAAGAGAGGACATACACGAGCAGGGGGAGGGACAGAAGGAGAGGGAGAAGCAGACTCCCCATGAGCAAAGAGCCCAAAGTGGGGCTCCATCCCAGGACCCTGAGATCGTGACCTGAGGGGAAGGCAGACACTTAACTGACTGAACCACCCAGGTGCCCCTAGAATGGGAATGTTTTAAAAATTTAGCTGTCACAAATAAACCTCTTTTTCCCTAGTTAGATAAAGAAATAATCACATATTATAGTTAACACCAGATAAAAATATTTATTTCAGCCATTTCAGCCATCGATTGTAAAAATGGCAAGTTGTTTCTTCAAACCAGGACATACCAGGGAGAATAGGGCATTTTGACCTAACTCTCGGCAAAGTTTTATTTCATACCGAAATACCACAACACATTTAGTTGACTGAAGACTTCGCCCACATTTTATTTTTGTCATCCAAAGCACATGACATTCCAAACTTCCTATTACTGGTATGTGTGAGGTACACTGTGAAGTAGACAGTAGCCTGGGTTGGGGTTCGTTTCTGTCTTCCTGTTCAGTCATGTTGGCAAAGTGGTGCAAATATCGCCTTTTCTAGCAGAAGAAGGTAACAGAACACTATGTGATTATTGCTCAAGACGAATGAGGAAATGATATTTCTGTCCTTTTTGGACCTTTTTATTTAAATGCCTTTAACATGCTCTGTTAACTCAGTGAATGTTTTCAATTCTTCTCTACCACTGTTCCTTTTTTTGCTTTTGTCATGGGTCCAGCTTCTAGATGTGTTATTATTTGTATATGCTTTAGGAAACACAGAAGAAACAAGTGTTTTTTAAAAGTCAGCAAACTGGGACAACTTCTAATGTGATCTGAAAGTATTGACATCATTTGTATTTACATCTTTATATATATGGACGTATATTTATGTATATCTATATATGGGAGAGAGAGATCTCTATATATTTATATATAATTTTCATTAAACAGTACAGAATATTTAACTGCTTGCTTCATTATAGCCTGAGTGCCGAGTGGTGTCCATTGGGGCGGTGGGTGAAAAATTAGAAGGTAGTTAGAGCCATTACATCGTCATATGAACAGTTGCCTCAGCCGAATTTTCCATTTTGTAACCAGATGTTGTTTTTCAGCTCCCATGGCAACTAATCCTCAATCATATTTTCACTATTTTATTGCAAATTATTATGGTAACTTAATAGAGCGTACGCTTATTATATTCCCTCATGTAAATTAATGCTGGATTTTGTATTAGTTGTTTGGAAGTTACAGATGATAATGTGATCTTACACTGTCAGTTCAATGGAGTTTATTCTTAGAGAACAGATTCAAATATTGGCACAAAAATATATTTGAGACACATCCATATAAGTTTTGGAGTATGCAAAGTAATAATTTTTTCTATTAATGCAACAGATTGTGACAACATTCTGCTCATTTAATGCATGTGTCTGATTGGGGCAATCTCTCCAGCCAAGCAGGATAAGAGGGGGGCAATCTCTCCAGCCAAGCAGTAATGAGACTCTTAAAATTAACATGTGGGGACAAGACCATCAATACCAGAAAACTGAGCATATTTGCAACTTCCAAATCTTGGCAAGTCCTTTTCTTCTTCTCCTTCTCCTTCTCCTTCTCCTTCTCCTTCTCCTTCTCCTTCTCCTTCTTCTTCTTCTAGATTTTATTTATTTGACAGAGAGAGATCACAAGTAGGCAGAGAGGCAGGCAGGAGGGAGGAGGCAGGCTCCCCGCTGAGCAGAGACCCCGATGTGGGGCTCGATTCCAGGACCCTGAGATCATGACCTGAGCCGAAGGGAAAGGCTTTAACCCACTGAGCCACCCAAGCGCCCCTTGGCAAGTCCTTCTGAAAGGAAAAATATGTTGAAAAGAAAAAAACAATATATTGGTTTGTTTTCAAATATAACATGAATTATAATTTTATGGGTTTTTTTTATACTTTTATTTTTAAAATGTGACAGTCTTCAATATCCATAGCCAAGAATTATTTCCCTAAAAAAGGAAACTTAAAGTTGTTCATTTAACAAACACCGAGGGCCGGTGGCAGCCGCGCGCCCCGCACAGGTTGCGGAGTTCTGCGCTGCGGTGCGGCGGTTAAGGGCCTCCAGTGCGCTGCCCCACAGGCCGGGTGAGTGAGTCTGCGGCTGGCACCGTGGAGACAATGACTGCCCAGGCAGGGACCCGACTCGCGCGGACCGGGTGGGCCCGGCGTCATCAGGAGGCGGCAGACGCGCCGCTGCGCAGGGTCGGCGGAGGGAGGTGGGGGTCGCCCGTGCGAACCGGCAGGGTCCACCGTCGCGGGGGGCGAGCGGCCTCTGGAAGCGGAGAAAGACAGAGATGGGTCTTCTTCCGCGCCCGGGATGCGGCCGGGCGGCCCCGGGTCGCGCCCCACCTCGGACGTGCGGCCGCGGGAGGACAGACGCGGGGAAGGGGACAGACGCGGGGAAGGACAGACGGAGGGAGGCGCGGGCGGAAGAACCGGGGATGGCGGGGCTCGGCGGGTCGCTGGTCTGACGCCGTGAGCCCTGAGCCGGGCACGGGGTCGCCCCTGGAAGCGACACAGACGACACGGTGGGTCCCCCGAGCCGCGGGCGGGAAGCCGCGCCCTGATGTCAGCCGCGGGGACGCGCGGGGACGCACGGGGGCTCCGAGCTCCAGCGCTGCTGGACGGGAAGAGCCGTGTTGCCCGACGCCGCGGAGTCGGTGACCCTGGGTGACCGCAGCAAGTGACAACAAGACAACTTTCAAGGTGTTAAGGAAGAGGCGGTTTCTGATCATAAGTGGCATAAAGGCATGAAACAAAGTAAGCTCTGCAGCGGCGTCGTCCAGGTTAACACCGCCAGCCGCCCGTGGCGACTGCCCTCACCTCAAGGTCAAATTAGGACCGAAGCGCGCCCGGGTGGCCGGGACCGCGGAGCGTTTCCGTCGTCGCCGGCGGCCTCTGGAGGGACTTCGCGGGCGGCGCGTTCGGCCCGCGCCACGGTCTCGGGGGACCCGGCCTGCGCACGGTCTGCACGAGAGCGGTCAGCGCGGGGGAGGCCGAGGGAGCGGCCCCGCGGGGCCAAGGAGCAGAGCGCGGAGCAGTTCAGTGCCTGGTGGTTCCGCGGGACTGACTCGCCCTGGCACAGCGGCCGCCGCGGGTGATGGCTTAGGCAGCCAGGCCTGCGCTTCGTGACCTGGAAGTCCTTCTCCGGGTAAGTCTCCAGCTAGAACTTCACGTCGAGGCTGTGTGTTTATCGTTGTTGCTGTATGCTCTCTTCACGGTCCCTTGGTTTGTACGCACGGTCTTGACTGTCAGGGATCAGACCTTGTGGACTAAACACTGGAGTTTCTCGGATGGTTGTCTCCGTTAAGGAATCCAGAGGGGGAGAGAGAGCGCTTTTTGTTTGCTTGATCATTTGTTTTAATTTTTTCCTTTTAAATTATTTTAATTTAAAATATCACACTGATTCATAAAACATGTCATTAGGAACACGATAGAAAGTGCCCGAGTTTGCAGTCAGGGAGTTTCCCTAGAACCAGGGAGTACTGGAGAGCTGTTACTCAGAGGTAACGAAGGTGAAGTCTCAGGGGGTCTGTATGGGAACTACCTTTTAAGGCAAACGTATCTCACCGGGGAAAGTGATGGAGGATGGTTTCCAGGTGTTGAAATGCTTGTTTTGGCAACGGCTGCAGAAAACTGACCCATGTCTGCTAGAACAACCATAAGGGATGGAAAGCATGGATGTAAGTGGGTCAGGCACAGGGCAAGCAGAGTGAGCAGAACCCAGAAAGTATAGATTTAGGGAAGACAACGGATGCAAGAAAGCAAAATGTGGAGCCTCAGTTCATTGCTTGTCATGAAAGCGTGTTTGCCTCCATCATGGGACACACACACGCTTATCACTGCTGTACATCCACTCCCCGTCCTCTACCCTCATTATCTCCCCGGTGAATAGTGATGTCAGTGCACTCATCAGCGAATCTCCTCCCGGCTAGTATGCTTGTTAGCTGCTACCGGGTTAGTAAGACATGTATGGCTAGAGTCAAACAGATCTGTCTTCCAGTCCTGGTTCATTATTTACGTCAGGATGACCTTGGTTGAATTGCTTAACCCCAAAGCAGTCCAGATTCTTGATCTGTAGAAGGCCGGTTATGATCTCATCGATCTGTAGAAGGGAGGTTGCGATCTCGTCGATCTGTAGAAGGGAGGTTGCGATCTCGTCGATCTGTAGAACAGAGGTTACGATCTCCTTCCCAGAGTCCTGCTGTGAGAAACAAATGAAGTCATGTATGTGAGGTGCGTGCCGACATGAGTGTTTCCTCGCGTCTGCCCATTCTAACACACCTCCAGAATTCACATGTTTTTGTACAGTGAGGAAAAACACACTTTCAGAAGACATCTGAGAGTTGAGTGTAATGTGGACAAACTCCTCAATGAGCTATTTTTAACCAGGTGGGTTCTTGGAAGCTCTCCTAGTAGAATCACAAAGGCGACCAGGGATTCTGTTAACATGTCAGGCACCCCCTGGGGATTGTTTCCTGAAAGGTGAAGAAAATAGGAAAATAACCACCCACCCTCAACGGAACATTTTCTGTTACGCTCTGAATATCCACGGCGCTGCATCTGTTCCAACACTGTGTTAACCTGCGTGTTGAGTTTTACAATGCATCTGTAGGGCACCTGGTGCCTCTGTCTGTCGAGCATCTCGGTGTCGTGAGATCAAGCCCACTGTCAGGCTCCACGCTGGGGGCAGAGTCTGCTTGGGATTCTTTCCTTTTTCCTCTCCCTCTGCCCCTCCCCACAGTCCTCTCTCTTTCTCTCTCAAATAAATAAATAAAATGTTTAAAATGCAGACTGTAATTGTCATCCCTAACTAGCCAACTGGTTCCACGCAGTTCAAGGTAAATGAAATCTCCCGTCCACCTCCTCATCTTGGTGAGATCTTGGACTTTCATTTCTCTCTTTTTTTAAGACTTTATTTATTAATTTGAGAGAGAGAGTGTGCACGATTGAGGGCAAGCAGGGGCAGGGAGAGGGACAAGCTGACTCCTAATTAGGCAAGCAGCCCAGGAGCAGCTCCATCTCAGTTCTCACAACCCTGAGATTCTGACCTGAGCCAAAACCAAGAGCCACCCAGGTGCCCTAGACTTCTATTTCTAGATCATTTTGATTTCTCCCCTTCCATCCACAATATTCTACGTCCCAGATCTTCTCTGGAATAGAGATTCCCCCCCCCCCCCCCAATCTCTGTGCTAAGCCTGGCCCTGGCCCAGCAAAGGCCAGATTCTTCTAAAAGGCCAGCCCTGTAAGAGTTGGAACCTAAAAACCTAATTCATACTCCCAACTATTTTCCCAAGGGGCGGAGTAACAGAGCCTGGATAACAGGAAGAGATCCCTGTGGGGACGTAGCTCATTCCACACCTGGACCCCTGGCTGGGTTCCACTGTGCACTTACTGGGGAAGCTTTGAAGTCTAAATTTGCAATCGAGCTAAACCCTGTGTTGATCTCTCTGCCATTTCAAATTCGCACAGTCGCTGCCCTGCCCGTTGTCGTCCCAGTTTCTCAGAGATACATCGCAGAGATACAATTCAGAATTTTTTGGTGTCACGACTTAATCCTAGGATACTGACCTGTTGTCACACGTGGAGTTAGAAGCTTTCAGCGCAAACCCTAGCGCCGCCATCGAGCAGCCGCCGTCGAGCAGCCTCCATCCAGCAGCTGCGTGACCTTCTGTGTTAAAGCACACACATGGGGCTCTGGTTCTAAATCTATAAATGCAGACGGTAAAATACTTGCTCTGACGACTTCGTGGTGTGTGCGGAGTGAATGAGCTCCTGCGCGTCGAAGCACATAAAACAAAGTAGATGACTCCTGTGTTCTCGGAAATTCTGAGGTTTTCTCTCCACACCGCAGTGTTGTTGCTTGACTCGGTCTCCTTGCTGACGAAACGATGGAGATCAGTTTTGTTTCTGTGTGTTCGTCTCAGCCCCCGTACCGCACACTTGCTGGGTCCAGAGGAGGCACGCAGACACTCTTAGGAAGAGGCCTCTGACGTCGTGGTGCAGCAAATCCACTTCACATGCTGTGTGATACCTTCGTCAGGCTACCTCATCTGCGAAATGGGGTGAGAGTCACTGCATCCCTACTTCCTTTATCAAACAAGAGACACCTGAAACTTCTAACACAATGTGTGATGCGGATTTAGGTTACAAAATTTCTCAGCTTTCATTTGTATTACAGGCACTTAAATAAATGTCCTCAATGAGATTTTCTTTACCTGATACAAATTTTCTTCTATGCTAGATGATCATGTTTATTTTTTGTTATTCTCCTGGAAGTTTGGAAATAATTTTAGGCCTTGAATGACAAGACTCTCTCTTTTCAGGACTCTTCAGCACACAGAGGAACATCACAGATCTCTTTCTAAAGTAAATACTAGGATCACAGACCCAACAATACAGTTTTCAGGTGGACTCCATAGTTACATGATTTAAAAAAAAAAACAAAAAAAACAAAGTGGCCTTTAAAATAAAAATGGCTTTTCCGTCTTTCTTACCAGGATATAGTCTTACCAAAGCTGTTGAGAAGTAGGTACGGTGAGTGCAGTCAGCTGAAAAGCTCAGTCATAGCAGAGCTTTGAAAATTAGAGAGAGTAAAATTTGAAAAGGTAATCTAGTGGTTTTGAAGTAGAGAACACAAGAATGAGTTATAGAGGAATATGTGTTTTTATGGTCTTGCTTTTAATTCAGTTAAAACACACCTTGATTTTAATTGACGGTTTTAATTTAAACGCACCTGGGCAACTCCTTGTGGAAGGGAAGTAAACGAACTGAAAAGGAATCTTACAAAAGCCAAATGTCAGGTGTTTATTTAATTTGCAGGTTACCTAGACCTCACTTCTCTAAGCCTTTGCCATGCCTTCATGTGGTTAGTCATGGATACGATAGAAAATAAGACAGTCAAAGCGCAGTTACTTTCATTATCGCTGTTCTTGAGAGGACGTGCTGTCTAGATTATCAGGGCCTTCAGTCTGAAGATCGCTTCGTTGGTCATTATGCCTTTATTAACTATGAGCTGTAAAGCAATTTTGGGATTGACTCCAACACCATTTGCCATAGAGATCCTTTTAGTTTAAAGAAAGTACATTTTGGAAGTACATCCAGGGGAGGATATGATAATTCTTTTGTAATACAAAGGGTGAAGTGATTGAGTTCATATCCCAGAGGATAAGAGGGTAGAGCCCCTGTTAGTATGTCTTAAAATATCTGAAGGAATCTTCTGTGTGGAAATGAATTAGACTTACTTCTCGTGACTCCAGCAGACTAAGATGGCTCCATACTACCTGCAAAAGTAGGTACGTAGTAGGTACCTACGACGTGTAGGTAGGTGGATTTTGGCTGCCAGGTAATCCATGATATGTTGATTGAATTACAGTAAAGACAACCGGTCAGTATTTATACATAGACACACTCTCTAAATTGCCATGTGGAATTCTCTACAGAAGATACAATGGGCTCCCGTTGAAGTGGGAAATTCTCCATGTCTAGAAGTAACCAAGCAGGGGCCCTTAAGGATGCTATAGAAGGGACTCGTAAGACATTGGACTAAATAGCTTCTTGTGTTCTTCCGGTGATCGGTGTAAATGAATCTCATGTTCAAGAAGTCAAAGACAGGGGGTGCCTGGGTGGCTCAGTGGATTAAAGCCTCTGCCTTCAGCTCAGGTCATGATCCCAGGGTCCTGGGATTGAGCCCCACATCGGGCTCTCTGCTCAGCGGGGAGCCTGCTTCCTCCTCTCTCTCTGCCTGCCTCTCTGCCTACTTGTAATCTCTGTCAAATAAATAAATAAAATCTTAAAAAAAAAAAAAGTCAAAGACAGGCTTCGTAAGTTCACTCCAGAACAAAGATCTAAGAACAGAATTTTCAATGAATATCATGAAACATTTATTATGTATGTGAAACTCTTTATCTTTCAGGTTCTTTTAATGGGGGTGATAAAATGCAAGCCTGAGTTAGGTCAATTTCCTTATAAAATGAATATTAATGGTAGACCACACAGACACTGCATTGCAAATTAACATTTCAATCTTTGATAACTTTTATAGGAATTTAAAATTTACATCTTCAGATACTTTTGTCCCAAAGAATTTTAGTTGACTAAATTTCAAGTAGAAATCCCTTCTAGGCACTGTGTCTCAAGGATTTTGTGTTGACCTAACAGAATGAGATTTCGGTTTGGGGCCCGACATGTGACTATTAGCATTAACTCTCATCACTTCTTTTGCTGTTGCTTGTCAGCTGAAAGCGTTTGGGATGTAATCTATTGCCTGTTAAACCATCTCCAAAGTACAATTGTAATATAGGAAACAATCACAACCGTTTAGTGGCTGAACAATCGGTTGCTTTCATTTGACCTTGCTGTGTTCTGTGAGCCTGTTAGTTTGATTCCTGGAGGCACACACATTGTTCAGGAATGTTCCAGTAATGAGTAAGGGCTAGTTTTCCATATTGACCTCATACATAATTACATAAATTAAAGCAAACCATAACAACTGAGGATACACATAAAATATACTTCACAGAGGGATTTTAAAGCCCTTGCATTGTACTAAGCTTGAAATTACATAGCCATATAGGACATATATCATTTTTGAAAAGTGTATGTTTAAGTTTCTACTAAGACTTTACAAAGAACACCAAAAAATGTTCTATTTTAATAAGCATTATCACGGGTTTTTTTCTGTAGGAGAATTTGGCTATAGAAGAGGAATATTGGCATAGAAGGCCACAGTTTATTCTGGAGGTCAATGATTTGATAATAGAAATTTCTAGTGCTAGCCTTCCAAACTATCCTGAAACCACTAAATATTTAAAAAGAAAAGGGGAAATGTAGAATGTAGATCTTAGCCCACTGGAAAAATCAGTCATTTTAATGCACTTATAGTTTCTTCATTTTCTGCATTTCCAGAATATGTTGCTACTTGGCCAACTCCAATTTAATTTTGTATTTGACCCTTATCATGTGTGATTTATTTCTTTGGTTAATAGTATGGTAGATTATTATTTTTATAACATAAAGTATTATGTTAGTTTTTATTCTGTTAGAACTCTGCAAATGATACTGCATTTCATGTGACTATTAAAAGAATCAGACTTTTAGAACTATATGGAATTTAGATCCAACATTAACTATATCAGTAAGTAATTTATTTTAGATTGTGGAAAGCCAAAAATTTTAGTAATCAGTCAAATACTAATCAAATAAGATTATTAATCAGCGAGATTACTGTATTTATTTCACTTCTAAAACAATCTTATTTGAAATTTGTAGAAATTTAGTTCTAATTGTCTTCATCATCAGTTTCCAAAACAACAAAAAAAAGACTTCATAAGATGCCATGAAAGAGAAAATCTTCACCTAAAATTTAATATCAAGTTTTGATTTTGATAAAAAGAGAGTGAAATTGCCTTGATGGAGGCGTAACATTTTCCACACTTCCAACTTCTATAGCGTACAATCAGCATTTCTTAGAGAAGACTATATCACAATTAAAATGAACTTCACACATTTTAGGAATTCCATCTTTGGTTAAGGCCATGGTCTATATGAATAGTAATCTTTATATGGGATTAAATTTACACAGTGAAGATTCTTTGCAGAAAAATCAAGATTCAGCTAAATTTATGACTCTATGTAGGGTAAAAGACTTTTAAAAGTACTTCCAAATCTACTTTTACCTTTTCTGGTATTCCTATGTTTAGCTAAAGCTTGGTCATTGCAGTATTTTATAATTTTCTAGCACCATATTGGAGGCCAGCATGGAATTTATGTTTAATACCAACTCTATAATGATTTTTCTTTTTAGCCCTTTTTTTTACATCTTCCCAGTCTCAACGTACACCCTGCCAGACTTAGTACACTTTGCTGGCCTACCGAACTCTTCCTGATTTCACGTTCTCAGCCTGGAAGCCTCACATCTTCTCTGTGGATTTACTCAGCTTGCTTACCCACCTTGGGCTGGTGCTGGTCTGCCACAGAGCTCTTTCTGTCTCAATGGATCTTTCCTTAGCGGTGGCAACCTAAGTCCCGTGACGTTTTCTAGACTCAGCTATATTACGACTTTGTTAAGCATCAGAGACGACTTTATGTATACGCTTTCTTCCTTCAGGAATATGTTGGCTTTTTAAACCAGCACCTTGCCACACTGTCTTCAGGGTGAACTGTGAAGAAACTCAGATTATTTTTCTGACTCTTTCCCGTCATAATGTAGCATGTCGTCTAAGGGGAAATTTGGATTCCTCCACCCCACCCCCCATGAATAGAAATTTATTCTAGAATGTTTTTATTCTATAGAAGGTATTTATTCTAGAACATAAGTATATTTTCCATGAAGAAGTTCATTAGTCCTTTATCTACTAAGAGCATCACAGAACTTTTTGATGATTATCATTCACAATTTGTTTGTTTTTTAATTCCTAGAATGATTTAAGGTTGCCCAGTAGTGATTCTAAGGATTTGTGATAAAACGCTCAAGCTCATTTGATACAGGCCCAGAGATACACAGAGAGGAGGTGAGATTTCTCTTTCTCCTCTCCACCATCTTCTCCTCTTCTTTCCTTACTCATGAGAACTTTGCTGGGGTGCTAGAATTTTGGGGAAGGCTTGTGCCAGATTCAAAGGTAAAAATCACTCTGATGTTATAGATAAATCTAGAGAACTTTTTTTTAAAGATTTAGTTATTTATTTTAGAGAGAGAGTGTGCACAGGGAGGGAGGGCCAGGCAGAGGGAGAGAATCCTCAGGCAGGCTCCCTGCTGAGCACAGAGCCTGAAGTGGGGTGCGGTACGAGAACCCTGAGATCAGGACCTGAGCTAAAATCAAGAGTCTGATGCCCAACTGACTGAGCCACCCAGGGGCCCAGAGTCTAGAGATTTCTATGGGCACTGCTTTTTTAAAGAGAAGTTATAGCACTCCACTCCTTAGAAGAGTCTAGCATTGGAACTTCTCTACCTGAAGAAATACTTATTTGGCCCTACTTTTTGTTTCCTGACTCTAAACTGGCTCCTTATGCTTGTCAAAATACCTTCCTAAATCCCGTGGTGACTCAACATTCAAGTAGTTTTGGTATGAACCTTGTCAGAGACTTTTAGAAAAAACAAATAAATTTTATCCACCAGTTCTCCCTGCCCAAGTGCTTACTTAGCGTGATAGCTCCAATGGGTGCATCAAGCATCATTTCCTCCTCCGGGACCGCGGTTCCTCTGTGGGTTCTGTTGTGTGACGTACATAGATGCCCTCCACTTCATAACAGATTCCACAACATGGCCTAGATGAGAAGAGTCTCAGATTTCCAAGGTCTTCACTGGAGTCTGTGTTTATGACTGGAGTCATATTGACAATTTCGCTTCTCTGGTAATTTTTCTGGTAATTATTACAGTTTGTCGTTGACAGGTAACATGTCTTGACTTCTTATTCAACATTTCACTCTTAAGTTCTTCCGTAGTTTCTGTGTAGCTGCTATAGCATCCCAGAGGCTTTTCTGTGCCAGATTTTTCCTAATGAAGAAAACACCTAATGTGTTTTTGGCATTTTGACTTTGATGCCTCTGACATGTCTACCTCAATATACAGTTTAAGTGTTGAAATCTTCAAATGAAACCAACCAAACCAACCAAAACAGAAAATAACTAAACATTCTTTGAGTACTATTTTATATTTAGAATTCCTTTGTCTTCTGTTCTTGGATTCCTTCTATAACATTTTACTTTTTCACTATTGACTTTGAAGTTCCTTGTAAGATAGTCCTGCAAATATTTTTCTGGTCTGCCTAATTTTTTTTTTTTTTTTTATAAATATTTTTATTTATTTATTTGACAGAGAGAGAGGTCACAAGCAGGCAGAGAGGCAGGCAGAGAGAGAGGGAGAAACAGGCTCGCCACCGAGCAGAGAGCCCGATGCGGGGCTCGATCCCAGGACCCTGAGATCATGACCCGAGCCGAAGGCAGAGGCCTAAACCACTGAGCCACCCAGGCGCCCCGGTCTGCCTAATTTTTAATTGTATCTAATCTGTCACATTTGAGAGGCTTCCTTTTTTCCCTTAGACTTGGAAATCTTTATAGTTTATGTCTTACTCTCTGCAAAGTCAGCTTTTACTGTACCAATTTGCTGTGAAAGCAAATTTTTTCTTTTTCTTTCTTTCTTCTTTTCTTTCTTTCTTTTTCTTCTCTCTCTCTCTCTCTCTCTTTCTCTTTTCTTTTTTGCATCTGGCTTGTTTTTATGATTCATGACAAAAAATTCATCTTGGGCTTCTAATGGTGTATTTTTAAATAGTCTCCAGACTTTCTGTGGTTTATTTTATTTTAAACTATTCCTTTTTACTTTTTTTTATGATGACCACATTTTCCTAAGCTCCCTTTCCTAAAATTAGATGATTTTATATGGCATTCCTTCTTTTGCTCAAATGCTGAGCTGAATTGTAAATAATCAGTAGACAGAAAGGGGCACCGTGATACAGCCTGCATCAAATCCTGCTCAAATCCGGCTCAATGCTGAAAATTCAGGTCTAGCAAGCCCACGCGTGTGATGGCCTGTATTTTTGCATTCCGGTGCACGTACTATCTGCCTGTGACAATATAAACCCTCATTATCGTTCCTCCATTAGGTATCTTCACTTTCTTATTATTGTATGCGCTTCTGATTATTCTGATTATTTTGTTTAAAACGGTCCCCCGTAGCACCGAGAATAGGTTTCAGATTCTTTAGTTTAACAATGAAGGCCTTTAATAATTCGGTCCCTAATGACGCTGTCTTCGTTTACTTCCAACATGAACTCTTTCTTTTCTTTCCCAATATACCTCTTCCTAAATGGTATCATTTCACAACTTTGCAGCTTCTCCCAGATCTTCCTGGAAGACCTTTTCCCATCTTCCTCATTGTCCACATACATGCAAATATGATGAAGATGTCTTCACTATGATCAAAATGTTCGCTGTCAGCCGCTTTCCAGTTAAATTGCACGTAACTTCGCTGAAGTCCATGATCCTTTGCCTTCTGCGTAATTCCACTCTCTTGCCTTGTGTGGATCCCGATGTGGGCATCAGCACCTCCCTCATACACACAATACAAGCCATTCTTGCCAGGTCTTTGAGGGTTTAATAATTGATGGAAGATTAGAGTTCTAAAGAAGGGCGGCGTTAAGGACTAAGATCTCAATTATTTTCTTTCCCCATCCTTGCTCATTCCTCTCTCTCTCACTCTCTGCCTGTGTCCCTATCTCCAGCTCCCTTTTTCTTCCTTATCTTCCCTCTCAGAGAAGAAATAATTTTTTCCTTATAAATTTTTGTAGCCTGCACTCACCTTTCATACTAGATATCTCTGATCAGCAACTTAGCAAATATATCCTCTTCTTTGAAGTATTGTCTTGCCTCATCAGAATCCCACTGAATGTAATCTTTAGCTCATTACCTGACAGTAATTTTTTAAATGCCTGCGATGACCTAGGCAACGTGGCAGACACTGATCAAACAGTGGCATAAGTGCGGATAAAATTTTTGCCTTCAAAGAGTTTCTAATTTAGTATGTGATCCAAATAACTATGCATAATTGCAAACTATTTGATCCGGATCCCATTCCTACAGCTACCATAGCATCCAGGACATACCTCTGTTCCTAGTGTAACCATGCACTACTATAACTGGTTGTTGGTGAGTTGCTCTCCTCTATTAGTCTGTAAATCTCAAAGGAGGGATAATGTCTTAATTCAGTCTGTGTTCCTGGAATTCAGAATAGCACCTACATAACCCCCACCGGAATGGGTGGTCAATAAATACTTGGGGTTTTAGAAATGAATCTCCTATATGTTCAGCTTAGTTGCATGGTTTTAGTGAACAATATTTTTACTATTAAATAGGAAATTCAGTGAACACTGCCTTGAACCTATGGAGAAGTATTAAAGAAGGAAAAGATGCTCAAGGAATAAGTTATTCTTAATTCCTGATGTAGGCGATTTTTTACATTATTTCACTCATTTCAGTAAGATATCTACTGAATTTGTAGTCCCCTTGTAGTATTTCTGATGCTTTCTATATGCGAGAATCCTTAAATCCTCTTACACTCCACATATGCAGAGTCTGGGATAAGGAAGGGCCTGGCCTGGCTTCCATTGTTCCATAATGTGGAGATTTAAAAAGAATTCTTCAGTGCCCTGGAGGTAATGCTAGATGTGGGCTAGAGCAGCTTAGCTTTCCACCAGGATCCAAACTCAAAAAAGGGCTAGTTCAGTAAGAGTAATAGTAGGGAAATTGTGTGATAATGTATTCCAGGAGATGGTGAAATTTCTTATCTTATTAATTTGGCAGTGCAGAGTTCCTCTTACGTGGAGAGTAATTTCCTCTCTAAAAGAAAACAAGGCATCTGTTCCTACTCAGAACCAAACGGAGAATTCTTCATTCTCATCAGCATGTCAGGGCCTCAACTGTCCTTAACGCTCAGGACATTCTACTCATCCAGACTCAATAGTGTATCTCACGGTTTACATTATTTGTTAGAATCATAACCACTTACCATTTCCCAAATTCATTATGATTTTAAAAACCTGATTAAAATGTGTGTATTTTTGAAATTTAGTAGGATGACTCGTGGAATTCATTCAGTCAGATTATTTGAAAAACATTCCTACATAGTATGTTTGGTCAGATATTTTTGTTGGCATGTTCTTTGGTCAAATATTCTTTTGTGCAACTGTGTAGTTACAAGGACATTGCAGCCCACTGAGTCCTTATGAAGCTAAAGATATATTTATAAAATCACTGTTTTCTGATGCAACATTTGCAATAAATAAGCACTGATTATTTGTTTTTCCTTTCTCCCCTTTAAGAAAACCCTTGCTCAAAAATAAAACTTTTGCTCCCCTAACTAGGTAAAAGTAAGCTAATTCCTAACTAGGTACTTACTGAAACTGAGATTCCTTTTTATTTATTTTTTTAATCTGTGTCACACTGCATATTTTTTTAACCTATCTTTTGATTTTTTGAATTGTTCAGAAAGCCCTCAAGTGTTTTTGTTACTGTTTTTAGAGGCTCAAGAGTCTTACACAGCAACATGCTTCTTACAGGGGAAGAATGTCTTTGAGAGCCTGCACCCCTTTCCATAACCATCTGGTTTGCAGATGATAAGTACAAACACTAGGGTTTTTTTTTCCCCCTCCCCTAAAGATCTGGGAAACAGATTGGACATAAATTCTACCCTGGTGATCCCTAATACATTAATCTTCATTATTATGTCAAATTCTTTAAGAATTACAGTCCCTAGCTCTATGTTTTTAAAGATTGAACACACGGTACCTGTGGCATTCCACCTGTAGGATGTTTTCCATGACACTATAATGTCTTCATTCTTTTCTCCAGCCTAGACACATCTTACTCTTTTTTCAGAAGCCGGTTGAAGACCTGCTTCCTCTGTGAAGTTTTTCTGGTTAATCTGATATTCGTGCATCTCTCTTTCATTGTCTGGAGCACTAGTCTTCACTGGAAGTCAAAGTGGATGGTGGTTTGAATTTTGTCCTATGTGCTTTGGTTCTCCAATCGTTGTTTAAGTTGTTTGATAACAAGATTGTTTTTGTTTGGTTTTGTAATGTGTAAGGGATGTGACTGATCTTCAGGACGTCGCCGTTGAATGCAGACAGCAATTCATGCCTTCAGGGAAGCCACACCCCAATACAGAGTGTGGGAGAGACTCGGTTAGGAGGTGACTAAGTTAGGGGAAATCCTAGTGTGAAGCATTAACTCGACTCCAGGGCCAAGTGTAGCCTCTACATCGCTTTGGTGTGTATCGGAGAAGACCTTGTCTGAGTGGCCCCAGGCAGGTGGACAGTCACACCCTTGTGGGGCTCCTTCCCGTCGGCGCGGCCTTCTAGGGGGGCTCAGAGCGTGGAATCACTGTCGCGCCCACTGGGTCCCTCCGTCGGAGGCTTTGTGAAGTGCACGAGTGGCCAGGGTATGCAGTGGCCCCCGGCAAGTGGTGCGGGTGACGCAGGCCCGTGCGGGAAGCTTGTCGACGAGCAGGTGCCCATGCGGGGGACAGTCTGTGTGGCGGGAAGCCGGAGGCCGAGCACCGAGGGAGCATCGTGGGTCACAGACTGAGGGAGAGAGATGGTTGCTGTGGCTGAGGTGAGAGGATTTGTGCACTTATCTAGGTTTCTGATCAGCCAAGTAGCATTTAAGAGCGTGAAGGGGGTCCAGGACGGACGAGGGGCAGCAGATGAGACAAGGGACAGTAAATGACATGAGGGACAGCAGATGAGACGAGGGACAGCAGACGACATGAGGGACAGCAGATGAGACGAGGGACAGTAAATGACATGAGGGACAGCAGATGAGACGAGGGGCAGCAGATGAGACGAGGGGCAGCAGATGAGATGAGGGACAGTAAATGACATGAGGGACAGCAGATGAGACGAGGGGCAGCAGATGAGACGAGGAGCAGGAGATGACATGAGGGGCAGCAGATGACATGAGGGGCAGCAGATGAGACGAGGGACAGTAAATGACATGAGGGGCAGCAGATGACATGAGGGGCAGCAGATGACATGAGGGGCAGCAGATGAAGCTGGCGAGGCTTCAGTGAGCGGCCCAGCAAGGAGGCCGCGGTGCTAAAGGGGCACACGGGCTGGTCATTGGGGCAGAGCCAACGGGGACTGCGGCTGAGGTTTGAGAAAGGTGACATGGGAGAAGTGCCACTTAAGAAGACCGTTTTAGTAGCTACATTTAAAGCAGATGACAGGGTGGCAACCGTAGGATGAAACCTGCAGGATGTCTGCGATCTCGAAAGCAGAAAGAAAGGGAAATGGTCAGGGTGAAGTATGGAGCGAAATGTCTAGTCGATGTCATATAAGATCTACGTGAGCTTAAAATCCGAGGACAAGTGCTCCGAAAGCTGAGGAAATGGAGCAGATAGAGTGATTTGAGTTATAATTTCTTAGAGGATATTTATGACTGCAATAATAATTATTATTATTGCTTTCCTGAAATGTGCTCTCAGTTACTAATCCTAATCCTACGTCCCATGCGTTGTTATGATTAAGTAACTGTACAGTACTGAGGGGGCATTTAAAAATATAATCTCAGTACAGGTTTAAAGTATTCTTTTTTATTGACAGGATTATTTTAAGCTAATTTTAAAAATTACTTACACTCTAAAATTCTATGATCTGTGGGAATGTTTCCCAAAGCATAGGACAGTAGTCTTGGTGGTGCGTGAGCTAACTTTTGGGCAGCGTGCAACATTTAATTTCTTGCAAGTTTGACACTGACGTGTGTATTAGCTTATCAAATCCGAGGTTTGTCTAGAACTAAGCTTAAAAAAATCTAAAAGTCAACTTAAAATAGATTTTAATGGAACATACACATAAATAATGGTACACAATATACCCAAGTATAGAAAAATCACAATATGGTGAGCTCGTTGACTGCCCAGTGGAAGATCCTGATTTACAGTCTACTTAAAGCCTTTATCTCAAAAATTTTTAAAAAAAGGAACTGGGTAGAATTATAAATGTTTAGACATATTTAGTTGGAAAGTAGTAGAAAGAATTTTATGATCTTAAAGAGATTTTTTATTTAAAATTATTTTAACCATTAAAATACACTTTTAATTTAAATCTCGTGGAGTGGTCCGCATCTATTTCAACTGTAGTTTGCCAAGTCTGTGCATGTCTTCAGCGTTTACGTACATCACAGAAAACTCCAGCTGGGAGTTACATCAACTTTATACGATCACTTCACATGAAATATTATTGGACGACTGGATTTTTTCAAGACTTTAAAAGAGATAGCTTCACTACTGAGTCCTGTCATCTCTGTGACCCAATCTACCTGCCCGTTGACTTTATTTATGAGTCAGAACACACCTTAAGAACCCAGAGGAAAGTTAACCGGCATTTCAGTCTTTACCCGCAGCACTGGCAAATTCCAAGAATTCAGGGGAAAGTTGAGAAGAGAATTTGTTAACTTTAAATGTTGCTTTAACCATGTGACCCATGTGACTATATAAACTTATTTTATTTATTGGGCGAGAGGCAATCTCGAACCAGAGCCATAGAGAAGTCATCCTCGTCAGAAGGGCGGTCCTCTGTATAAGGACATGGCCGTTGGCCAAGGTTTTGTGAAGGACACATGTTCCGCAGTCACAGAAATGAGGCTTTGAAAACTGGCTCTTCAATACTTTGGGAAAATCATTTGCCTCTGTGAGCCCCAGGCCCTTTATCTGTAATATGGGGAAATAGGAAAATAATTCCTACTTCAAATAAAAATTAGAGCATTTATCAGACAAACCCGAAAAATGCCTTGTATAGAATAAACACTTGATAAATGGTTCTTATTGTTACTGGTGACCGGCAGCATTCTAATTATGCGACGTCTTCATTGGTCTGTTGCACATGACATTTCCAGCTTATCTCATGCACACTAAACCATCCCGAGTCCTTAGCTCATGTTACTCCTCTCCCCTCTCTCTGCCTATCCGTCCTGCTTTAATTCCCAGAGTTCCTTACTTTCAGCACATCTCTATTAAAATTAATCCATCTGGCTATTTTATAGTTCTTTCCAATAAAAGAATAATTATTTGTTATTAAAATATATTTATATCTCAAATGGGCAAGGTATGATTTTTAGTGCATTTTAGAATAGAATATTTGAATGAGATCAACCAACAAGAAACATTTACGTAGTGCTCAACAGTTTACACTTTTTAATAGAAATTGTCTCATTTTATTTGAGATGAGAATTATTAAACCTAGTTCTTCAATTGGAAAAATCAAGCCTTAGGAAAAGAAATAACTTACTCAAGGTGTCCCTGCTAGTAATTAGTAGAGCTGTTTTTCCCAGTGTATATTGAACTTCTACAGTGAATAGTAAGACTTCACACAAAACTCAGAAAGGGCGAAGATAACAGCCGAAGCGGAAAGGGGTATGGAGATGGAAAACTCTGACAATAGGGCAGTGTACATTTCGAGCGAAGACGAGCTTCCCCTTTCTCTCTGTGTAGCCTGTCTACACACTTCCTGTGTCCTTATCAGCTTATCTTGCTGTAGCTCAGGGGTCGTTCTGTGTGGAGCCTCCTGGTCGATAAACGTACCTGTGTTTCATAACCAGGGGCCCCGCGTGCCTCCCGGCTTGAAAAATGTACTGATGTTCACAGCAGTTCTCTAATCCATTGAAGACGGAGTAAGGGAAAGAAGACAACTTGGTCCCCAGGCAAGGGCTCTCGCGTGGGAGTCAGAGAACGTGAGATCCAAGATGTTCCTCTCAGAAGCCTTGGGCTTCTTTGTGTTTGCCTGTGTTGGGAAATTCTTGTTTTGTTCTTGGCTCTGTATGGTGTTGTGTGGAGTATGTGTATATGGTTAAGTGAATTCTCTGTTGGTATAAGTGATTTTCTGAACTTTGATGCTCGTTTTCATTTTTGCTTTTTATACCAGATAATTATAGAAATGCTGAACAATTGTACTTTGTCATACTTTAAAATCTGGTCATTTTTTAAAATACATTTTTATTTTAGAAGTTTTAGATTTACAGAAAAATTATAAAGATGCACTCCAGACATAATTTCCTCTCTTTTTACCATCCTATGTTAACAACTAATTAACCAGTATTGACCAAATTTTTTTATTATTAACTAAAGTCCATATTTATTCAGAATTTCCTTGGGTTTTACCTAATGACCGCTTTCTGTCCCGGGATCCCATCCAGGACACCATCTCACCTTTAGCTCTCACCTCTTCATAGGCTCCTCTTGGCAGTGAGACTCCTAGACTTACCTTGTGTTTCATGACCTTGACAGTTTTGAGCAGTACTGGTTGTTTTATAAGATGTTGCTTAATTGGGATTTTTCTAACTTTTAAGGATTAGGCTGGGGTGTTGGATTTTGGGGAGGACAAGCTCAGAGGTGAAGTGCCATTCTCAACTTCCATCATGACTTCCTACTACTGGTTTCCTGAGGTAGCATGTGTCAGGTGTCTCCACTGTAAAGTTTTTAGTATTGTTCTTCCTTTCTACACAGTGCTCTTTGGAAGAAAGTCACTCTGTGCAGCCCACACCTAAGGAGTAGGAGTTATGTTCCATCCATAATTTATTTGGAATTCTGCACATTCCATTCATTCATTCGTTTATTTTCATATATGTATATCAGTGTGGATTTACGGGTATTTATTTCAAACTTTGGGTAATAATTCAATGCTTCTTTACTCTTTTTTTGGTCAGATTTTTCCTACTTTGGCCATTGGGAATTCTTCCAGGTAGCTCTGGTGTCTCTCTGATATACTCCTATTATCATGGGTTTTTTTCCCCCTTTTTTCTTTCTCTTACTTTTTAGTATTATAAGATGCTCCAGGCTTATCTCGTGTGTTTCCTATATCAGTCATAGAATCAGTCACTTCTTCAAAGAGCCTTAATGTTGGAGTATGGTATTAGAAACCACAGTCTGAGATCTAGATATATATGTTCATGGCTACTGGGGAGTCATTTTTTTTTACCCTCTCTCGACTGACAGAACAAAGATATATATGCGTGTATACAAACTGGTGTATGTACATATGCCTGCAAATATTTTAATGAATTACATATCTATTAATATCTGAGAAGCAAGAACACCTTGGGAGTAGGATACCTTTGGCTTTTATAGCATTTCTTCCCATGCGTTCCATGTGTGGGCAGTCATATAAAACGGATACACATTAGGACATATTAACAAATGCCATAAAGGTAGCGTGAAGCAAAGGCAGGAAACAGATCATCAACGTGTACCCTAAACCAGATTCCTCCCCGGAATTCCCTGGCTGAATGGGCCTATGCATATGTTTCGTTTGTTGTGCACAGCGCTTTAAAACGATTTAAATTACATAATACTTAAAAAGTGAGAGAGGTCAAATACAAATATTGATTTCTAGATTCTCTTTAAACTTTACCATATCTGAGAAAGCCTGGACCCTCATTGTTCATGTACCAATCGCTTTGCGGTGAAAGCAGTTCAAATCTTGGTGAGCTCTGCATGAGCTCGAGTCCACCGCAGGCCAGGCTCTGCACCCACACATCATTTTCTCCTGGGTGCCGAGGAGCCGGCTGACGTCCGACCCCTTGTGCTGTTGTGCCTCCCATGCTAAGGAGGAGAGGAAAGTATATTTTGAATCCATGGCTAACACGGTGGGAAAATGAGAGAAAGCATATTTCTCTATGCAAGTGGAAAATAGTCCTATCTGCTTGATAGGAAAAGTGCAACTGCATCAAAATAATACACCTAAAATTCCAATGCGAAATGAACCCTTGACCATTAAATCTGGATGTCTGCCTTAATCCTTCGTTCTCCAATAAGGATCAGAACATAAGCCTTCTTGCCGCTTCTACAGAATGACTTTGTAGAGTAATATGATCCAACACAGAATGCAGATTTTGATGTGGCCTTGAAATATATACCATTAATATATGGCGGACTTTTAAATCTTTAGAAGACATCTCTATGTCTTTGATTTTCTATGAAAATTTTCATAAATCTTGAACCACATTATTTTGTGTAAAAGGCCAGTAATAAATAATTTATCCGAGATCTGTAAACTACATTTTTCTGCTATATTTAAAGCACTATATTTATAATTTTGCCTGCCGAGTCCAGTTAGTTTTATTCAGAAGGAACATGAATAAAGGAAAAGTTATTAATTGTAGAATATAGATTTCTAGTCACTAAATATATGGAATATGGATTCAGCATTTTGACACTTTTCTTCTGTTTTCAGAATGAAGAACATTATGAGGAAATAAAAAGTCTGAGCCATTAGTTGTTAAATGAAAATAAAATCAGGTTTTAAGTAGCTGGAATGGAAGGAAGCTTGCAGCTTTCCATGTTTTACTAACTGAACTAAATTCAATACATTTATCAAGAAAATGAATTTATGGCAAGAAGAAAAGAAGTGTTGTAACCATTGGAATAAAGGTGAATTTAGATAGAATTTTAAGTATAAAAATAAATGCAGTATAAAATAAATTTAAAAGAAATAAACCACATTTAGCTATTTGATCACCTTCTTCTTCCCCCAATTTCACTGCATAATTGTTGGCATCATAAGATTTTGTCATGTTTATGCATGTCTATCTGCGTGTATTATAAATCTAAAAACACATAATTTCACCATTTTTATACATATGTAATATTTTTGTCTATATATGTATTTATAAAAATCTATAGCTGCCTGCTATGAGTGCGTATAACCATTTCTGTAAAAGAAAATGTCTATAACCACAATATACACATGTGAAATGATATTTTATATATACTTATGTATTTACATGCATAATAGTAATGTTTCAATTAGACAAAGCTAATACACTCAGTGGAAACTCCTGGTCTGCAGAATATATTGAGTTTTCACGTAATTTCTTAGGAACATTTGCCCCATAATTTAGCATTCAGAAAAATCTGGTGAATACAGCTTGAGTTAACCATTAAGATTCCGACTTTTGGTGCTGAGAAGCCAGAAATTGAATCAGGACTCTACCTCAGCAGATTCTATGCTATTAGCCATTATATATATATTTTAAAGATTTTTATTATTCATTCAACGGAGAGATAAAGATCACAAGAAGCAGAATGGTGGGCAGGGGAGAGGGAAAAGTAGGCTCCCTGATAGCGGGGCTCGATCCCAGGACGAGATCATGACCTGAGCCGAAGGCAGCTGCTTAACTGACTGAGCCACCCGGGGGGCCCACTACGAGCCATTTTATTTTAATACTTCCCTGGCCACGGCCCATCCAGGGAATGAGTGTGACTGAGGAAGACTGCGGTTCACAAGGTCTTGCTTCTCTGCTGACCTTTCATCCTGATGGAATAGTTACACCCACAATCATACCTCTGGGTTCAGACCTGGGCCTTTCCCTCTTGAGGTGTGGGCATCTTGGACTCAGGACAAGCTGTTTAATCCCTGTGAGCTATTACTGTGGCTGCGTGGGAATGACACGATGTTCAAGAATACATGAGATGGAGAATATGGAACTTTGGACTGTACTTAGCACACGGAGTATCTGTCGACTTAGCACAGGGCGTAGCAGTCGACTTAGCACAGGGCGTATCCGTCGACTTAGCACACGGAGTATCCGTCGACTTAGCACATGGAGTATCCGTCGACTTAGCACAGGGCGTATCCGTCGACTTAGCACATGGAGTATCCGTCGACTTAGCACAGGGCGTATCCGTCGACTTAGCACAGGGCGTATCCGTCGGCTTAGCACAGGGCGTATCCGTCGGCTTCTATGGCTTCTTCTGCCAGCGCCGCTGTCAATTTGAAGAACGTCTTTTCAGACTGAGTTGTCTTCTATTTTAATAACTCTTATAGAAAAAGACCAACATCCAACTTCTGAGTCAACAGTTCATTGTCATCTGGAGGTTTCCTGAGTGTGTAGGCCTGGCCCTAATATTTGCAACTGTTTGAGCCTGCGGATTTCCATTAGCGCCGAGCGGCCAACTGGAGTAGTACGGTCAGCTTCTCAGCTCAGTCTGTTTGTGACCCAAGGGAGTACATTTGCTAGAAACCACCGCAGCATCTTGTTTGCAAGCTTGGGTAGTGTTTCTCTTACCAGGTAGGCACTCTGCAGTTTCAGGGCGCATTGGAAACGTGTGTGTTACTGTTAGGATTTGGCAATATTTGGTCATAAAGTATTTCACTATAAATTACATACGATGTGTTACCACGCTGGTTAGGGAAGAAGAAAGTTGCTAAAGGGGGTGAGATAATCATCTAGAAATCCATGACCATCTGTCGTAGGTTCTGTCTTTGCTGTTTGGTTGGTCTGAATGAGAAGTTACGTGTTTCTACATTAAGCTAGTACTTCATTATTATTAGTCTTCGCCTGTAAATGCAAGCGGAAATGGAAAACAGAAACAGAAGGTAAATCAGGACCTCAATGGAAGATTCGCCATATACATTGTATACATTCCAGCCGACCTAGGTTGTGAAGCCGGAGATACGGATACTGTTCTTGCCGGCAAGATGACTTTCCAAAGCTTTGAAACACCTCTTATAACTTCTCCGATAGCACTGACTTCCTGTGGTTGGTCAGGCACGTAGGACCTAGTGTTCTCGCTAATGATGGATTGGAGCGAGGGGGATTTCGTTTTGTAAGTCTTAAACCTGATTCTCCACCCTGTCTCCCTCTGTTTAGCCAGGCTTAAGAGATCGAAATAGAACTTTTTCCATTGCCGTGTGTGATACAATTTATCTCCCTTTCCTGGACGTTGCCCTTTATTTCTTGTGTCCACTATCTCCTAAATTCCAAAATCTTTTTTTTATAATAGGTTTTTTTTTTTTTTACTTCATAGTTCATCAAATTTGAATTTGCTTTATGCAAAACTGTTGAAAATTATGTACTCCAACACAGTCCAGGAAAACTGCCAAGAGATGGTCATGGTTATATTATCAACGGCCTTAAAAGAATAATTTTCAGGCTCAGGTTATGATTACTGTCAACTCTGTAAATGTTCCTGGCTGGTGAGAGGGTAACTCGCCAAGCGACTGACGCTGGAACAGAAGGGAGGGCTAGAGGTACAGATAACTCTCGGAGTGGCCTGAACACTCCTAGATGAGTCTGTCTGATAACAAAACATTGGTCAGCATGTCATTTCTGATATTCGTTTCTTTTTTATTGGCAAAAGAAGGGCTTTCAGGAATGGTGAACCCATTCTACTGGGCTCTGTTTTCACTAGTCTCTAAGGTCTGTGAGGGCAGGGGAGTGATTGCCTATCCGTCTCCCCCGTCCCTTGTTCAGAAATAGATGCTTGAAAGAAAACCAACAGAAACTGTCCTTCCGTTCTTCAAGGCAGGATAAACTCCCCCCAAAATCTTCATCTCACAAGAGAAAGGACTTCTGAACTCTCTGACTGTGTCACCAACATCGGGCTTCACAGGCCTCTCTAACTACTTTCTCTTTTTTCCCTTCTGTCCTTAGGCTGAACCCTCCTTGATTCATCCTAGGACCAGAATAATGACCACCTGTCTGGTTTGCTGCATGGAATCTTTCTCTCCCTATGATTCTCCCAGCTTACTCTACAATCTCAGAAGATTCTTCCTTCTTTCATTCTGCGGCTCAGGGAAGGGAAAGACTTCAATGCTGTCACGTTACCATCAACCAAGTTCAGTAACACTGTTAGCTGGCGTTCAGGATTGCTGGGATTGGAAGCAACTGATGCTTTCTGGCATTTCTGCCATTTATTTCCTGGGTAGTTTACTCAGTATAAGGCAGACCAAATGCGAGAGTGCCCCGCAGCACACCCCAGGTGCAGCTCCTCATCTCTGAGTAATTGCTTAAATTCTCCCCAGTCGTCACTGCCAAAGCCCCTAGCCAGGCATTCACAGGTAGGGAGGGCTCAGTTAATTTGTTTTCTTGCATTTTGACAGTACATGAGATAGAGAGCTAAAAATTTTACACCTTTTCCTCAGATACATTGTGATTGGGTTATTTGAATTTCATTCACTGTTTTTTCAATTCTATTATGCTTTTCTAAAAATGATTTATGGTATTTGGTTTAAATAAAAGTACTGTCAAATTATTAGAATGTTAAGATGGCTTCTGCTTAATATTTAGAGCCAGGGAGAAAACACTCTACAGCTCTCTTATGCACACAAAATTAATTTTATCTCATTAACTAAAGGTGTTCTTGAAAAAAGTTGTTTTAATGTACCATCGGGTTTATAACCTTTCCTAAAACAAGTTCTCTTTTTTCTCTGATTTTCTGAAGTTGTCTGTACCAAAAGGATACTGTTATTCTGGAATGTTGATGTGGTAGGAAACTTCTACTTATGTCTCTAAAAAGTAGGCTATGATTACATATCATAAAAATAGATGTAAAACGTGGCTATTCTGGCCTCTTGAGGTCAGAGAACCTTGCCATGAGCATGTCTAATCACATGTCTGTACATCTCAGTGACTTAATATTTCAAATAACAGACATTTAATACAAGACAATCAAAATATAGCCCTCAGTGGGTGAATTAATAGCTACTTTGTAGTCAACTGCTACCCTCGGAAGTCATGAAAAGGCAGTGTTCACTCTTTATTTAATCAGTTACATTACATAGAATTATTTTTTCAAGATATTCAAGTATTAACAATGAGAAATATGTAATTAACACATAGACTCTCTCCCTTTCCCCTCTAATTTGTTTTAAGTACAAGAAGTGAGTTTAGCTGGAAGTTATATGATGAAATTCTCTCGGAGGAACTGTAAAGCAAATTGAATCAAATTTAAGTATTTATGCTTGTCAACAATTCAGTTATTTTTTGAAAGTTTTTATTTATTCATTTAAGTAATCTCTGCACCCAGCACGGGGCTCAAACTCATGACCCTTGGATCAAGGGTAGCATGCTCTCTGACTGAGGCAACCCAACAATGCAGTTCTTAAATTCACATTTCATCAGAATCGTTAAATTTTCACCTTTCTGGACGTTAAATTTTCACCATCACTGTGCTTTCCGAAGCCAAATTGCAAGAATCATCATATATTTCCCTTCCCACAGGTCCAGACAGGCTGAGTGTCTCATCCGTGAGTTTTATCACAAACATATTGCCATATTTCCATGAAATTTTTGAAATGGCATGAACCGTTTAAGGGCAAAGAGGAATACTTTTCGATGCTTTTTGTTTTATTTGCTATGAAGTTACACTGGCTATGTGTCCCATTATATAAACTTTATGATGCACTTAACCATCAAAATCACTTCCTATAACTCCAGAAAGAACTTGAAATTGCTGTTCATGATGACAGTACTTAAAGATGACATTTCTCCTAATAAAAATTGTAATTTAAGGAGGTTAAAATCTCTCTGAGATTACCCCTGACTATTAGAAATCAACCCTAGTCACCCCTCCCCACTCAATTCATGTCTCTCCTAGCACTTTCTGTTTTTACCTTTCTGCAGTTTTCTTTGTAACGCTTGTCGCTGTTAGACATTTTCAATGATTATGCGTTTATTTGCTTATTTTCTGTTTCCTTCCGCTACTGTGTAAACTCCTTAAGGACTAGACTTTTTCTGTTCTGTTCACATTACATTCCTAACACTGGCCTGGTGCCTAATAGAGGGCAGGTACTCAAATAGGTACATATGGAATGAATGAACGAGAAGTAAATGGAACTTTCTGATATGACTTAGGATTTGAAAACTGGATTTGTAATTCAGTTACTTGGCCAAAGGTGGGATTGTAGACTGGTTTATCCTCTGAATATTTATTCATCTGTAAAATGAAATGGACACTCATCCCCTGCAGAAGAGGTGATAGACACGTGTAAGATCTCAGAGCCAAAGTGGCTCCTTAAATATGGTAGCAACCCTCGGATTTTATCTCCTTCCTTTCCTTTTGGTTCACACCCCCCGTGTCTCATATCCCGACTAGAGGTGAAGGGAAGCCAAGGCAGAGAGGAGGATTTAGTCTAGGAGGTCGTGGAACAAAGATTAAGGATGAATCTGGTCATTTTTTTTTTTTGAAATCAGCCCCCTTTTGCAATTGAGCACTCCAATAAATTATTGTCAAATACATGAGGAAACTTTAAAGAAACTCTAAATCAGAATTTAATCTCGTTCAAGTGAAAAGTCAAGCTTTTTTTTTTTCTTAAATAGATTCCCCTCTCACAATTTCTCTGTGATTAATAGGATTTGGGGGTAAATTGTCCAAAAGTACACACACACACACATATTCTACCTACAGAATATTGCCATCTTTCTATGAATTACTAGAGGAAGGAAAACTCTCGTGCAGAATCAGGTGAGACAGTTCATTTCAGAAATAAGCGTATTTAGGAACGTGTTGCCCGTGACGCCATCACCAGTGTCCAGAGAAGTGTCCAGCACAGACAAGGCAGAAAGGGCACTTTTATCCAGTTGAACTGAAGGACTATAAGGAGGAAAGTATTTTAGTTCTGTGGCCAACACAATCTCTAGAATATCACAACACAGACATCTTACTTCAGTGAACTATTCATTTCTTTAAAGGAATCTCTCTTTGTTTCGGGGTCACTTATGGTCATAAAGTTCATAACTGCTGTAGACAGGACCATTGGAAGACCACAAGTTGAAACAGCTTAAGTACTCATGCGCGGGAGGCCATGAACTTGGTATCACTCTAACCCTCCCAGCAGCCGTCTTCCGTCATGTCGCTCATAACGGGTGGCTGCGTTAAAATCCAACCACTCCCTTCGGATTTCAGCATGTATGAAGTCCAAGTGGATGCACACAATACAGTTGGGTCACTCTTTGATTCCTGACTTGAAGATAATTTCCTGGACCACATATAATAATTTGCCCATTTTTCGATTAAGTAGGTGATTGATGAAAGTAGACATCATCTAGTCGTTTTTACATGTAAAATAAAGAACAGGGTTTTAAAAATGAAAACAAAAGCATTTGATGTATAAACTATTATTTGGTCCGCATTATTTTCTATTCATTCTTGGATATTTAAGGAATGTCTCAAAATCATCTCTCAAAATAAAAAGGTCGTTCTTCAACCATTTTACATATTTCATATTTAAAGTATGGATTTTTTTATTTCTCTAGTGAATTATTTATGGGCTGGGCCCCTTTTGGTAAAATGTAAGGGATTTTCCCTGCCAACTCGTGAAAGCACAGAAAACAAACTGAAGCCACAGCGAGCTGCCTTCCAGCTGTAGTAACGCAAGCCATCTGTTTTCTATAAGGTAGTTGTTGTTTTTTCTTGTTAAATTCGCCCTGTGAAATGTTTTTCTTGAGATTTCTTTTTTTGGTCTGTGACTTCTACCCAGCGATTCTACCCACTTGTGGACCATAAAGGCCCACATGGATTCTGGGGGAGCTTTGTAACTTCTGATATTCACACCAGAATCTCACTGCACTGATCAAACTTGGATACTTTTCCAGGGAGATGGATTTCTGAGCTACCCAGAGTCATACTGCTTACAGCGATTTTAATTTAAGACTTCTCACACCTTAAGTAAGAGATGATTATTGAGATTTCTGTTTGTGATCATTTTTAGTGGTAGTTTTCCTACGGAGAGGGGAATGCCAATTAGCTTTCTTCTGGGTTGTTTTAAGGAAGGAACAGAAAATATATTCTTCTCTAACAAGTGGACATAAGGAAGTTGAAAGTCTCCAAATAGTCATGATCTTTCTAAGAAACAACAAACATTTCTCCTATAGTTTCGTCCATTTAAAGGAAGTAGTGCACACTGGAAGGGCTTGCTGTAGTGACTAAAGTAATTATACCCCAAACTGGCATCAAAATGCCGGAGGAGCCTTTAAAACATACAGATTTCCAGCTGCAAAACAAAATCAGAATCACAAGACATAGGGTCTAGGAGGTGATTTTTTTTTTTTTTAAGAGAATTTCTTTGAGTGATTCTGTTGCAAAGCCGGATTTGAGAAGCAGGAGCTTAAAACAGAATCAAGGCTGAAATCTAAAATAAACTAAAGAAAGTTAAATGAAAAATTAAAAAGGATTTAAAACAAAACTCTTCAATTTGAGGGATACGTGGCATTTAAAATCCCAAAACACATACAGTTTTTATTTGGGGTGAAATCTTTGAATGAAAGATCATAAAATACAGGCATAAAAAAACCTGAAGCTTTAAAAGGCTGTGAAAGATGGTCTGGGGTTTTGCCTTCCTACCTTGCAGGCTCAATGACGCCTACTTTAAAAAAACTTATCTTTTAAGGTATTGGTCATAGTGGCTGAAATCACAAAATAATCTGTGACAGCCTCTTGTCAAGGTTACCATATAATTAATTAGTTCGAAAAGCTTTCCAGCTGTGGATTTTATTAGACACAGGTGCATTGCTGTGGGCAGGGGCTCAGGTATTGTGGCATTAACAAGCCATACTGATTACTACGTTGGCTTTGCCTAATATCGTATGCCAACTCAAAAAAATCCCTCTTGCCCTACAGAAATCGCCTTTCCCCTCTTCTCTGTGTGTTATCACTGCTCTTCTTGGAATCTGAGCACAGTCCTGTGTTGTGATATTATTTCTATGGACAGACCCAAAGCCTGACAGTTGAGTAACTTCAGCTTGGGGTGTTTTGAGGGAGAAACAGGGTTCCTCCGCTGTCTTCACAGCCCCACACATGGATTTCTGCCAGGATTAGGAAAAGCATGATTTCTCTCTCCTCCTTCACCCTAAGCCAGTGCTGATGCGTCCCCATACTGGGCAGAGAAGTGAGCACGAGTTTGCTTTTGATGTACGTGTAAATGGGGTTGACACAGATAAGAGGAGTCTGGGAAAATCTAGCCGCATGATAATGGCTGTGTTTAAGTCACACTGATTTTTTTCAGAGCGCTTTCACATCTGCCTGATTCTCAGAACCTTGTTGGGGGAAGTGTATGACTCCTGTTTTTAGATGAAACAATTTGAGGACCAAGTAAGTTGTCATTTGCTAAATGTTATATAACAAGTCATTTTCAGTGCCAGGGTTAAAAAAGCAAAATCAAACAAAAAGCTCAGGTTTCCCGGACCCCTTAAAGTCCACTGCCCCCACGTCACTTTGCCTTTCAGGGACTCCCAATGACTAGCTTGAGTCAAAATACGTCTGAAAGGCTTGGGCGTTAGGGGGCAAACTCGCCCTCTCTTCCCGGTCCCTTGCTCTCTTGATTAAGTAAGAAGAGGGCACTCGCCCTGAGGGTGGGGCCCACGTATGAGGTGCTGAAATGCAGCAGAACATGGAGCTCCAGCCCCCCACGCTGCCAACTCTTCCAGCTCTGGGCCTTTACCCACCGCGGGATCTCTTTCTGCTGCTTTCTCCTCTCCCCCTTTCTTCCTTCTCACCACAGTGATTCCATGGGGCTCCTGGGTGAGTCCTGCTTCTTCCTGTCTGTTCAGCTGACACAACCCTTACCAGAAAGACCAACCTGCTCCTCCTACGAAATGCCTGCAACAGGGTTTGGGCTGCTCTGGTGGCATCCCGTGCTTACTCCTATGGGTCCTTACGTTCTGTACATTAATTGCTGGATCATCTGACTGTTGACGCCTCCTGGGGCTATAGCTACTTGGGGTCTGAATGCTTTCAAATTTGAATGTGAACGTCCTTTCCTCTGTTCAGCTCTGGTACCTGGTGGAGAAATGGTATAGTTCCTGCTCAGTATTTGTTGGATAAAGATCCTATTGTCTCTGCTCATGGCTTTAGTGTTCCTTGGAGTATTTCTGTGGATGTTTTTTGGAGATTCTGAATCATTCCTTGACCTGGCCAAGACCTCTCAAGTCCCCTGCAGAGCACACCGGGTTTCATGTATGTCATTTTATTAAACGATGCCGTTTAACGGGAGAAATTAGATTTGATTTACATTATTTTGTTTGTGCACACTTTACTAAAAACATGTTATTCCTCCTGAGTTTTAGGACTTTCTGATCTTTAGTATAATTGCCAAACAGCTGATTTCCTCTTTCCTCTTAAGAAATTCTGCAGAATTTTCTGCTTAATGTGCTCTAAGTGCCAAATCATTTTTCTTGAAACTGACTCTTGTTTAGCAACATGAAAAGAAATAAAATTTTATAATTTTTTCAATATTGGGAAGGTACTTCCTTTCGGCCGTAAAATACTTAAGTATTAATATTAAAAATAAATATTAATTTAGTGTTAGCAATGATAACTGAGAGAAATTTGCCATAGTCTCTTTCCATCACACAAAATATTACCATTACAAAGATCCACATAAACGGACTGATAGATAACAGACACTTTGCTATCTTATTGTTACACTGGCTTTTTTATTAAATTTTAAATTATCTACATAATGTAAACTGTTAAGTGTAAACTACAGTTTTAAACTATTAAGAAGGACAAACTGAATGAATAAGATAAATTAATCCAAGTCATTTTAAGTGTACTCTAATTCCTATATAAAAATAAACTTTTAAATTTCTGACATCTTCAGTGCCCTCAGTAATGGCCGCTTGCAATTCGTCGTTCGTGGGCTAGCATAAAGTAGCATCGAGTCTTGGCTGGACGGGGTTGTTGCTGTGTATTTCATATTCCCATAAGTCCTTGGTAAACTCTCTCCTCACTGATAGAGAGCTACAAGAATCCAGCGCCCAAGGGCCCGTGATCTAATGGATGGTAGAATAACGATGCGTGTATGAATTCTGCTGTGCGGCAGTTTGGTCTGGATATAGAGAACGGTTTGTCTGTTCCTAGACCTGCTAACTCCCAGAGAACTGGTAACTGTCTATGGGCATGAAATAACGCTTCTAAATTCTCTTCTGTGCAGCGATGCATCTGCCCTGCACGGCCTTACTCCTCCACCGTGGAACCTCTACGACTCCAGAGAGATCTGTTGCTGGAGGGAAAGTTTAAGTGCCCTTTTGTATCTACCCCACCTTGTCTCATTCGGTGATGTGCTCCGGTCATGAAGAGTCCAGCTGAGTTCTCAAGAAATCCCATCGACCTTTATACTTGGTGTTTAACTAATACAGTTACATTGAGTTAATCACCGCTACACCATTAACCTCATAAGAATTTCCAGTTTCTCCCAGTTATCTCCCCTTAAATCAATACGCAAATGGATCAGGTTTAAATTTTTTTATTAGATCCCCTCTTTTTAACAAAATTAGCTCTCACTTTTATTCCATTATTTGCTTTTATCTCTCATCATTATTGCCAGTCAAATTAATTGTGACTGAACTGATCATTACTAAGCAGGAGAAAATTGAAATTGTACCTTGGTCCTTGGAGGGAGGTTTCTCTTTTCAAAGCTCTTAACACACGATTAAATTTAAAAAAAAAAAAAAGGAAGAAGAAAGAAAACAGTTAAGAACTTTTGTAAAGCCTAATGTAGATTTTGGGGAAAAGTGAAAGGAAATGGAAACCTGAATAAGGAGCAATTTAAAAAGCAGTTGGTTATTGGTTTGCTTTAAATTGTCTTTTTCAGTGTTGAATTTTACTGGGTTTTCCCCAGTGGCTTTCTCAGCGTCACCTCTTCAGTTTAAATGAAGTAGATAGAATAAAGTATGTTCTTTATTGTTAGCGGTATTTATATGGTGAAAGTTGAATTTCCTAGAGGAAAATTTCATTTCCTGTGTCCTATAAACCCACCGAAAACGGACTCAGGCAGTCAGTCACCATCCGTGCTCATCAGGATGCCCGAAGGCTTATTCGTGTCATGGAGATACTCTTCCCCCGTCAGTATCCTGTGGAGCCTCAGGAAAGCAGGGGAAATTTCACAGGATATTAGGAGGTAACATGTGGTGGCTACACAGGCATAACGTCAGGAAATTAAATACTGGCTTCAGAGTCGGGAGCTGACTAGGAAGAAAGCACCTCGTTCACATTCTTCGTGTGTTTCACCGGCTTCTCCTGGGTAACAAATTCAGTCTTTGAGATACTGTGGTAATCTCTCCTTCCTTATCTCTAAGGTAAACCACGCTTTACTCTTTTTTTCCTTCCTTTCAAGTGAATCCAGACCCTCCTGCCCCTCCTTCTTCAGGCGACTGTCAGCTTATCCCTGCCCCTTACTCAAAATCTGCCCTTCGAGAACACACTTAAGTTGCATTCGTACAAGTTTGTCCTCCCTTCATCCTTTCGGTAAAGCCGCCGGCCGGCCGCCTGACTTAGACTGTGGTAACTGCGTGTGTGCTTTTCCAGTCCGGGCTCTGCCACGCCCAACTCTGTGAGGACCGACGCGAGCCTCGGTCGTCGGAGTGGCTGTAAGGAGTTGGTATGGAGCTTCCCGAAGACAGAGCGTTCCCCTTGTAACACAGTAAACCGTAGCTCTTAGTATTCATGCTGGGTTCTTCCTCCTCAATGTTCGTCCGAAAATGCCTTAACTAGGGATTAGAACTTTTCCAACCAACTTTATCTTTCCAGACTTTTATTTTACTCAAGGTCTATACCAGTCTCCCGTCCTGTAGATGTCTGGGTTTTCGAGGCTGCTGTATACCGAGGTGTGACGAGCTGGGAGGCTTGCCCCGACAGAAGTGCACTGTTTCAATTCGGACGACCCGAAGCTCCGCATCAGAGCACTGACCCGACCACATTCCCTCCGATCCCTGTGGCGGGAGAAGCCGCCCTGCCTCTTCCCAGCGCCTCAGGCTTGCGGCCGTGCTCTGCCGGCCTTGGTTTGCAGCCGTGCTTCAACCTCTGCCTCCGACACGGGGGTCTCTGTCTCTCTGCGTCCTCTCTTTTCTTCTTCTTAGGACACCAGTCATGTAGGATTAAGGGCCCACTGTACTCGGGTATGACCTCATCTTAAGTAATTACATCTTCAAAGGACTTATTTCTAAATAAGGTCAACATTTCTTTTTAGGGCACATAATTCAGCTCCTAAGCATGTCTGGTAGATGTTACTTCCTCTGTTCATTCCTGAGCCTTGAAAGTCATTTTTAAAATTGTTCTAATACCTTGTCCCACCTGTAGTTAATCAAACCTTGCATATTTTATATCTGGTGTCTCATGGATTTGCCCCACTTTCTTCATTCCTGGAATAACTACTTCTCCACCGCAGTGTAGCATTTTTAACCAGCAGCCTTCAGTCTTCCTGCGAAGCCCATTTTCGGCCACGTTGTCGGAGCAACGTTCCTGAGACGGACTCATGCTCTCTTCTCTTTATTCACTCATTTGCTCAACAAGCGTTTATTGGACATTGTCTGTGCATTGGGCACTATTCTGCAGTAATGATATAAAGATAAATTCAATGTTGCTTTTCCTCAATAAATGCACAACCCCGCAGTGTTTACATGTCAACAAACAAGTAGGTTGAATGAAGACGGTTGCTGGTGCTTTGTCAGGAGGAGGTGACCTGCAGAGCTGCCACAGGACATGCGGGAAAGGAGCAACAGTGCAAGTCCTTTTGAGAGGCAGAGCTATTCTTCTTCCCAGAATGCACAACACTCTTTTCTCCTGTAAATGGAACCATCCCCTTCTGATATGACATGTTTGCCCTCCTCTCCATGCCTTTTTTTTTTTTAATGTGGTTTCTTCTCCCTTCTCAAGCAGTCTTCCTGACTGCTCAACTCATCTCAAATGTCTTCCATTTTTCAAGACCTACTTGAGAACCCAGTTCTGTTCATCCCTTCCGCGATATGTCACAGTGATCCCATCTTCTCAAACCTCTTGTATAGTATTCTTCACACCTAGTATCTACACAAAGGACTTGCTACCTTAGGGAATCTGAGAAAATGGCTATAAATCGATGGCTAGGAATAAAATAAATGAACTTCTAACTCAGGTATTTGGTGCCTTATTTTGTACTATGTTCTGAATTACAAACTTGCATCCATGGATGAAACTCAGGGTCTTTCAAAGTAGGTGTTATACAATGCAACTACGTTTGACTTCCTAAAATGCCAAGGCCCTAAAATCCAGAATTCTGTACTAAATTTGAAAAGTGGTAATAAATTTGGCTTTGCCAAATTTCCAAATGGTCGTGGAATCAGACCTGGAAAAATTCATTTATGCTTCATCCCAACACTGCCAGACTTAGTCATCGGGGCGACTGGTTCCTCCCATGCGCATGGGCCAGCTCCTGGCCTCTGCTCGGCTGGTTGGCTCTACGGCCCGCCGAGGAGCTGCTCCTCACTCCTTTCCGAGGCACCTACCTAGAGAGCCTCTAGGAGGTTTGGAAACAGGAGTACTGTTGTTTTACTCTCAGGCAAGAGAAGAGAAGGGGGAAAAAAAGGAAGTAATGAGTGAGAGGAAGTGCCTGTGCTCCTTCAGAAGTGCCTGTGCTCCTTCAGATTCATCCTGGCCCTTTGGCGGAGAGCAGGAGTCCATTGCCAATGACCAGCTATGAGCCAGGAGTGACAATATTATACAACTTGGAAGTGAGTTATTGGAAGAAACCACTTTGGATCACAGTTTTCTCACTCAAAGAAAAAGAAAAAAGAAAAAACGGAAAAGAAAGAAGAAAAACTAAAAATGTATTCAATTAAAGAAAGGAAATAAAGAAATAACAGAACTGGAATCACAGAACCCTTGATTTTCCTTACCTCCAGCCTACATGAAGTGTCCCTCCTAAGTATTTCTATCCAGCCTGGCTTTGCCTCTGTATACTTGAAGAATGTGTTCTAACAGTCTATTTCTGGACTGGTTCCCTCACAGAGCGAGTGAGCTCCTTAAGTGGGGGGTGAGGGAGGAAGGAATTCATTAAATTATCTCTGTCCTCCCATCATTTGTCAAAGTAACAGATAATACCTACTTGTTGAATAGACAATATTATCAAAATCTGTTCATTCTGTTATTTTGGTATTTGCTTCAAGAGCAAATGCATTTACTTTATCATTTGAAAGCATTATTTTTTAAAAGATATTTATTTATTTATTTGAAAGAGATAGAGAGGGAGAGAAAGCATGAGCAGAGCAGGGGGAGGGGCAGAGGGAGAAACAGGCTCCCCACTGAGCAGGGAGCTCCCTATGTGGCAGGACCCCAGGAACATGACCTGAGCTGAAGGCAGAGGCTTAACCGACTGAGCCACCCAGTTGCCCTCATTGGAAAGCATTCTTAATGCCAAAGGTGTTGGAAGACTAAAACACAGAAGGAAAGCTGAAGCCCACACAGGGGATCTTGTAACTATGGCCTTGACACAAGAGCTGTATGGTGTGCATTTGTGGGTTTCTGCTCTCCCACTGGTATGCATTCAGAATGTCCTACAGTTTGCAATACACTCTATTACCATATAGGACACTGAAGGACAGTCAAATAGGTGATCTATCTGCTCCTAAGATAATTCAGTGTCATTTGGAATTCTATGTTCTCTTTATTCCTAGCTACTTGAAGTCTGCTTTTATAAATACGACTTTCTCCCCCCTATGACTGAAGATTGTTTTTGTTTTAGAAACTAGAAAATGCTCGGGTTGATGTTCCCAAGAATTAATTCTAGTTGATTAAGATAAATAGCATTAGGCAAAGACCTTTCAAAATACAGAGGAAGGTTTCCAGAGTTGAGTTTATAAAATTTCAATGTGTATGCAATTTTCCAGAACGTACATTGGAATACACGTATATGCAAACTTATTTTGTCCCACAAGAATATTTCAGTACCTTTAGCAGTTTTTGCATATTTTGATTGTTTTTGGCAAGGAAACTGGATCCCAAATGTCTCATTTCATGATCCGGGGTGAACTCTTGTTTTAGACAAGTATTCAGAAATTCACTGTGTAAGTAAATATTGACTAAATGGATTAAATAATGCCTCCATTCCATTTGCCAGATTGACTAATTTATTTAGATTAACTTTTAGCAACAGTTTAAGGCAAACTTATTTGTGATATCTTAGAATATTTCATTTCAGCTAAAAGTAAAGGCTCCTATTTTGTTTTTTCTGATACAGTAATAAACAGAGACACTGAGGCTTGTTTTTCATGTATTATAGTAAACAACCTAGTTACTCTGTCTTTTTGTCCAACCTAAATTTTACATACCAGGTTAGCAAATGTCTAACATCCTTCTCTGATTTCAACACCTGCTAGCCACTATTAGCACAAAATAAGTATTCCTTCACTATTTAGGATTGAATGAATAATTGGAAGTTTTTGAGAACTCTGAATTCTCCTATAGGTATTTTAAGAAAATAGTGAGGGTTCTTTCCTTTTACATACAGTCATAGTCACAATGTTTTCAGAAATTAACATAGTCAGAATGTTTTCAGAACTAAACAATAGTGATAAAATTCAGAGTTTAAACAAATCCAAGGAATAATTTTGAATAATTGTAAATAATTTAAGCTTTTGAAATTTAATAAAGCTTGTCATGTTCATGTTACCTCTACAAAAGGGTGTTTTAATTTGGTCTCCATTCATTTACTTATTAAAGGAAATAACTTCTCAAAAGCACATAGATTTACAGGTCAAAATCTTGGATTCCATTTTTTTTTTTTTTGTATTTTCCTTATCCAATCATAGGATAAGAAGCTATCCCTAGTTGAATTCTGTGTTTTGCTAAAGAAACTTGCAAATCTTCCTTCTCAGTATAATAAAAGTATGTAGGAAAAAAAAAATTATTGTCTTGATTGGTGTCAGCCTCCTTCCCCTCTCTCTCTGCTTTCTCCTCCTCTTCTTCCTCTTCCTGTTCCTTCTCTCTTTGCTTTTTGCTTTTCTTGTCTATTGTTCCCTCTACAAACACAGAAATTTCCCAACGAATAGTTCTCCTGTGCATATAGAAAGTATTAATATAACTTTTCCATAAAGGCACAGCTTCTCTTTCTCCTCCTGAATATCACCATGGCATTTGTCTGGCAATGGGATTCAGTGCATTGTAGGGCTCGATCTTAGAACTGCAACAAATAAGATGACCAGTATACGACCGTGGATGTGTATTCTAGAAGGGAAGCTGAGCATGAGGAGATGGATTCAGATTCTGAAACAGTGGTTTTAGTCTTATTTTAAATAATCTGTTACCTACCTCAGAACTGATTTGAGTAAGGAATGCCAGAAAGAAGGGTAAAACCCATTTTCATTACTGTTCTTTGGTGAAATCACCTTCTAATTTTGTAATAGCCACAAAATAGACATCAATAAAATCTAGGTAGATCAGGACAAAAGTGGAAATGATGGGTATTAGTTCAAGTTCCTAAAGAGACCCATGTGGAGAAAATTAGAAACTGTGCCTTCCGGATGACAGCAGTAGGGCCCTTCCTCCGGAAGTGAACTCCCAGGGGAAGAGTACAGTAGGGGCAACCACTTTAGGTCCTCTTTCCAGACTTCAGGGTATTTTAGAATTCTTGATAGTGAAATGAATGGAATCAAAGAGCCATTGAGAACTGTGGAATGTTTCATTGATTATAAAAGAAATTTCAGTTTGGTCAGGGTAATGGCAGTGAGTAAAAAATAAGTCAATAAAGAGTAAATTAGAAGAAATAAACTTGACTATGATGTCTGGATTTTCTCTAGAGGCCTAAATCTTCTTTTGTGTCAGGGAATATAAGAAAAGAAATCTAAACTTAGTGGCAAAGAAATCATAAGATACAGAGTTGAAATCATTCTAAAAATGTTTCATCATATAAAGTATTAAATTGTATGCCCATCTTTTGTTTTTGAATATAGTGCACACATAATGTTACATTGTAACAACTGGATACCTTATGTTGTGCTCACTCCAAGCACAGCTACCGTCCTTCACTCAGATCTGCATATCCCATACTGAATATTCTCTTCATACATAAAAATAACTTTTTTGTTTTAAAAATGAATAAAAGTATATGTTCTTTTCAGGACAAAATACCTGAAGTAAATAACATTAATACATGATATTCCCACAGTGTCCAGTATTTTAAATCCCTATACGTATGGCCCACATTTAAACAGTAGTGAAAAATGAGGCTTTTAAAAAATTATATAATAAATGCAAAATCAAATAAAATAGTTTTATATCCAATATGGTCTAGATCTCTCCCTGGTATTCTTATAATTGAATATTCACCAAATTAATTCATCAAATACTTACTGAGTATCAACTATGATCCTGACGCTATTATAAGATGTTGGGGTATATCAGTGGACAAGCCAAAATCAACTGCATCTGTCCCCGTAAAGCTATTAATCTATCATGGGGAGACAAACAACAAACATAAATATCATAATATAGTAGGCTTCAAAGGGAAAAGTACTATATTAAAGGAAAAAAGAGCACGTACTGGTGGACTGAGAATGACATGAGTGTGCGTCTGTGTGCTGAGCTCCAAAGTGCTCGCAAGGTGGCTAGAAGTGACTGTGTGGGGAAGGTGACAGTTGAGGTAAGACTTGAAGGAATTGATGGAAATCTGGAAAGCAAGTACTCTCGGTGGCTCAGAACTTGCTGCTTGCTTCCTGTATCATCACACCATAGGAAAAGCATGATACCACCCATTTGCCAGAAAAATAGCTAGGCGGATTTTTGGTTCTCCTCTTTATTTCAAGCAGAATCGTTCTGGGGAGAGATGAAACAGACCGACTTCATTCAAAACAATTCAAACCTGTTCACGCATTTAGGTAGGCGCGCGTTGGCATAGCCCAGATGGTACTGACCTCGTGCACTGAGGATTAGCATTTGGGAAAAGCACTCGGGTTTGCATAGAAATTCCTACTGAAATTCCTAATGTATTCAGCATAAGGCGGGCTGAACTTTCTTCGTGGTGCGTTTACAGCTTTTCATAGCTTGAGCCATGTTTCTGAAGGCAAGAGTCTACGGCAAAGGCATTAGCAGACTGCTAGTCGGCTTTCCAGACGAAACTGTCCGTGAGCGCTGCGCGTGCTTATGTGCAGTTTTTGTTGAACATTTTGGCCACAATCATTTAGATTTCCCGATCCATGGAAAGAAACTTAAGTAGTCCCTAACGTGAGAAATCTTCCTTTTCATTTTTTCCATTTTAACTCAAGTGGAAACGGCCGTTTTACTTAACCGAGAAGCCTTCGCCCATGCGATGGAGACGAGCTCGCTGGAGCCACGGCAGAAACCCCGCCGCTGCGGACCGCGTCTCTTTCCTTCTGCTTGGACTTCCCGGGGGCTGTGTGGGGCCTGTCTTCTGCTTCCTTGCCCGGATGCTGAGGTCATTGTTTCCAAAACTGTTACTGTGTTGCTTTAGAATGCAAAATAGGATTCTCCTTCGTAATCTGGAAACTCAGCTCCGCGCCAGGCGTCCTTGCGTCTTCCTGCGCAGCCGGCGCGACGAGGGGGACAGAGGTGCCCGCGCGGGGCCGTCCTGGATTCGGACAGGGAAGCCCATCGCGGACTCAGCCACGGGACGCCGACCCGTAGCCCCGGGTTCACCCCTTACCGTCTCCAGACTTGCGGCCGGGGGAAGGCGCGGGTCCGAGCCCTGCAGGTCCCTCCCAGCGTCGAACACGCTGACCTCTTGGTCCCGTTCGAGGCGGACGCCCAGAGCGGCGGGGGAGGGGAGTCCGCGGGAGCGGCTGCAGCCCGAGCGGAGACTGACCGGGCGGGCACGTGCGTGGCCCTGCGGCTGCGACCCGGGCGCCCCAGGCCGCTCTGCGCATCGGGGCGGCGGCAGGGGCGCGGCCTTACAGACGAGAGACCCGGACGACTCAAGAAGAAGCTGGAAACGGAGAAACTTGGGGTCGTGTCCGCGCAGACTCTGGAGCCCTGCCGGGGTCGAGGCCCAGCCCGGGCCGGGCCGCCGCAGCGTCTCCGAAGATCGGGGCCCAACGAGCCGCCGCGACGGACGCGCTCTTCCCCCGGCCCGGAGCCCACACACTTGGCAGGAACCGTCCAGCGACCTGTTTCCTTCCGTCCCACACAGGAGTCCCGAGTTCACACCCTCTCCGACAGGTGCAGGGCAGGAGGCAGGTCAGCTCCGTGTGCTTCTAAGTCGGCACCTCGACGGCCAGTCCCTCCTCCTGTGCTCGGTCACCGCGGTAAGACCCTCGACGGCCTGTCCCTCCTCCTGCCCTCGGTCACCGCGGTAAGACCCTCGACGGCCTGTCCCTCCTCCTGCCCACGGTCACCGCGGTAAGACCCTCGACGGCCAGTCCCTCCTCCTGCGCTCGGTCACCGCGGTAAGACCCTCGACGGCCAGTCCCTCCTCCTGCCCACGGTCACCGCGGTAAGACCCTCGACGGCCAGTCCCTCCTCCTGCCCACGGTCACCGCGGTAAGACCCTCGACGGCCAGTCCCTCCTCCTGCGCTCGGTCACCGCGGTAAGACCCTCGACGGCCAGTCCCTCCTCCTGCCCACGGTCACCGCGGTAAGACCCTCGACGGCCAGTCCCTCCTCCTGCCCACGGTCACCGCGGTAAGACCCTCGACGGCCAGTCCCTCCTCCTGCCCACGGTCACCGCGGTAAGACCCTCGACGGCCAGTCCCTCCTCCTGCCCACGGTCACCGCGATAAGACCCTCGACGGCCAGTCCCTCCTCCTGCGCTCGGTCACCGCGGTAAGACCCTCGACGGCCAGTCCCTCCTCCTGCGCTCGGTCACCGCAGATACGCTCAGCCTGCCGGTGACTGACCCCCGCGGAGAGGGTTACCCAGATGTCAGAGTTCTGGCTCCCCAGGAGCTTGCAGCCCAGTGGGGAAAATGACCTGAACAGACACTGGTCTGAAGAGAAGATCTAAAATGTGTGCGACGTGTAAGGACTTGACATTATTTCTATGGGAAGAACTTCCGTTAACGTCCAGGGAGTGACCCGCACAGGCTAAGGAAATTTTACTTCACGTATTTTCCAAAGTTTTAAAGTAAACCCAATAATTTACTACACAAAGAGAATCACATCTTTCCTGGGAAGTCAGTGGTTTCAATATGGCCATTCCATGCAGGCTTTTTGGTACAAACAGGATTCTACAAAGGACTGTGGACCCAGGCTACGGCCGGGAGGTGAGCAGCAGTTCTGAGGACAGAATTTCTAATTATCTGTTATAATAAGATGGTGGATTTGGTCTGCCATCTAGTGATTAAAACTGAATTCTTACGACTGCATTTAAAAGCACATAAAAGCTTTATGAGAAGACACGTCTGTGAAGATACGTGAGAAACCGGACAGTCGGGTTACTCTGGAGCACAGTGTGGTCGTGTCATCTCTGACACATCGGTGCTAGGACGGTTGTGGTGACGACTTCACGGTGGGCTGGTTCGATGCGTCGGAACATGTAAGGGTAAAGGACCCCTGCAGCTTGGGAGACAAAATGTTTGGAAGTTGCAACAGCACAGAAGATCACAAAATAGTGGCGGCATTATCAGCCCTCTACCAGCCCTCCTCAATTTTAAGAAAATGTAAGAAACACAAATAGCAAGCTACAAGCGTCACAATATTGCAGTTTGGGAATGTGTCTTTCAGATTTTATTTAAACATTGCTTACCCACGTACTTTAAAACCAGTCATTATTGACGTTCCAGGCCTTAAATCAAGGTTCGTGTTAGCTTGGGTCAATTTTTATGATTTGTGTAGAGGCATCAGGACAGAATTGAATCTCTCAGAATGGCACCGGAACATTTCTGTCATTGTCATTTATAGAATAGTGTGTCGTGACAACTTCACTGCAAATTGTCTACAATTTTGCTTTTTCTATTTTACTTTTCTTCTCATTGAAGTCAACATCTATGGAGAAAACAGCAGGGCCAGCCTAATCGTCAGGCACACAACTACCATGTACAAACCCGAGAAGGCAAGCCACCCTGTATTTTCTACTCAGTGTTTCTTTGTACGTGTCTTTCATTCAGACATGAACAGTGAGGGTTCGCCGAGATGTTGTGCCCTCTGTGATGTGTGTGGATCCTTGTGCGGGGGAGGAGAAGACAGGGTTTGGAGTAAATGTGGTTTTTCATCTCCTTGCCATTTAAAAGCATTCCAACTAACTTTCCACATCATCTTAAATTTAATTATAAATTCTCCGGGGAAAAGGACCAGTGATGACTCACGGTCTATAACTAACTTTTAACATTGTCATTTAAAGAAAGTCCTACCGTGGCTCACTTCTTTGCCCCTGGGTTGAGGTCGTGCTGTCTTAAACTTTCAGGAAGAAAGTGACCTTCTCTGAGTTGACACAGAGGAGAGGATGTGTCTTTTTATTCCAACCTCAAAGGAGCCACAGAAAACAGGATAAGTCACCCCAGAAGAGTCTCTCACACATTTTAATGTTACTTAATTGACAGCATTATTTCACGTCATCTTGGTTTTGTTTGTTTTTCATATTCTGTATTCCCACATCCCTAATTGTTTATTGAGGTCTACCTCACAATGATAATATGTACGTTTTGGAAACAGAACAGACACACTCTCAGGACTGTGCACCCACCTAACTCTCAGGAAATATGTCAAACACCTTTGCCCCTCGGAGTATGGGAAGGGAGAAGCAAGCTGCTTGAATTACGGTGAATCTCTTTTTCAGCCAATGGCGTTTAGGGTTTGTGACTGGATATTTCTTTCTCAGTCATAAAACTTAATGAACAAATTTCCTCTTCAAGTATTTGCCTCACTCACTTCTGCAGTAGACGATAGGTGTGAGTCCTTTTCTGTACAGGGTGTGTTTGTAGAAATGTTCATCACGGATTTACATTGTCTTAAAGTGATTTTTCATCTAAGAGTAACACGGCTATTTGATGCAGGTTTCTTAATGTACTTCAAGACAGTCCTGCATTACAGCATGTTAAGGCATGAGTTCTGTTTTCTCCCGGGCTTAAAATTCCTAAAATACGCAGAGTCAGTCCTGTTTGCATCAGCTGTGTGTTTTGTGATAAACGTCTTCTGCTGAAGAAGCAGCAGATTAGACACCGAGCGACCTGCTCATCTTCCTGCGCCGGGCACGGAAGCTGGCGTCGGGGTTGGAGGGCAGCCGCCTGGTTCCGCAGAGCTGGGACGAAGGGCTGGACACGTGCAGCAAAAGCGTTCCATGAAGTGAGAAGACTATTACCCAAGAAAAGCTTTTCTAGAGTTAGGGGATGCATATTTGGGTCAACGTCTTTCCCCCCAACTGAAATTTTTGTCTGTAGCTCGGCACTGAGTGCGTTGGCAAATGAGAAGCTCTTTCTACTGTAAGACTTTGTGTTGTGACAGACGGTCACATTTACTGTGGTGAGCATTTTGTAATGTATGTGATTGTCAAATCACTACGTTGTACACCTGAAAAAGAATATTGTATGTCAACCACACTTCGATTAAAACTAAAGAAAAATTGTAAATGCTTTTATATACCAACCACAAATGCCTTTTTAATTTTTATTTTAGTTTTAGCTTTGTACAAAGTTAATGCCAGTGCAACTAAGTGAGTGAACCAGAATTTAGACTCATTGGCACGTTCCTATCTATCCATTAAACAACTCTTTCTGGAGTGTTGGCTCCCTGCGAGGTGTGGAGTCAAACGTTAGAAATGCCATGATGAACAAGAAAAACTAGTCCTTATCTTTGTGGAATTTACTGGCAAGGGAAGGAGATAAGAGAATAAACAAATAAAAGTAAATCAGTACTACTTGTGATAAGTTTAATGAGGGCAGTGATTTTTCCTGCCTGTTTACATTTCAGAAACTGGTTAATTAGCTGGTGTAGAAAACGGAATGAAGGAAGAGGTGCCCGGGTGAACGGGTTGGATAAAGCAGGTTCGCTTTTGTAGAGTGGCCAGGATTGTGGGGACAGGTGACAAGCAAACCACAATAGCGAGCTCTGTGTGTCTGGCATGGAGGAGGGGAGATCGTGCAGGGAGACTGGGAAGGGGGATGTTGGGGCTTCAGAATTTAAGTAGTTTGGAGGATTCTGTAGGAACTAAACAAGGATGATATGATCTGTATTGTGTTTTAAAATACTATAGTTTTATTTCTTACAAAGAAGTAATATATTTATCTTATAATAGTTGTATAACAGAATTTTTATAGGTATAAATGTGTGTATGTATTTTCCAAATCTGCATTACATTTTTATCTAGACGTAGAGAAGTATTTGGCAGATACTACATGGTGGCTGACCGGATTGCTGCGGTCATGGCTCTGCTTGATTTACCTTTGATGCGAAGACTGCGTTGCCCATGTGAGCTTTGCTTGTCCTTCGTGGCTTAGTAAGCACCTGGAGTGTACAGACATATCCCATGAAACGAGACACTGTTTTTCCTTTTCTACCTTATGTTTAAAGCTAATTTTTAAAGACCCATACACTTTTTTTAGAAGTTTTTCTTCATGGAGTCAGAATACATATTGTCTTCTGTTGTTGCCAGATTTACTAATCTAAAGTTTCTAGTGATTGAAAATCATGTAAGGGTTCACCAAACACAGAAATGATATATTCCCTTTTGAACTATTCTTCTCCTCACCCTTTCACATTTTTTAAAATGTTTTCTTACTGATCTTCCTGTTTTGGGTTATTTAAACCTTCACAAATGAAATCTTTTGGGAAACTTTACCTGCCATCTACTTTGGATCACTTCTTTCCCTCCCCTGTCTTCGAGGATGTACGTATCACGACCGTTTTATCGTGAACTACAGGTTGCTTAGTATGTAAATACCGTGACTGAGTCCATCCGTGTTTCGCTTCCTTGTAGCTCCCTGCCTAGCCCTGGACTGTTTGAACCCACAGGATGATTCACTTCTTAAGTATTTCCCAGATTCCAGAATTTCAGAAGGTTACTAATCTCCTTCCCCGCCCCCCGCATCTTCTTCTCATTCTAGAAGGATACGGTGAAGAAATAGCCTGCACTCAGAATGGTCAGATGTACTTAAACAGAGACATTTGGAAACCTGCCCCTTGCCAGATCTGTGTCTGCGATAACGGAGCCATTCTCTGTGACAAGATTCAGTGCCAGGAGGTACTCGAATGTGCCGACCCTGTAACTCCCCCCGGAGAGTGCTGTCCCGTCTGCCCACACACAGCCGGAGCTGGCAACACCAATTTCGGTAAGAATGCTTCAGGCCAGCCCAGAAGGGACCCAGTGACTCATCCTCATCGAGCCGGTGGTTTTCGCTCTCAGAATTCAGCAACCGAGAGAGTAACGAAGCCACTCGTCCGTCCGTGGTGTTTGGAGTGAATGTTTTTTCTCACCCACCCTTATCTAACGGGCGTGAGCGGGAGAGGATAATTTCCTGTCTTCTTAAAAACCAGGGGAATTTGGGGCTGGATTTTGTGTGGTTATGTCTGGTTTGAGAATTTCTTCTGGTCACTTCAGATGGTCATTTGTTACCCTGTGCATGCCGGATGCGTCCGAGATAGCTGTCGGTATCCGTGAGATCCATTCATGTCCCAGAGGAGTTCCAGAAAACACATTTGTCTTCTCTGCTGCCAAGTTTGCTCTTGGGAATGGAATAATTATTTCTGATCTAATTTAATGCCAGAGCGCCTTCTGTCACATCAGCTCATAAGTGCAGAACGCTTTTACTGATGGCTCAGAAAGACAAGAGGAGATGGATTTCCTGAAGAAAAGAATGATATCATTGGCTGGTTTTGAAAACTTTTTTTGTACACAAATGTCTGTGTTTAATATAGACTATGTATTTGAATACATGTGTCAAAGACACATGTTAGAGAAAAAAGTTCATATTTATATGTTTTAATGAATAGGGAAGAGTAATATTAAACTCTTAGGTCATTTGCTTCAGCGGTCATGAATGTTTTAGCGCTGCATGCATCATTATCGAGACAGTGTTGAAACTTTATTCCCCCTGCCCAAAATGCCATTGCAAATAACAACAAATATAATGAAATAGTCAACCATATTTTCATGAAATATTAGACCCTAATTTATCCGTCCTCCTCTTGGATATCATTCAACAGTAACAATATGCCTTAAATAAATACCTAAACTCAGTTTTTAGCAATGTAGTCGGAAAGAGGTAATGGGAAGAATTAAAAATGTGACACCGAAGGGCGGCCCAGAGCTGATGCAAATCTGTGAAGAAGCTCCAGGAACAAAGTAAAATTAAACCTGTGGGGCCAAGTTAATAGTATGTTGGGACAATAGTGGCAAAAAACCAAAAACCCAAAACAGCAAAATATATGACCTTCTGCAAATAGCTGGGTTTGGAAAGTCCACTTTGTTCCAAAATGAATAATAAAAACAGCTAGTAATAGCACCTATGCCTACTATTTTGATAGTTAATTTTATCATTTAATGAATTTTAAATGCTATATGAATGGTGTGAGGAATATTTAAGTAATGTTAGCATTTTCCGAAGGGATGTATTACTTTGCCTGTTATGGAAATATTGATCTAAAACAACTTTTGAGTTCTGCCTACTGGTAGTAGGGAAACCTGTTTAAGTTAAATTCTGACACCCCAAAAACCTATTACTGAAAATAATAAGAGATTCTCAATAGCTGTTTCTCCTTAAATCAATTGTTTAATGTATTTCTTCTTCTTTTTTTATAGGTAGAGGAAGAAAGGTAAGTTTTGCTTTGCATAGTTTCATTTTTGTGAAGGATCTTCTTCAATCTAATACTGTCCACTCGGGACTGTGCTTTACGGCATTTGAAAGCCTTTTGTAAAGTACAAATTACCAAATATAAAAATATGAGATACTTCGCTTGTAGATTACGGCTGCCTCTATTTTATTCACTTTGTTAATCTTTGTTGATAGATGTTTCTTCTAGAAGGCTACAAACCCCTTAGGGATGGAGACTATACCACATTGACCTTTGAATTACTTGGATTTATTGAGATGCCTGGTGGCTCAGTCCGTTAAGTGACTGACTCTTAATTTAGGCTCAGGTTGGGGCCTCAGGGTCATGAGATGGAGCCCCTGTCAGGCTCCATGCTGGGTGTGGAACCTGCTTAAGATTCTCGCTCTCCCTTTGACCCTCCCCACCTCCCTCTCTTAAAAAAAAAAAAAAGAAGAAGAAGAAGAACAACAACAACAACAACAAATTACGTGCATTTAATACTGTGCTTAGCATATACCTTACACATATCAGAAGTTCAGCAACGGCTTAATTGAACGATGGATGGATGAAGGAAGGAAGGAAGAGTGGGGGGATGTCGTACCCACCGTAGGGCTGTGGCCCCTCTTCTATTGGTTGGAAAAGTAAATATTCACTTGAAAGAAGTAATTGAACACGTCACCAAACACACATCACCTTTTCTTCTCTCCCCTTCCCCCAGTTCAAGGAGCCTAAAATCTAATCCCAGAAACAATCCTTACACTCAAGAGGACAACGGTATAATTTAGCCTTGACCCTAGGTAGAGCCGCTTCAGCCCCTTGTCTTCAGGATGTGGATAATCCCCCTGAGTGAGAGGGTTCCATTCCCTTGAAATTGGTCTTGGTTTTCTAATTAATTTGAAAACAGTGGTATTTGCTTCAGTCTTGTCCAGATGGGATGGACTCAGGAATCAGGAATGGAATTGGGCAGTGATCCCGAGTTTCACAGCAAATATTAGGCAGATCACCACCAACTTTCAATTGTCTGTACTTTTGTACACGGTGGAACTTCAGTAAGGTGAGAATCAGATACTCAGATAAAGCAATGCTATACATTTGTGGTCCATGAAAGTGACACTATCAAGGGGAGGTCCTGGTTACTTTTGCACTTTTTAATTAAAAGGGAAATAAAGTGTCTTATTTGGAATCAATATCAATGAGGTCATTTAGGTTTGAATATACACCAAAGGAGCAGGTCTACGAATACCAGCTCACATTTACTTTACATCTGAAATTAAATCTGAGATTTTCCGAAGACAGTGCGGCTGGGAGGACCCACCCCAAGCAGCTGCCGGTTTGCTACATCCTCGTTATGTGCCGGTCATCTTGACTGTCGAGCACCATCAGCCGCCTTCAGAACTGTCAGAGCAGGCCAGTGTAATAAGAATGCATTTTGCGCTTGTTCCGTATATTAATTTTATCATTCATTCATGGTAACTCACAAATAAGAACGGAGCCTTTTTCATATCCCTGGATGAGGCAAATGTTACAGATGATGCAATGGTGGGAAAAACAGTCTGACGGTCTCCATGGTAACGCCATCCTGTAAAAGTGGGGAGGCATGTCCATGGGGCATTAAGTGGTGAGTAACAGGCAAGAAGCAAAATGAAGCTATAATTCTCACCCAGTTCTGAGTATTTGAATGTTAAGTTTCCCAGTGGGTATGAAAATAAAATTTAGCAAAACCTTAGACAAATGATCATTCCATGTAAATTAACTTATTCAAAGCCCATATTTAAAAAAAAAAGCATCTAATGCTTACATTTGTGGCTTATTTCCCAAATAAGAATCATGATTGAATCATTAGAAAAATGTATTATCAGAGACTAATAATGGAGCACTTAATCCCATATCAAGTATTGTGGAACAACATATTAAGATACCAGAAGCCTCACAATTCAGCTGAGAAGATATCAGTGAGTTCCATTCTCCTCAACACAGAGGCAGAGTGAGGGCTGCATTTTAATTGCTGGTCTCTGGAAATGAAGATTCCCCAACCATTCTTAGCAACTATTCCACTTTTCTCTCTTTGGCTGAAATAATTTCTCTTCGCTTTTGACTTGTTTTTCTAGATTTGCTCTAGAAAGGAACACTATTTTCAGCATTATTCTCATAAAGTCCTTTAGATATTGGGCACGGATTTCTCTACCCTTTCTAAACAAGTCAAATTCTTTCAAACATCTCAAGGAAAGCTCTTACAGCTCTAAAGAGGTTAATTTTTATTACTTTCTGGTTATGTTAAAAATAGGAAGACCCCAGGTAGAAGTTAGGAGACTTGGAAAGGCAGAAGTAAGCCTGCCCTATTTTGCTGCCCATAGTTGGGGATCCCTTTCTTCTAGTCCTTCTCTCAGTGTCTTTTAGTCTCTTGTGTCCTACCTTGAATTTACTCAGGTAGTACTCCCTCCTGCTTCTGGAGAGCCATTTCCCACTGCTGAATTCTAACCTGAGCGTTAGAATCAGCAGGGGTAGTCAGGGTATGATTCTGCCATCGAATCCACTATTAAGACTATGAGGATTATAAAATAATTTTTAAATTTAACTTTACAAAATATTGTCAGATGTGAGATACAACTGGAAGGATATAATTAAATTGTACCTTTCAGGAGTACGTTTAGGTGATCTAGATCAAGAACCTGAAATATTTGTATGATCTTTAACCCACAACTTTAATTTCTAGAGATCATCATAAGATATCAGCTTGAGATACTACACAGATGTCTGTGAACAAAGATACTCATTGTGGTGTTATTTTTAATTGTAAAAGTGAAACTGTAATCAAAGAGTCAAATGCTGAGGCCCTGAGGAGGTGAACCAAGTTCAGGTACGTGGTGGAAAACTGAGAATACAAGAATGTTGAAAGAGGTTGTCTCCTGAGTGTTGAGCATGATATTTAGTTTCTTCTATTTTCAGAATTCTCCATTAACCCACATTATTTTTATAATCAGATAAAAGAGCAATATATATGAAAAGAGAAATTAAATAAAATAGAATTCATTACTTTTTCTACATTTTGGATACAATCCTTAAGGTATGCATAATCTGAATTGGCCCAGTGAAAAGCATTATGTCATACTATGTTAGTGGAAATTAATACATTCAAGAATTTATTGAGGATTTCTGTGTGTCAGACTGAGGATATAAAGTAGATTTGATCATGACCTTGGGGAGGCCAACATCTGTTGGAAGGCAAATTCCAGAATAAACAATACAAGTAAATATATGGTAAAATAGAGGAATTTAAGGTGCAATTCATCCAATAGTATTTGATCTATGTACCTGAACTCATGCTATGAGAATACAATTTTTAAGAATCTGAAGTTCTAAGAATGTCGTGTACATCTCTTATATTTGCTGCATCTGCTCAAAAAGCCAATTAAACTGCCTGGTGTTACATCCTTTACGTTAGAGTTGTTTACTGTGCTGTTTTATTTTCCTATTCAGTTCATGTTTTTTCTAGATTTTCACCAGATATTGAGAACTGACTAACCAATATTATTATTTCCTTCCTTCCCTCCGTCCTTCTGTCCTTCCTTCCTACCCTCCCTTCCTTCCTTTCTTTCTGAGGACAAGCAAATTCATATCTTGTCATTTCTCAGATTCCTCCATGAGTTTTAGAAAATGTGGCAAGGGTTTAGAAATGCCATCTGTAGTCACTAAAAACGAGGTGTCTGTAGTCAGACATATCCAAATGTTGGATTTTGTTTTGAGTTTTCAGTCTTTGGGCAGTTTTCCTATAGTGCTTTGACTTTGTAGATTTCAGGACAAGTATCTCCTGATCTAGTTGATACATTAGGTTTATTCACCGTACAAACTAAAGTGAAATCACTTTATGCTTTTCAAACACTGGACTGATATTTTTGTGTTTTTCAAATGTCTTTCTTATTCATCAATAATGTTGAGTACTGTAAATACTGTTTCTTTTCTCATTTCCTTTTTGCTTTACATTTAAAAAAAAGATTTTATTTATTTATTTGAGACAGAGAGTGTGCGAGTGAGAGGGAGGGCAGGAGCAGGAGCAGGAGCAGAGAAAGGGGGGAAAGCAGACCTCCTGCTGACCAGGGAGCCAGACTTGGGGCTCGATTCCAGGACCTCAGGGTCATGACCTGAGTGGAACACAGATCCTTAGCCGACTGAGTCACCCAGGCGCCCATTTTTTACATTTCCTACATTGAAATTCCCAGTGTTTATATGGAATATTCTAGTAAGACATGATTGTGTTCAACAAACTATTATATTTTGATAATTGAACATTTTTTTGCTTCACAGGGACAAAAAGGAGAACCAGGATTGGTGCCTGTTGTAAGTATATGTGTTTTTTTCCTTGTATCTTTGATAAACTTATAGTATAGTTTATATCAGTGCTTACATGCATACTCTTATAGAAAAGGAAATCAGTTATTTTATAACCAAGTTTTAGTAGAAGACAAGCAAACCAAAAGAGATGATTCTTTAATACAATATTTAATGTTTGTTTATCACAATATTCCTGACTTTTATTGTCCCATGACTGAAGGTGGACATCAGGGTTTTACAAACCCTGTAAACAGGGTTTACGATTTAAGCGCATTATATATGGATGTGAAATGGTGGTTGAGATGCATGTTTTTTACAGCATGAATAGCCATGTAATCCATGCAGAAGGCAGGATTTAATGGTCCACATTTCTGAAAACATGTCTTGTCAGTCTCCTGATTGACATATTTTGTAAGATTTCCTAAGAGTTCCCAAGACTTGTGCATGATCAAAAGGTGTATTATTAAGTCGGATGAAAACTCTTTAGCCGCCAGGCTCATGATCTCAAAGGAGTTGCCCTCACGCTGTCAATGCAAAGAGTACGCGCATGTTGATTTATTTGACAGCGTTTGCAGTTTTGCTTTGCCTCGAAATTGGCCTGTTTTTAATAAAGATTACCTAAGAAGTAAATCACTCATTTGTTGTCTTTCATTTAAAAACCCTTACATGTACTTACTATGTCTTAGGGGCTGTTTTAAGAGCTTTACAAATATACTTGTCTTCACAAACAGCTCTGCTAGGGAGGTAATTTTATAATCATCATCACCATCTTACAGAAGGAGGAACATCAAGCATGGGGAGGATAGTCCAGGGTCGCAGCACTGCGAAGGGGTCAGGCTAGTTAGGATTTGAACCCAGGCCTCTCGTCTGCAGGGCTGGTGCTCTCAGGTGGTGGAACAGTACTCCTGCCCTACATTAGAGTTAAAATTAGATAACGTCCTAACGCGTACTCAAGGAAGACATGGGCATCAATTGACAACATCCATTTGCTCTAAAAAAAAATTCACTGGGATTTTTGTCGTTATTCGTACTAATTTGACTATTGACTTTTTAAAAACTCTGTTAAAACTTCCTGTTTACAGATTATCTTGTTTATCGTTTAGGTTACAGGCATACGTGGGCGTCCAGGACCAGCAGTAAGTAGTTTCTTCCAACGTCCATGGGACTCTGAAGTTCTTAGAGATACTGAAAATCTTTGTGAATCTTAAACCCATCACAAGGCAATAGAATGCAAACCCATGGTGCTTGGCTTCTTGAAACCTTTGGTTTTGAAACATCTTCATGTTTAAGTGTTCCTCCGCATCAGTGAATGATGCATAAAACATCATTTCATTCTGAAATTGGTGAACCCTATTATTCCTTTGGGTTAGTGTCACTATTGGTTCTGTGAAAGGCAAAGTGATCAGTTATTACATCGTTAATTTTAGATTGGCTTTACTCACGGAAATTAGGGTACACCGGTCTATTGTTTGACAATGACTAAAGGCAGGCTACTTTTATCTGTTTAATGAAACAAACTGTTAATTTCATCTGTTAATGAAATGAAAGCGCATTTCCATAGAATTTGAGAGATTACACATCAGAATAGCGTATTACTGACTTAGCCTGAACGATTACTGATGTCAGGTTTGGAGTAGCAGCATTCCTAGGTAACTAGATGGAGAACACATGTACCTTCCCTCGGACCACTGATAATTTGGGGTTTGCACATCTAAAATCCAAACTAAGTTTTTGTGGCATCATTCAGTGGCAAAGGCTTGCTTGGGGCTAGACGGCATCAATGAACCTTGTAAGTTTTGCTGCTATCATTCAAGTAAAATACTCGGCCCACTGGGCCCCATGAGGCTGTGATATACACTTAATTCTTTAATTCTTCAGGCCTCTAACCCTCGTGGCTGACATAAACAGCCTTTCTGTGTGCACAGAGCTTTTATAGGCACGTGGCTTTATTTTCTAGAGTCTTCAACGGAAGACGAGTTAGAAGAGTGATATTTCTGTTTTCCAGTTTTCTTAGACGAGCAGACTTTTAAAACAAAACCATGTGAAGTGTGTGTGTTTTGCAGGCATACTCATCATTTTCTGTTTTAGGGACCTCCAGGATCACAAGGACCACGAGGAGAGAGGGGCCCAAAAGGAAAACCCGTAAGTTGACAGCAGAATCGCCTTCTTTGTGAATTTGCCCCGCACCCATTGAGCGCGTCGAGACCACATTCCCAGGGCTCAGCACTCAGCTCGTGGCACTGTTTCTCTCTCAGCTCTATCAGACGGGCAGGATCAGGTCATGAAGCGATTGTGTCTTTTCTGATTCAGAGGAAGTACCCCGTGATAGTAGCGAGCTAGGGCCTTTGTAGGTGGCACACACGCATTTCTTCCTCAGGAGGTCAAACTGAAAGTAGAACCCAGGGAAGCATTGTGAATACCTCATGTTTTCAGAATGTGTAAATCACGAGTGAGCAATGCCAAGAACATACGGTTGCAATAAAACACCCAGTTCTGTGATCGGTAGTTGCTCCAGGAATAACCAAACGGGATAAAGGAAAAAATTATCAGAGGACGAAATGTTCTTTCAAGCAGTTGTACAATCAATTGATTTCCCAAGTAACCCTCTACCTTTTTTCACTGCATAGACGCTACAGAGCCATGAAAGGAGTCATTTTAAAAAATCAACAACTGCATTACGAGAACAAAGGAAACACCTTTAAATTTAAGTGATCAACTTTATACCCTTGAGATAAAACATGAAGATGTTATCGAATACATGCCAGAGGTGTTTTCCTTATTACCAAGTCCTCGGAAAGCACTTCTGCTGTTTAGATCTTCCCTTAGAAACTGATGTCTTTCAAACACTAAATGAGTCTGCTATCATATGTTTTCATCAGAAAAACTTGTGCTGTTCAGTCTTCTAATGATAGCTCCTAAATTTAACTCTCTAGATTTTCCACTTTCCAAACACGTGTTTACCCATAGTCTGGTGGGAGAAATAGACAGGAAGGAATTGCAAGGAAGCAACAAACAACCTTGAATTTATAAATAAAGAAAAATGTATTTTAGATCATGTCGCTAGGAATTCTTGCCACTTTGATATTACTTTATGCTTCTACCCATCTGACCCAGTAGAGCCTGATGACAATACTTGCTTCCAGCTGGGGCTGGAGTTACGGATGGTATGATAGTGCCCCCAGGACACGGGGCTTGGTCCTGCAGGTGTGTAGGAGGGCTGCGTGCTGAGGACCTCGTGCTCTTATTCGTAATTTCTTGCTGGGCTCCTCCGCCGCCTCACCAGTGTCTGCAGCCCGAACACCGTTAGTGGCTCTCCAGATGTCCGCCGGGGTCCAGAATGGCAGAAGCAGATAGAAGATAATGTCAGTTAGGTGAAGCGTAGGGGACCGTGTGGAAAATGATGTGCATCAATGTACATGCGCCCTTAAATAACGGATAACACGGAGCCCCAAGTCTAGGTGGGAGTTACTGTGGGAACGGTGGTTGGACCTTCGGAATTCCTTGTTAGGGGGCCGCATCTTCCTACTTGACTTCGTGTGTGATACGCTGCACTTCCTGTCTCCGTTAGCAGTGAGACAGTCAGTGAGGACTCGGGTGTGTGTGTGTGTGTGTGTGTGTGTGTGTGTGTGTAAAAGGAGTAGCTATTTATTTGGAATTAATAATCTTGACAGATGCCCAAACAGGAAATCTGTTCCTCTCTTAACCCTAACAAGCAGTGGTGTGATGGCAAGTGTTTAACAACCGACTCGTTACAAGATAAATAAATAAAACGTGCCTGTGCTTTTGCTGATTTTCCTGGGGTAGATCTTTGGTCAGTCGCAAGATCCTGGCATGATGTCACGAAACGCCCACAGGTAGAGTACTTTGCCTCAGGTCCCAAGGCCTGGAGAAGCTGCTCACCAGACTAGGGCTGTGGCGGGCACAGTGGGGGCCACTGCACCCTTCAGTACCAGGTTCCTGCTCCGCTTGTGTTGGCACAGAAGTCACAACGGAGAGCTCGGCTTCTCAGGCGCAACATGTTGGTATTGGCCACGTGCTTCCTGCGCGTCGTAGGAGGGTTGGCAGCGTTTCTGATTCCCACCCACTAGATGCCAGCCACAGCACCCCGTCCTCCATCACTTGTGGTAACTGAAATGTCTCTTGATGTCATCCGTGTCCCCCTGGGGGAGGGAGCAAAAGTGCTCAGGACTGAGAACCGCTGCTGTAGACGCACTCGCGAAGCCTCCGTTCCCAGCCGAGGACCCCTGGGGCTTCTCTCCTGTGTCCTTGGGTTTAACCAAGTTAACCTGGTGACTTCACAGTGACAGACCAGCTGTCCCCAGCAGACGGACGGTGGTGCACGAGTTCTAACCGCACGTGACGTTGAGCCCCTGTGGCTCTGTTTCCTCATCTGCAAAATGGGAAACGTGCTATCGTACAATCCTACAACTCTAACGTGTGTGAGTGTGTGTGTGCGCATGCGTGCACATGTGTCTCTGTGTGTGCGCATGTGTGTCCGTGTGCGTCTCTGTGTGTACGCGTGTGCATGTGTGTGTGGTGTGGGGGTGCATGTGCATGTGTGCGCACGCGTGTGTCTGTGTGTGGTGCGCATCTGTGTGTGGTGTGGGGGTGCATGTGTGTGCGCGCGCGTGTGTGTGTCTGTGTGTGCATGAGTGTGCGCGCGACGAACTCTTCTCTGCTCGTGGACGTTTAAAGGCCGCCACCTCGTGGCCGTCTGTCAGTACTTCTCACTGCAGACGCTGGCGGAGATCCCTGCTGGAGGGTACTGGGCATGGGTGGGAATGAGAACAAACAGAATTTCACCTTAATATAAAATGTATACAATTTAGCTCACTTGGAAATATGAAAATATGTGTTTTAGTGTGTTCCCAAATTACAGTTTTTGTTTTCAGTGTCTATCCGTAAAACTGCTCATGTACTCTGTTTTTCTTACCTTCACTTCTAGTTGTGTTCACTTAAATTTGTTCACGTAATTTTTATAAATTTTATTAATTTAATCTCAATTTGCACAAGACACTTACATTTGGATAATTTTTATAAATTTTATTAATTTTCATCTCAATTTGCACAAGATTAAGTCACGTAGCCTAGTAGAGGAGATGCCTGGGAGGCGCAGAACGCATCTGGAGTCCTCCGAGTGCACTTGGGGACGTGACCTTTCATCGCAGAGAGATGGAGAGAGGACGCGACTTTTGAGGACGAATATTACCCAAACTTCTCTCTACGCTCATGGGCACTAAACGTAGTTTTCGGTGGTGTCTTTGGAAATCCCCTTGGGAGCAGAGATGCCGCAGCTCCTTTTTGTGTCCGACAGCATCTGGTTGCCAGCTAGCAGCTGCTCCCATTCCTGTGATCCAGGAACCCCACATGGCGATAAAAACCCACCTCCCGGGTGTAATCAAAGCTCGGTGAATTGACAGTGGTTTAGCAGTTAGTGTTTGACTTGATAAAGGAGGAGAACGATTTTCTGAGAAATTAGTCTTTAAAGTGTGAGTTTTTCAGATTATCTACTTCTATGTGAATAGAGAAGTTTGCCTATATTCCACCCTTCCTAGAAGCAAACGAAGCTCTATGAATCCATGTGACTGTTTGAATATACCAATTACTGAATAGCTGTTACACCCGAACCCATCATATGAGCTGCCCCTTTCCCACCTCGGCTTCTTTCTTTCCGCTGTACCAGCTCACATTTTGATTACTCGTTGTGAGTCGGGAGGTGTTCTCATGTTTAGGTATGAGAAGCTTCTTCTAATCAACTCCAATTCACTCACCGTATTTTTCTTGATCCCCACTTTTAATTACAAAAATCATACTGACTTTTGAGTTCTTTGGTCCTTTGTTTCCTTGGAAAGTCTGGGAAGACTCTCGAGGGTTAAAAAGTCAGAAAATGCTTCACAAGACTTGTGGGAATGATGAGGTTGGGGGATGGAGCATTTCCAGGACTGAGGACGTGGCTGTCCACCAAGCGGTCTTCAGAATGTGGGCTGGGAGGAGGCTGGAATTTGGCAGCGAGAAGTCATGTATCACTCCTCTGAGAACTGGGCTTGGCTGGGTCACTGTGCCTTTCCCTCTGTTTCTCACTGGTCTGGTCGACCTTTGGGGGTGGCAAGGACCATAAAGTAGGCCGGACTCGAAGAAAGAGGACTGAAATGTAACAAGGTAATATGCATGTATTGTGTCTACTGTGTGCCAAGAACTGTACAAAACCTTAAAAAACTAGAAAGATGGAAAATCCACAAACCCCAGTCAAGGGTCTTTCAGATATTTTTTGGGTGGGAGGAGGTTAAGCAGGCACACATGTAGTTAACTGTAATCTAAGACAGACAAGTGAATTTAGAAATTTGGGTTCAACACCGCAAAACCAACCAAATGGGGAAGCTTATTCTAAAATGCTGGTGAACTGAATACAATTTTATAATTTTCCAAGAAGGCTCATTGCTGGGGATTTAATACATCAGAAGTAGAATTTTCACCCAGAATGTACCAAGCCCCGATGGAGAGGCTGCGGCCGAGCCAGCGTCCACAGTGTCCGCGGAACTGATGGAATTTCCGCAGGTGGCTGGATGGCTGTGGTTTTTGTGTTTTTTTACAGGACTTTATTTTTTGTAGAGATTTGAATTTCACATCAAAATGCAAAGGAAGGCACAGAGAGTGCTCATGCAGGCTCTGTCCCGGTACATCGTAGCCTTCCCCACTTCCCCATTACCAACCTCCCCCGTCAGAATCCATCATTGACGTTCGAATTGCTCCTGATGGGCGGCACTCCATGGGTCCGGACGCGTGTGTGCGGCACAATTTCGTCCTCACAGTACCCCACAGAGAGTCTCCACTGTCCTAAAGTTCTTTTGTGCTCGCCTTTTTGTCTCCCCATTCCCACCCCAACCCCTGGCCACTGCTCGTCTTTGTACCGTCTCCATAATTTCACCTTTTCCAGAAGTCCCAGAGTTGGAATCGTACATTATGTCCTTTTAAAATAATGAGCACTTCACCTGCATCACGAAGTCTGTGCTTTTTGCTTTCTACTGAGTACGTATGTGGCAACGTGTTCTAACTGCGCTGGCTTGTCCCCAGGGTCCTCGCGGTCCCCAGGGAATTGATGGAGAACCTGGTGTTCCTGGTCAACCTGGTGCCCCAGGGCCTCCGGGACATCCCTCCCACCCAGGACCTGACGGCATGAGCCGGGTGAGTCCTACGCGTTATGCGATGTTATATTCAGATCACATGTCAAGTTTTAAAATGGTCATCACTGAAGGGCTGTTGACATACCATGCCACAGTAGTTTCGGGTGTCCGACGTAGTGATCCCGCCTGCTGGACCTTCCTCAGTGCTCCACGCAGTGTGCGTGGTCGTTATCTGTCCCCACACGATGCTGTCGCGGTATTCCTGATCGCATCCCTTCTGCTGCACTCTCATCCCTGCGGCTTACGATTTTATAACCACAAGTTTGTGCCTGATTTGCCCATCCCCCCACCCAAGTTTCCGATTTATTGTGACTTCAAGTCGTCTTAGTGCCGACTTGGCCTCCAATGGTGAGAGCAGGTAAGCGAGCATGGTGCCGCCCCGCAGTGACGAGGAGACCAGGAAAAGCACAGGGAGCCGTCGCGGGCCCCAGAGGGCGTCCCTCACGAGCCACGTCACAGTCCTTGTGCTTCCCACGTCTGCTTAGTTGGTTCCAAAGGGCCACGGACACCCTCCCCGGTATGAACTGGAAGAGCAACATCTTCCCCCTCCTGCTGCTCTCTGGGCTCAGAACACTCCAGATCTGTGTCCTGCGCTCCCGGGGGGGGAACGACACTTCCAGGGTGATGGTGGGGAGCGGCCCCCCGAGTGGACACCGAAAATGCTGCCGGATGATCTCCCAAGTTTAGTTTTTGTCCAGAAACAAAATAAGACAAAACGTCTTTCTATGTTTGCCTCCCCGAACTCGTAGTGGCAGACAGAGGGTTTAGGAGAAGAGACATATTGAGACTAGAGAACACTGGGAGCCTGACATAGGATTTTTGTTTTGTCATAATTTACACCGTTGCTTCTCAGCTGACTGCAGAAGGAATTGCCAATTTATTTTTTCAACAGTATGCACATTTCCCCCACTAAATCTGGACATTCATCGAACTCCTGGCATACATATGGCCAGTTTGGGTCAGTTGGGTGCCAGAGTTTCGTGAGGTGAAAGAGAATAGATAAAACGTTGCCAATTCTTGGGACAGCCAGAAAATCATTAAAACGGTCATAAAATCTTTATCAACTTAAATGAATATGGTTAACGTTTGCTGGTCATGAGTGAAGGAACAAGAATTCCATCCGAGTGAAATAGCCCGAAACGGAAACCGGGATCTCCAGGAGAAATGTTCTAAAAACCTCTCTCGGGCTGTGTTCAGCCGAGGAAGGACGTCAGGTGCGCAGAGTGAATGCAGACAGGGGTCAGTCGGGCCGGCCGGGGCCTGCTTCCACCTGGCGGGACACGCCTGGCCCCCGAGCCAGTCGCTCTGAAGGAGCTTCGTCATGAAATACTCTGAGGAACATTGTTCGATCAAAACACACACAGCGAGAAAGAACTCGAGTCTCTTTCTGCGCTTTAAAGCCAAAGTGTAAAACGGTTCTCAGAAGAGTCATTCTGAGAGAATCCCGGAGAAGGTGCAATTGTCAGTTTAAAAGCTTCTCGCTCTGTGTCTTCCACTGTGGGAATAACACGACACGTTGCTTTTGTAGCCGTTTTCCGCTCAGATGGCCGGCTTAGACGAGAAGTCCGGACTGGGGAGTCAAGTGGGACTCATGCCTGGCTCTGTGGTAAGTGCAGATTCTACTGATAATCCAAGTTCTGATGCAAAATCATGTTACGTAAAGCAAGGTTTGAATTAGCTGGTTAAGAGGTAATATGTGTCTTCTAGAACACACCCGTCCGTCCATTAACTCATTCAATTTATTTATCAGACCCTGCGTGTACCAACTAGAAGCCCGGAATGTCCCCTTCATAGATGTGCGGAGAACTTGTTGACTTTAATAAAGGGCTGCCTGTATGTTTCATTTAATATTTGAAGAAAATAAAGAATTTTAAAACCTATAACCACCGCCACCACAAAACCCGTGCTTTTTATGGTGTTGTTAGAAACAGTGATTTGGCAAAACTTTGATATGGGAAATTTTGCCATTTTAATTTTCATTATTTCCTGCTTAATATCCTCTGACTGCCCATGCCAACACCCGTAAAGTCCCCGACGGGGCCTAGTAGCCATTCCCGTCATCTTCTGAATTTTCTTCAATTGCCAAGAAGAGTCCCATTTTCTCTGGGCAAGTACGTTAACCGGGGTCTTTGGAGAATACGATCTCACTGAACAAACTAACATTTATACAACCAACCCTCCCGTGCTTTTTGTCTCATGACATAATTCAGAGGCATCCCAGATTAATGGGATTTCAGGCAACAGCAAGTGTAAAGTTAAATCGCGTACGTAACCAGCCCGTCACCCATCCTTGAACATCGTTTGTCTGCCTACTTTTCAAATCACTAGCAGCATGGCTCGTTCGAGGACTGCCTCAGGATTGTTTCTTAAGTGTGTGTTTTCATCCAGTTGAAGTGCAATTGCACACGTTTATTTTTTTAAGGGCACTTTTGTTTTCTTCCTAGCTGAAACCCTGATCAATGCAAAATAAAAATTTAAATTTTTGCCATAAGGACAAACCCGATTTTGATTTAATTGGTTTCACTTTTTCTGTCATTTCAAAAATTTTATGGCTATACAGTTAATACAGTTTTTAAAAAGGCATTTTCTTTTTCTTCCCTTTTTCCTGCCCCAGTGTAATCATTTCTTCTTTAAATGGGGAAAGCCTATGGGGATACTTTAAATGTGTGTTATGAAGAAGAAATAATCAAGAAATCTCGGTGCCATGGATAATTTTACATTTCATATGATCTAGTCAGTATCGTTGACAGCTTCCTAAGTGTTTGATTTAGTGCGCTCACTTAAGTTATAGGAGTTTATCGACTGTGAGGCTGAAGAACTCACTGGACAGTGTGAGAATCACTTTCCCCTGCCAAGATTTTTCTTTTGTTGGACATTGTGGTTTCACAGAACTACCCCTTAGTATGCGAACCGTCTCATCCCAACGGCACTGGGTGTACACGGGCATATTCTTCTTTCTCTTTATGAGAGTGAAAGTATGTATAAAGTCATCCCAAATGTTGCCCAAATTTTAATCTTCCTGAACTCAGCTGCGTTCCAGATGAGGACAAATGCAGAATGTCATCATCTTTCACTGTCAAAGCTTCACTTTTCCAGATTCTAAGTCTGATGCAACATTTTTGAAATGTTTGACCCAACTGTCATGAACACGATGCAACTTTTGTTCTCATTTGTTTTTAAGGGTCCTGTCGGTCCAAGAGGACCTCAAGGCTTACAAGGGCAGCAAGTAAGTCTTTTTATAATTAAACTACCTACTATGGCAAAATAAAAAAAAGTACAAGTAAGGTCTCTGTGACATGAATGCTTCTGGCCGGCCTTAAATTTCACATTGCAGTGCTCCCTGGGAACAAGCTGTACTCAGTTAGCTTCTACTGGGAAACGTATGCGGCTTGTCTTTCAAAGTTTCTTCCTGGGCTCAAGTTTTATCATCTGGTTTCTCTATGTGACTGGCCTCCAATGCAAAAGACTTTTATATGCCTTTGCTTCTGAAATAACAGATCATTACTCATGTCATAATGAACATGCTCCTAACTGGTTATGTGCTAACTAGGAGGCTGTGAAAGCAAATCATCAAAGGCTACCACCACGTGGCAGTAGAAACCACAGTCAAGGTCACTCCATGGCGCCTTTAAAAAGAACGTAAAACTATCCTTTCTTTCTATAGCATATCGAATACCAATAAAACAGCGTAGCGCTATTTTAAATTTTGTAGTGATTTGACGAGCAGTAGGAAATCATTTTTCAAAGGAAAGGGGAAAAAAAGAATTCTTAGCTCTGTCAAAGCTTTTATATTGTCATTATCGTGTGTGTGGAGTCTGACTTCAGCCATTCTGTATGGCTGAGGAAGACGATGGTCAAGAGCCTGATGATCACTCCTGCTGATGGGACGCTCACTACATGCCTGCACTGTTCTGGGTTCTAATAGTGCGCTGGTTCTCAAGAGACCTTTGACAGCCTAGTGAAGTAGGTAGCGTTATTGTTCTCATCTCACGGTTAGGAAATGGAGGTTTAGAGAGATTCAGTGACTCCCTCAAAGTCGCAGAGCTGGGAAGTGGTGGAGACTTGCAGTTTAAGAGACTGTACTACCCTGCAGGAATACAAATATGTTCTGTCTTTCTTTGGTTTACACATGTAATTTACAAATAATTGTATTTATTCGCATCATTTATTCTCAATTTTAGGGCGGCGTTGGGCCTACAGGACCTCCTGGCGAACCTGGTGAACCTGGACCCATGGTAAATGTCAAGAAGCACGTGGACCCGGTTAAAGACGGGTCCGGCATCGAGACGGTGTCTGAGCTGTTTGTTTCGTCAGCACTGTCTTAATGTAGCAAGAAGTTGGAGGACAGTTCAGGAAGCCCACGTTATGTTTCTGAGGGCAGAGTATTTAAATTCAGAGGCCTTGAATATGGTTAGCAGACCATACCAAGATATTTGCTCTTATGAAATGAAAATTTTTTCCTTGGAGCACATAATCTGAGGCATGCAACGTAAAATTCAGAATACAGATAAAGCTAGTTTCTCTGATATTTGTCTCGAGAATATTTTAATTATATCATTCATAGGCATGAGCAAATATAAGTAAATATTCTTTTTTTGCTTTTGTTTTGCCTTGTTGTTAGGGTCCGATAGGAGCACGCGGACCAGAGGGCCCTCCTGGAAAACCTGGGGAAGACGTAAGCTTCCTGCCTTCATTACACTTTGAAATTTTGAAGAGGTTAAGAAGGAACTATGGTGTTAACATGGATATTATTTATTAACTCCCAATGTGTTTCCCTCACTTTTAGCTTTCATTAAACGCATGCAAAACTGGAGAACTCAGAGTGTAGTTATACAAAAATCTGAAAGTATTCTTAATTTTGCTGATTTTATATTAGGTTCCAGCTTCTTCTTTGCATTCTCCCGGTTTGCCATTGTGATTTCTCCGTAAGATACTAGAATTGTTGTCAATTTTGTTGATGGAACCTCTAAATGAACTTAAAAAAAAAAAGTACCCGGCTCTGATGGTAAAACATCAGTATGAATCTTCATTGAACGGAAATTTTTGGTGGATTCATCGTAGAGCACCAAACTGCTCTCCAGTGCAGAAAAAGCCATTTCTTCCATTGGATTTTTAAAGTTAAGACTCAATTCCAGGTTTTAACAGTAATAACATGTGATCTAAGAACTGGATACAAAAACAGATTTGCTTTTCCAGATTTTTTTCTTAGTTGTACCAAAGTTGAGGATGAAATCATGGATAAACCATTAATTTCTGTGTGATCTTAAGCCAAGTAAATATTTCCTCTTTGTGTTTCAAAGAGATTTATTTCAGCAGATTACATTGAATTTCATCATAAAGAAAATAAGTCTAGTAGTTCTTAATTATTTTATCACAAGAAAAGAAATGACAAGACGTATTCTAAGAAATTGTTTTAGCTCAGTGCCGCACGTTCATGTAGAACTCATAGCACGCACCGGTGTGTTCACGTGGGTGTAAATTTTGATGTTTGTGTAATGGTGAGCTAGGTCAGGTGAGTATAACTTATATTAATTTCTTTTTCTGGGTAAGTTAATGAAACCCTCACACCTGACTTGCTGGAATAGAAACACCAGAAACAACGCCTGCTTCACTCTCACGTCTGGACACTGAGCATGAGCTTTCTATCTTGGGGATGGGGGGACGCGGCTTCCTAAAAAGACTCGTATCTGCAATCGACCCATCACGTAGTGTCAGGAGGGAGCGCTCTAACCCTCTTTGCTCCCCCCTCACCTTGTTTTCTGGTTTGTTTTTTTTGTTTGTTTCCCTTCAAGGGTGAACCTGGTAGAAATGGAAATCCCGGGGAAGTGGGGTTTGCAGGATCTCCGGTAAGTTTATACGTCTCGACACCATGCCACAGAGGCAAACTTTGGAAGGTGAAGAACAGTAAAATCACCTTGTAATTCAGCATACACATGTGCACTAGACAGTAGCGTCAAGAGTGTCCCCTGCTGTCATCGCGGAACAGTACGTTTTGCCAAAGTGATGGCTGATTCCAATTCCCGATTTTATATTGGCTCCACATGAATAATGCTCCTGGAACTTGATAATTGCTTCATAACCTAATCGGATACTCTCCAAACAGAACGTAAAATTTGCAAAGTCACCAACCTGACCTGTTTCTATTTCACAACCTCCCAATCCCATTTGTCTTGAATATTTTTATTTTGTACAGTTCCCATGTCATAAAAAACAGCTCGAGAGTTTATGGATTTGTTTTTTTCTACGCCAGGAATGATGAATTATGGACAGGACGCCTCTTTGGCTGCCCCTCAAACCCTCATGTTGGCTGAAATTCTTGATGTTCTGGTCCTAGAATCTAATGACAAGACCCACTGGTGACCCATAACAGCTTTCGCCCTGGCTTGCTGCGAGGACCTGTCCCGCTAACATGCTCCGCCCGAATTCAGGGCCCGCCGCGTGGCCACCTCTGAACCCACCTTCCCATCCTTCTCACGTTACTTGGGTAGGCCCTGTCCCAGGATGTGCTCCCGGGCAATGGGGAAAAGAAGAGAGAAGCAGGCAAACGTCCTCTTAACACTTTTGCTCCCAAAGTTTTACCTCATCTGATAACCCCTAAACGGGTTCATCCATCCACTTAGGACATGTCCTGTAATTTCCCAATGTTTCTGCCACTCCGTACAGCCAACGGTACTGAACTATTCTCCACTTACTTCCTGAACGTGCATGAAGTTCAAGGCTGGGGTTGGGTTTTTTTCTTTTTAAACAAATGAGTGCTCATCTTTTAAGGGAACTTACGGGGCTCCAGGGATTCTTTTGTTTCAAATACAAAACCAATTCCCAGGCTCCCTGCTCCCTCCCACCTCCCCTTCCTCCCACATCAGCCTGGGGAGTCGATGCAGACACAGGCCTGCGGTTTAGTGGTTTAGTCATTAGCGCAGATGTCCATGTCGGCAGGTCCAGGCTCCCGCGCCCCATCCTGCCGCGTTCTCGAACATCCTGTCGTCGGGGCCTCCATAGGGAGGAAGCAGGCCCCGCCAGCATGCGGCAGATGCGCTCGGCCGGTCTGGGCAACACCATGTGTCTGGGGTGTGATGACAGCCTCCGCTCCGCAGAAAGAGAACATTTTATGAGCACCAGGACGTCTGGCTCAGTCTCGTGTTGTATGAGAGATGTGCGAGAACGGGAGCATTCCCTTCCAGACCACGGGAATTCAAAGCTAACTAATGACCTGAAACAGCGCAGCTCAGTAATTCTCCTGTAGGCTGAGGGTATGGAGTTTCCTGCTCAGGAAGGAGGGGGAACAAGTACCGGTTAAGGGGAACATTCCTGTGGACAGACTTAAAGGAAAGTCTTGAAGTGAGCTACTCCTAGGCAGGGCTGTGGAAACAGAAGAATGAGTGGAAGTTTCTTTGTTCAGAGAACACGGTTTGCTGTGCCCTATCATAACCCCTCCTTAGAGCACCACAGACACGTTTTCCCTGCAAGAGGACACAGAGGAATGATCGCTTTGCTTTTATCGTATAATTTCATTTCTTGAGTATTTGGTACACAGTGAATGAAGGCGGTGATGGACGGAACAGAAGGCTTTTCCGTCTGTCTAAGATTGCGTTAGCACAAGAGAAGTTCCTTAGGAAAGGTTCAGGAAAAGTGCTGCGAGTGTTCAGAGAAATGTTAGACCATTTCCTCTGTTGTTTATTCGGTGATTATTCATTGATGCCCACTCACCGGGCATTAGGCTAAGTGCCAGGGATATGCAGATCAATAGTAATAATTGATAATAACTAATATCAATCTACACTATCGATGTACTCAGGCGACCGGTGCCAGTGGTGATGACGTTCATTTCAAAACCAAATTAATGTAGACAATGAAAATGAGTAAGTCTCTGTGTCCTTATCTATTTTAAGAGGGTCTGAGGAAAAAGTTGCCGGCATCATTTCAAAACAGTCATACCATTAGGGCTTATTTTTTTGTTTGATTTCTAGTTTTTTAGTTTACTATGGTTAGGTGGAGGATGCTTAAAATTAGCACAAATTAAGGAATTAGTGCGTCTACAGTCCAATTTGTTCTCTCCATATTTCCGGACCAAACCTGCTGTGGGATATCTCCTTTTTTCAGGTGATCTTTGAAACAATCACAGACCCATAAAGCTTTTCCTGAACATTTTACTTAAAGTAAATCTTTGATCACACTTGCATGTGATCTTTCTAATCCTGTTTTGCGGTCAATATTTAGTCGTTCAGAGAACGTGGAACATCTTGCTGCGTACGGACATATTTATTCTTCCGCCTCCAGTAGAGCACAATGTAGAGAATTCGTAGTTTTCCCCGATTTTCTTCCACGTGACCTGATCTAGCTGGTTCAGACATGGAACACGTTGACTCAGACTGATTTTCCTGGTTTTTGTTGGTTTGGGATTTTGTTTGTTTTTGTGTTGTTTCGTGTTTTGCTCCTAATTCTAACACAGCGATATAGTTTTCAAAATCTGGAAACGCTGTCACATCAATACCTGGCAGTAATCCGCGTGTCTGTGTAAGGTGTGTTTCCATTCCGAACAGGGGGTTTGCTTTGTGAACTTCGATCACCTCGGCGGGTTCTGACAGATTAAAGTATATTGCTCCTTTCTTTTCTTTGGTATTTTGCTAAAAAAACTATAGTATTAGATTTTTGGTGAACAAAATTAAACAATTTCCTGTTCTTATGAATGACTCCCAAATGCCTTATCATTTTTTTCTGCCCCCCACAGGGAGCACGAGGATTTCCTGGGGCTCCTGGTCTTCCAGGCCTGAAGGGTCACCGAGTAAGTTTAACTCTTCATAATCCTTTCAGATACTAAGGCTTCCTGAGCAGGGTCTGGGAGCATTAGCTTCAACATCGTTGCAGTTGTATGAGCCAGTTGTCCTTCGCTGGCTGTGGTCTCAGTATTCATCTGTGGTTACCAAATTCACAATATGTTTTTTCTGTTTCCTTTGAATTTCATTTGAGTCTATAAACAAATATGTTTTGTGTTCTTACTGTATGCCGGATACCGTACTACAAAAGAGACAGTGATGAGCAAAAAAATCCATAGGCTTCAGCTTCAGGCTCAGAAGGGTGACAGTCACCAAAAGACACAATGACTGCTTGGTGGGGAGAGTGACGTGATACTGGAGAGCACTGGGTTATGGGAGGGGCCCAGGCGGCCCAGGTCTGGAGGCCGTCGAATGCTTCTGTCTTCACAGCTCAAGACAACACATCATTATTCTATGTTAAGTACAGATACGGAAATTACGTGTCACTCAGAGTGGAGGGAAACCCCCTGCAGCGGCAGTGTGTGCCTGGCCACGCCAGGTTCATGAGCTTGTAATGGAACCAAGAAGAGCTGTTTGCAGAGAGGGTTCTGTAGACCTGGTGCCCGTCTAGCAGCGCAGAACACTTCCATTGGGGGTACTAAAGAAGACACAGAAGAATAAAGCCTGAGAGACTACTTTGAAAGCTACGGCAAGATTGAAACCATGGACGTTATGGAAGACAGGGAGCCTGGAAAAAAGAGAGGATTTACTTTTATAACTTTTAACGATCATGATACAGCTGGCAAAATTGTGTTCAGAAATACCACACTATGAAGGGGCACAATGGTGAGGTAGAGAAGGCCTGCCTAAGGGAATGCAGTCTGCGGGATCGCAAAGGTCAAGGGGTAGATCTGGCAACTTCATGGGTCGTGGAGGCAACCTGGGTGAAGCACGAGGCTCTGGCGGCGGAGGTGGTGGGAACAGAGGAGTTGGGGATGCAACGGGTTTGGAGGTGATGACGGCAGCGATGGTTGTGGTAGTAGAAGGGGCTGCGGTGCTGGTGGACCAGGACGTGGAAATCCAGGGGGTGGACGTGGTGGTGTTGGTGGAGGATATGATGGTTACAGTGAAGGAAGGAAGTTTGGAGGCAACTACAGTGGTGGTGGGAGCCATAATGGGTTTGGAAATTACAGGACAGCAGCGATCAAATTATGGACCTATGAAGGCAGACAGTTTTGGAGGAAGAAGCTCAGGCAGTCCCTATGGTGGTGGTTATGGGTCTGGTGGTAGAAATGGTAGCAATGGTCCATATGGTAGGAGAAGGTTCTAAAACACTCAGAAGAAATGCTACAGTTCTTACCAGGAGAGAGAGCGAGGAGTCGTCAGGAAAGCTGCAGGTTACTGTGAGACAGCGATCCAGCAGGCGTTGGAGGAGCTGTGGAGCTCTGTCCCGGAAGGAACCATGATCCACAGTCAGAGAAGTCACTGCAGCTAAAACAGGAAACCCGTGCTGCTCAGGACTCTCATTGCCCCAGTTTGCAAACGCCTATAGCTGTGGGCAGTGCAGGGCAGTGTGGGCTCGACGACATATTTATCTGCTTTGCTTCTGTTTTGCATTTCACTACGTCAGCTATATTGCCTGTAAATTGTGGTAGTGGTGCCAGGAATAAAAAGTGAAGAGATTTTTAACTTTTCAGTATCTGTGTAGTTCAGTTTTTTATATTCTAGTACAGAAACTTTAATAAAATGTAGTTTTGAAGGCGTTTCCTTGTGAGTTAACAAGTAAAGATCATTGTTAATTAGTATTTTGTATGAATTTTGCTAAAGTAAACTGTAAAGAAATACTTGGTGACTTGCAGTTTAAGGGGAATCTATTTTCCGCATTTCCAAACCATGAGGTTAATGGGCTCTGACATGTGGAGAGAATAGATATTTGTATGTTCGCCATATGTTTTAGATAAATAGAATGGAGTATTTGGGTGAGCATATGTATGGATTTAACAGCATTAAGATTTACCGTCAAATGAAAAAAGATCTCAAAATTCCAGAAAAAAAAATAAATTACCTATCTGTTTATCAGTCTATCATCTATATATCAAAAGCATGGGTGATGTTTGATAAGAATATACTGGCTGCCCCTGTTTTGAGTAGTTGAGCTTCTGATTAGAATGCTTGCTGCTGTAGTAATTATTATTTTGAATGTCATCCCTAGTTATAACCCATATTCTACAACCATAGAAACTCCACAATTACTTGTCTTCTCTAAAGCCACCATAGGTTTTTCATTTGTAGCTATAGAGTAAATTTCTGTGAAGCCCCGAAAATCTGAAAGGTGATGATATTGCAAATTCAGAATGGTGCTTTAATTTTCTTCGAATAGGCTTTCAAAAAATGTTGAGAATTTGGAAACATTTAAATACCTGTTTTTATAAGGCACTTTCTGTGAGCTTATTTTTGGTTCTTCTTTCACACATCTGAGAATTTAAAAAGCAGTAAAATACAAATTTGTGTTTTTCTCCTTAGGGTCACAAAGGTCTTGAGGGCCCTAAAGGCGAAGCTGGAGCAACTGGTTCCAAAGTGAGTGTAGACCCTAAATCTAACCTCACCACTCATTTCAGGTTTGCTTCAAGTGCCTACCAGCTCTTCAGAACCCCCTTACATTTTGGAGAAAAGAGGAGTATAGTTGAGTGGATAAACATAATTCTTCATATATGAGTGGCAATAGATGTGGCAGATACGTGACATTCTTAACTTTGCCACGAATAGGCACCATGGCACTTGTATCTGCCAGTGTAGACGGGTGTTTTCCTTCCGTGAAGATGGCACTGTGAATTCACCTGCTAAAACACAGTCACTGTTTTCTCTTCTTTAAAAGTGTCTGAGAGGTTTAGGTAGTTTATTAGCCTCATTATTTAGTACCATTTTGACTCCAGGGCCTTTTGGCCATTGTCTCTTCCCAAGATGTGTTTGTGTTTCTAGGGAAATAAAGAGGCCATAAAAGAAATACAGAGAACTTTTTAGTGGGAGCATCATGAGATATATGAAAATACATACATACACGTGTATGTGTGTGTGAGTGAGTGTGTATATATGTATGCATGATATATGTATTGTATGTATGAATGTGTGTGTGTGTGTGTGTGTGTGTGTGTGTGTGTATGCTTTGGCTTTAATTGTTTTCTTTTTAAACTTCCTACAATAAATCTTAAAGGAATACTAGTCAATTTTAGCTTTGTAACATTTTACTTGAGCTACAGTGTAATCAGACATAAACATATAATTACCTTTTTAATACTAATTAATGTGAACAGATGTGATAGTTTCACCAATCTTGTACATCCTCACTTTTATTTTATAAATATATTATTTTATAATTTTTTCTATAGAAACTAAATTGCTATTGCATTTTAAGAAAAAGTAATACAACAGTATTTTGAGGTCCTTCATTTCAAGTACGTCTTCCAAATGCTCAGATTGAAAATACACCTTTAAAATGACATATACTTGGAAACAGTGATTTGAGTGTCAGTTGTAGGTTTTTCACACTATAATGTAATCTCGTTTTTGCTTTAGGGCGAAGCTGGCCCTACTGGTCCAATGGGTGCCATGGGTCCAATGGTATGTATCAATTTAATTCTTTGTTTTGTTTTGTTTTGTTTTTTCGGTTAGACTATATAAAGAGAAACGAAATGACATGGAGAAAATATGTTAACTGATGACATAATCTTGATTACCAGTTGACGGACAAGCACATTCAGAGAATTGTACCCTTTGAATAGAAAAGGTTTCTTGCGTTTCATTGTTCTTCGTAACTATTGAAGGCTCTTACTCTTTTCTTTACTTAGTGTTCAAATCAGGATTGTTGTAGATTTGGCCCGTTATAGGTACATAAACTGATATCTATTTACGTAAGAGGCAGTAGGTAATGTATCTCCACGGGCAGAGATCTTTTCATACCCAAAGTCACCCCTGGAAATACTACTGTTTGTGGCCGATTATAGTGAGTCTCCACTGAACTGAGTGATGTAGTCAAACTACTGTAGAGTTCAAATAAATGCTTCAGAGGTGTTTTTTCTCTCTCATCCGTAGGGTCCGAGGGGAATGCCAGGAGAAAGAGGCAGGCTTGGGCCGCAGGGGGCTCCGGTAAGTATGTGTTCTTCAACTCTCTCAAACGAACCGAATATTCTCTTTTATTTTTTTTTTTAAAGATTTTATTTATTTATTTGACAGACAGAGATCACAAGTAGGCAGAGAGGCAGGCAGAGGGAGAGAGGAGGAAGCAGGCTCCCTGCAGAGCAGAGAGCCTGACGTGGGGCTCGATCCCAGGACCCTGAGATCATGACCTGAGCCGAAGGCAGAGGCTTTAACCCACTGAGCCACCCAGGCGCCCCCGGAATATTCTCTTTTAAATGAGAATATGGTACTGCTGCCTACTTTGTAGTTTGTCAGCTTTTATCCCTGCTTTTTATTCTGAAATAAATTTATGTTTACAGAAAAGTTGCAGAGGTACCACAGAGAGTTCCTGTGCACGGTTTGTGTAGTTTCTGTGAATGTCGACATCACATATGACCACAGTACGTTTGCTGCCTACATACAAAGTTAGGAAAATTATTAAAGACTTATGGCAGCATGGAGCACAGTCCATGGAAAAAATATAAAATTCAAAATAGTAATAAAATTATGATAATCGGTGCCACTTATCAAGCAGTTTTCCTATGCCAAGCATCCTTCCACACTTCATTTCATAGTCATCACAGTCCTAAAATGTAAGTGCTGTGAGTGTACATTTTAAAGAGCTGAGTTTCCTGGTCATCTGTCTTTGATGTGTTTTCTTATTTTTTTTTAAATTTATTTTTATTTGTTTATTTACAGCATAACAGTGTTCATTGTTTTGGCATCACACCCAGTGCTCCATGCAGTACGTGCCCTCCCTATTACCCACCACCTGGTGTTTTCTTATTTTTTTTAATTTTATTTATTCATGAGAGAGAGAGAGCTTGTGAGCAAGAGGGAGGGGCACAGGGTGGAGGAAGCAGGCTCCCCGATGAGCAGGGAGCCTGACGTGGGGCCTGAACCCAGGACCTCGAGAACATGACCTGTGCTGAAGGCAGAGGCTCAACGCACTGAGCCCCCAGGCGCCCTGTGGTCTATTTTACATGTACAGCTCGAGAAGTGCCTTTGCGGCCCGTACACCTTGAACCTGGTAGGGAGGGACACGTTCTGTTGATTCTCTTCGCAGCCCCTGGAAGGTCAGGCCATGCTTGCTAACATTTCACCCATACAGTTCATTGTTTGCTTTAAGTTGGACAATTAAGGACGGCACCAGCCTCTATTATTACGAGATCTTGTCATCCCCATTAATGTTAGAATCCCAGGTTTACGGCGTCCCTTTCTGTGACCCCTAGCTACAGAAGACAGCCACTTTAGTGCTTCTCATTAGTCCCAAATTCAGGGCCCTGCTGTGCGGAAGTGAGACCCTCTCACGAGGCCCTTGCTTATCCCTTTGGAGACAAAGTGTCCTCCGGAAACTTGAAGCCACTGTAGACTACAGTCGGCTCTTGCTCATCTGTCCTTACATGGCACGTCTGGTCTCGTACGTTCGTTTCTCTGTGCTCTATTCTACCGTCAGCCAAGGAAGTTCTGACATTTCCACCTCACTCGCTGTGGGACGCTGCCCTTTCTAAACCATCTCCCACGCTAACACCATTTCTCGGTCTTTATCAGAGTGTTGAGTGTGTGTCTCGGGAGAGAATTTCCATATTATTAAACGTCTCCACTTTCTGTCCTTTGCCTCACAATCTGGTATCCTCAGGACCTACCCACACACGTTCTCTGTTGGATTCTGACTCTCCGTGGTGTAAAGGACCCGTAGCTCCTTTGGCGTGTATCTTCCCTCTTTTATCAGAAGCAGCTTTTCCTCAGCTCAGTTAGTTTGTGACTCGATGTTGGTTATTGGCCTGGTGGCCGAGTGGCAGGGACAGGTGTTCATGGCAGTAGTTGATAGAGGCTCTGCATTATCTTTAAGCGAGGAAGAATAAGCTGTTAATGGTGGAATGGTGGGAGTTTCCACAGCCCCACAGACTTCAGAGTTGAGATTTCAAAATTCTTCGGCAATTCTGGTGCCAAATTCCATTGCTTCCAATCGAGGGCCCTGACCATCGGGCACAACAGACTTTCGTGTTTTAGAATTCAACCTTCTCAAGAACTCTTGAAGCTTTATCAAGTCCTGGGCCCAATCTTCAGTTTTTTCTTTCTTCTGATTGTAGACGATTACAGTATTTGAGCTTCCACGGACTCTCCTATTGATGATACATCACCCTTATCCTTTCAGTGTCTCTCCCCTGTGTCTTCATCCCACGAGATCCATGCAATTCCGTCAGCTTTATAATTGGTCTTTCTTCATGTCCTTTGCAAGTTCCTGAGCTCTTGTACCCACAGCCCTTTCTCCTAAATTTTGCCCCATCTCGGTTTGCCACTGGAGACAATATTTATTGCTGCATCGTCACAGGATGTCAAGAGCAAGTCACGCTTCATCCGTCGCAAGCTGGTCAGTGAGGAATCCAGCCTTAAATCCCATTTTATAGTCTGCTTTCTTACACTCCTCTGGTGACAACGGTATTAGGGTGTCAGGTCAGGTTTCCTAGGAAACAGCATCAGAGCGAAGACTTACGTGCAGGAAATTTCTTGGGAAGTGTTCTCAGAAGCTACATTTTGAAGAAATGAATAAAAAGCAGGGTTTGTCACAGGGGGAATTCAAGCTGTATGGCAATTACAACAAAGACCCCAGTCTCCATGAGTTCTCGGTTTCATGAGAACTGCGGGGCTGGGATGGCTCCTCACCCTGGTCTTGAATGGGGGCCGATCGTTTGTACTACTGCGTTGCCTTAGAAGAGCCGTCCCCTCGGAGGACTGCCTCCTCAGTGGAGGGCAGTGTGTGGGAGGCTCTTGACTGCGCGCCTTCGGCTTGCTGCTCTTGCAGCAGTGGGAGAGCGATTGCTTCGGTGCTGACGGATGACGGAGATGATCACCGTAGCGCTCACTGCTGCTAATTCCCTCTGTGTGTGTGTGTGTGTGTGTGTGTGCACGCGCGCCTTATTTATTACTGTTTCTACAAGGAGCACATTCCTCCTCTGAGTTAATCTGCCTAGTCGAGACTGAGGTGTACAAAATTTCATTGTCTCTGAGCTCCTTTGATTGAAAGTCACACATTCAAGGAGAAAGGAGCGTTTCAATCAGTTCCATTCTCTCAATCTTGATTTTTCTTTGTCCCTGTTGCAAGGACAGATGCACTTAGTCTTCCTCATCGGCGTCGTACCCCGATGTATTTTCATCGCTGTTTGAGGTTGTCGTCGTTAACTTTCGTATTTATTCTTCAGTTTTAACATGGAAATTTTTATCCGACAAATGAATGATGCGCGAATACTGTAGAAAATGTAATTTATCATGTCTCTTTTTTGCTCCTAATCAGGGACAACGAGGTACCCACGGTATGCCTGGGAAGCCTGGGCCGATGGTGAGCTGCACGACGTTCATCCTCATTCTTTCACGTTCTGGTCCATTGGCGCATTCACGACCACACGCAGAGCACGCACTGTATCCCCGACACCGGGAACAAAATGGTGATAGACACGCAGTCCTTGTCTTCAGAACTGCCTTGTCTATCAAGGAAGAGAGAGCTACCGATTAATGTTGTTGCATAGTGCTGTTCCCAAGGGCTATGTTGTAGAGTGTAACTTGAAGTTCAAGTATGGGAACCTGGCTGTACCTACACCTATAGTGAGAGACAGATATTAAGAAAGACTTAAAGAGGAGAACTTTCAAGCTAAACCTTGAAAGAGGAGATACAAGATGCGCAGGAATATAGCATGGTTTGTAGGATGGGTAGATGAAAACAACATGGTGAGTTCAGGGAAATTCGAGGATGGTAAATCAGATTTGAAATTATTTCCCCTTAGGATAGTTCTTGCCTTGTCTTCAAAAAGAGGAAATAAAAAGGAGGAAAAAATAAGACCAGTTTAAAAGGTATTTTATTACTACAAAATAGATGGAATTACATCACAGTCCTCAAGAAGAGTCAGGACAAGCTGAAATGGAATTCCTCTTGCACTCACTCATTTCCTCTCAATCTGGCCTTTGAATCAATGGCCTAAACTCTCCGCACACCTCCCCAGATATGGGATAGTTACAAATATCCACATATTGGCCTGAAAAATTATCACTCTTAAACACCCACATGATTCTTTAGCATCATTTTTATAAAGTGCAGTCCTCGATTTTGATACAAAACCTAACTTTCTAAAAACTATATTCCTTGATTAGCACAAAGAAAGTACATCTCTCAGGAAGCAATTGTTTCAATTTGTGTTTGTGACTGGCTTATTCTCTAATACACTACCACAAGTATTTAATACCACTGGACATAAGTTTTAGCTCTATTCCCTATCAACGTTGGAAGGTACTTATTATGAAATGACATCATCTTTGTGATTTGAAAGTACTCAGTGGGTTATTCTTATGTGTCAACATACAGAATGTCATCGAAGAATGAAAGATGACTCAATAGATATTGATTAAAAACCACGTCTGATCACTTCTCTGGCTTCTTTTAATAGGGTCCTCTTGGGATACCTGGATCGTCTGGTTTTCCGGGAAATCCTGGGATGAAGGTAAAATGTTAATATATTTAGATCTTGGTTACAAGAATTACTTGATTATATGAATGCTGAAGTGAGGAATGGCATTTCATTAATTGTATGGAGGTTGTTTAAGGAAAAAACCTAGAGCGTCTCAGCGTCTATTATGGTAGGGGAAAAAATAACTGTAAAAATTTAAAAATGAGATCACTAAACAATGTGTCATTAAAAGAGAGTTACAACAATTGTAATATCAACAATATCATCAAACAATCATAATATCGAAGAGTCCGTGGCGTTAGAACTCCAGTCTAGACAACTGTAACAGCTGCAGGGAATAAGAACTTAGTCTAAATTGGAAGTCTGTTCCTGGACAGAGTGTCTGGCAGTAATAAACAGCAGAATGTTCTAAACAATAGGAGGTTAAAATAAATCAGACGTTGTCGAAAGGCCGTTCTCTGACCCAACGCTGGCCTTCACTCCTCGCCCTGCCCCTACCATTTACGCAACCATTAGAGAATAGGCAGGGAGGCTGTTTGGCTTTCCACGTGGGAATGGATTAAAGTGTTCTGTTGGGATGATTTACATTTGCCGGCAGTCACAGTTTGTTCTTCCAGGATTTTGGATGATAAATTCAAGGACTAAAGCAGGAGGTTATTAAGATTATATTAGTTAAATTAGTGAATACATTTGGAAAACTTCAAATGTTAAACAACACAATACCTTTGACTACCCCTCACACCCAGGATCCCCTTGGCAATAATTTCCTCCCTCCCAAAGAAGGGATTTGCTCACCGGGTTCGTGACTATGGCCGTGGCAATCACCTCACGTCTCTCAATCTTGTCTTCTCGTGGAATTTTGTTGAAGCATAAGTGATGCCCTCAGTGGAGGTCCAGGCTTCTTGTGGGGAGAGCTACTCAAACGGGCTTTGAACTGTTGTTTGAAACAACCACAACGACAAAGTCCATAGCTCACATTGCAAATGCTCTGAAATGCGAGCATCATCAAGTCAAATTGCTCTTCAGGCTCTGCTAATGCTGTAAACACACTCTGTGCCCCAGAGGTGCGGCTGCTCTGAAACGAAGCCGTACGTCGCTCCACCCGCCAGCCCCTCCTTTCACTGAGAACCCGCTGTGCAGTGGAGCTCCTGCGGCCTTCTTGAGGTCCCCTCTGCTTCCGATCTGCTCCCCCCAACCCTAGTCCTGCTACCACAGACCCTGGCCATGGAGGGCTAGTCCTCCCTATGCTCCCTGTTCAAAATATGCAAAATCCCTTCCCCCACCTGTGAGACCCTCTACCCTCCAACGGAGCTCTGGCCAGAGAATTAAGGATAGAAGACGCACAATGTCCAGGACTAGGACTTAGCAGAAAGTGGTTTCTGCTCCTAGGGGGGCATCTAGCTAAGACCTCGTTAGAACCACAATTTATATAATAGTTTACTCTGCATATTTCCTTCTCCTCCTGGGGTTACTAGTCCTGGCTCTTGGCTATTGAAAACTGCTTAAAAAGTCATTTTGCAAAACTGTTTTTCTCAGAAATTCTTTGCCTATCCTTTCCCTTCCTCCCCAAACAAAAAAATTCCTAGATCTTTGTTTTTGGCCAGGATTTTCCTATACCTGTTAAATTCTTCCATGGCCTCTGGTTTTCTGGATGAAGAACAAACTTCTGTATCTACTTCTTTGTATTTCAGGGATTCAACAAGGATTTTATATGTTTTATTGGCATTAATGAACACCCTGAGGCTAGGAATTTTAGTTCTAAAATTCCAGGTTGAGGTCCCTCTAGGATTTGATCTATACAGGGACCTAATATATCATATAAGATACAGAAACCCACTTGGGTTTAAATTTCAGATAAATAAAGAAAAATTTTTAGTATAGATATGACCCTAATATTACCTGGAACAAACATACTTAAATTAATTGTTATTTATCTGAATTAAAACTTAATTAGGCATCTGTACTTTTATTTACTATCTGGGCATCTATCTTGGGTTGAAGTAAGGGTGGCTCTCAGGTAACCTTGACTCCTTGATGCTGCTGTTAATGCGGAGGACGTCATCACCCTTGGAGGGATAGGAAAGTGAGCCTCCTCCTTAAGCTAGGTTAGGCACACATCCTTGTAAACCGATTTGTGCTCACGACCCCTTTAAATACTAGAGGGTAAGACGTAAAGCTCCAAATAAGCGATAAACTTTGAACCACACCACCTTCATGTTTTTCTTAAATCAACATGTCTTTTGTCCCCTGCTAGGGAGAAGCAGGTCCCACTGGAGCAAGAGGCCCTGAAGGTCCCCAGGGGCAAAGAGGGGAAACCGGGCCGCCAGGTCCAGTCGGCTCTCAAGGTCTTCCTGTAAGTTCCTAGGCCATCCGGGAGCGATGCTCTTAACAGAAAGCTTGACATGTTTCATAACATCTGAATGAAGGCAATCTATTTTACCTTATCTTCTTTGAATTCTGAATGTTTGCAACTAATTTAAAGGAACATATTTCTCTTGTCAACTCTGCAAAATTTAATCTATTTTATGGAAAAGGGAATTCATTATAAAAAGTGAGTTTTATGATATAACGGTGGTTGATTTTTTACAATAATTTTCTGCCTCCTTTTGAAATATGGGTAGACATCCAAAGACCACCCTAGATATGGCTTAATGTCTTATAAACATTTCATGTGTTTTTTAGGGTGTGGTAGGAACTGATGGGACACCTGGTGCCAAAGGCCCAACGGTAGGTGACTAACTGCATTCATGCCACGCGAAGCTCAAATGGACATAATCCTTTAGACGCTGACCACAGACTTCTACATGGGTCTCTGCTCATCATGTCACTCTTTCCCTCTGTTAGGGCTCTCCTGGTACCTCTGGTCCTCCTGGATTATCAGGGCCCCCTGGATCTCCAGGACCTCAGGGTAGCACGGGACCTCCAGGAATTCGAGGCCAGCCGGTAACGTCCTCTAAAATAACAATCATCCATTAGTATAATCCAGCTAAGATCACCAAGAAAAATTGCACTCAGTGAGATGCAATGAAACACAGATTATGTGGCTTGTCTAAGGCAGCTGAAGATGGGAATCTGTAAAGTGGAAGCCAAATGTCGTTGTACAGGTTAGGGGTTTAAATTCAAAGGAGAACATTACTCTGTGTAATCATTGGATTGTAGTGGATTTTTTATATAAAATAGTGAGGTCATGACTTTATGGTTAACCTCATAGAATCTTATCAGTAGTTGAATACTAACCATTATGGAAATATTTTTGCAAGCCAGTGTGAAGAAATGTGGAGGTTATCATGACAACGTGGTGAAAATTGGGTCCAACGGCTAATTCTTGAAGAGTGCCCCTACCATGTTGTAAAATTATTTATTAGAAAAAATGTTATGATAAGTGCATAAGAAATAAACCATTGGGAAGTTGTGCTTATTATATTTTAGCTTGATATGTAAAAATTAAAACTTTTTTTTCTTAGCACTGCCTAAAACAAGTATTTGAATTCTGTTCCAAGTAACTCAGTTATGCTAATAAATCCTTGTATATGTTGGTGACAGACTTATTAAAACACGAGTGTTGCCGATACTTCTCATATGATTTTATCATGTTCTCAATTTAGCAATCTGTTTCCCACAAGTGTGACTGGTATTTAAAGACGCACATACACAAAACCCCAGAGCACTCCAAAGATGAAATGTCCTATTTGAAGTTGTCAAACTGTCAATAAAGAGATCATAAATATAAAATTATTTTGATTCTGGGTAAATAAGTCTATTTCCTAAAATAAACCTGAAATAGATTTATCTGTAGATGTTATTGTCGTTAGTTCTAATTTTAGTTAGCAAATTGTAATTATTGAATAATTCTAAGTGTTCTAGTGTGCATGATAAAACAAGCAAGATTTTAAAAGTAAGTCTCTTAAAGACTACTGTAAAATAGAGAAACTGCTACCTAATTATACTACGTTTTATAAAACTTCACATACATTGTACAAGATTTGCAAAATTTAAAAAATGGTAACACAGACCCAGTGGTGGAAAGTTTTCAAGGCCCGCTTTGATTAATTAAAGCAGATGGGAATGGCTAACTGTCCTGGTTCTCATAACTATTCACACTTTTATTTTAGGGTGATCCAGGAGTTCCAGGTTTCAAAGGAGAAGCTGGCCCAAAAGGCGAACCAGTAAGGCTTCATTTTTTTCTTGAAATGATAAGAAGAGCATGAATATTGTCCAGGAGTTCACAGAGCAAAGTGTTCAAGTATTTCAAATAATAACAACAAGGAATATACCCTTGGATGGAAACAGTTTAATATGGTTTTAAATTTATAACTGACTTCATTAAATGAAGCTTTTGACTATAACTCCCTTGGACTCTGGCTCTTTCTGAAAACTTCCTTCTGTTTTTAATAGGGGCCACATGGTATTCAGGGTCCAATAGGCCCAGCTGGTGAAGAAGGAAAAAGAGGTCCCCGAGGTGATCCCGGAACAGTCGGTCCTCCAGGCCCAATGGGAGAAAGGGTAAAATTTGAATAATACAACAAATTCTTAGGGTTGCAGGGGAATTACATGGGTAAGTTTTGAGTTTGTAAGGAAAGCTCGAACAGTTAAAAGAAATGCAAGTGCATCGAACAGTTCAGTATGGTTGTCTGTGAATTCAAGGAGGCAACTGTTTAATTATTGCTCATTCATTCATTCAACTAATCCTGATTGAACAACTACATTGTGCCCGTTTGATATATCGGTGTGTAGTTGGTATACTGGTATGCAGTTGGTACATTGGTACTCAGTGAAAAAGACAGCTGTGGCTCCAGCCTCATGTGGGGACTAGTAAACAGTAGTTTATTCCAGTGGGGAGGTAAACAGTCAACAGGCAAACAAAAATGTAATTCTACGCTTTACTAAGTACCGTGTACACTGGGAAATAGCAGGTTACGTGGTAGAGAGCAGCTGTGAGCGTGCGACGGTACGTAACACTAGATGAGGCGGTCAGGAAGGGTCCTTTGGGAAGATGACAGTTTAGCTGATACCTGAAGGTGCGGATGAGCCAGCAGGAGAACCTGGGAGAAAGAACGTTGTCAGCAGAGGAACCAGGAAATCCTAAACCACCAGGCCAGGAGGGCTGGTGATTTTAGAGATGAGAAGAGGTTGCTGTGGCTGGAGTAAGATGAAGCAGGTCCGAAAGGGACAATGACGTGATCGCGGTACATATACAGAGGCTTTCAGAGGATGCAAAGTTCCTCACGCAGAAGACACTACAAACGCTGTTACCATTGACACTTTGATGGAGACGGTGCTCATATCTAGATGACAGTTGTCCTCCATGTGTAATTTTACAGCGAATTGTTAGTAAAGATCTGAATTTGAATAATTTTTGGCGCAGTACTTGTATATTCTCCAAAATTTAAAATTTCTTTCCACGTACTCAGTTTTTATTTTTATCTTTTTCCTCTTATACTTATCTACTGTCACGCTGGGTTGATCACGGTTCCTAAAACCTTATAATACTAAAAATAAAAGTTACCCACTGGTGATACCTCTCAAGAACATCAACAATAATTAAGAATCACCTGTTGGTTATTTGCAGGGTGCTCCTGGCAATCGTGGTTTTCCGGGCTCCGATGGTTTACCTGGCCCAAAGGTGAGGTTATCCCCTCAGTGGTGGCTCTCGTGGGGCGGGGCTCCACAATGACAGTGATGCCGTTGTCCGGAGCAGTGGTCTAGCTTGGGTCCACATGCGTACAGGTCCAGAAAGGAGTCAGACACAGACGTCAAGCCTAATGTCAAATCCGCCCTGTGGAGGGCCAGTATCTGTATTATCGAGGGCTAGGAAGAAGGGTAATGGTTGGAAGTATGTAGAAGTGTGTTTTCAGACCTTCTCGGGACGGTGCTGAGAAGAAAAGGTCACATGCTGTTCCTTCAGCCGATATAGAGGCTTTTTCCTTTACCTAGAAGTTCAGACTCTAAAGTTTTGGTGCTTTTTTCCCAACTCTAGATTATCAGAGTGGTAATTGAAATATAATTTTCTTTAGCTAACGGTGAAAGTCACTCTTCTTTAATAGAGACAAATGAGAACAGAATATGTAGCGATACTTTTTGTAACTTTGTAACTACTTGACAAATTATTCGTATGGTATGCTAGTGCTTTGATTTGTAAAACACAAATTTCGTATTTCTTTCCTTTTATTTTCCTGCATCGTTTCTTTTTTTTCCTGACACATTCTGCTTTGCATTGGAACAGGGGGCTCAAGGAGAGAGGGGTCCTGTGGGTTCTTCTGGACCTAAAGGAGGTCAAGGGGACCCAGGACGGCCAGGTGAACCTGGGCTGCCGGGTGCTCGGGTAAGAACACAGCCATTTGCTACATGAACCCAAGAGAACTGCTCCTCAGAGCTCAGCAAAAGGACTGTCTAACTGAGCTGGTCTTGACAAGTGGGAGCATGTCTTTGTTTTTACAATTTTGACCTGATTCACTATTTTTAAAATACTGGTTTGTTATTTTTCATGTATAGAAAATACAGTCATTTCTACTCTCCCTTTCTCAAAGGAGTATGCATTCATCATTTTGCCCCTTGACATGAAAGAAAAACGCTGTTTGTCAATATTTACTTTTTCTTTACTTGTTGACAAATTATTTATTTGGCTTTTGGCAGAGAGAATTTGTTTTTGACCAAATGTCACTTGAAAATTCATTTGGACTGTGAAATTCCTCTCATATTCTGTTGTGAACAGGGCTCCTCAAAGAGAAGGGAATTATACAAAAAGTTGTTGGATGGAAATATACATTTGGCTCCACATAATCTTGAACCCAGTGTTCAAGATATGAGTAAAAGTCTGTGATAGCCTTTCCTCCTTCTGCATGGGAAACCGACATTTTCCTAGAAATCCTTCCCTGGATACCTGACAGAGTTGGAATGCCATCTGAATGAGCATTCAACATTGCTTAGAGTACAAATGACCCCTGAGTGTCGACCACATTTGGACTGGGAGGACCACGAATGATAAAAACCTAGCGGGAGGCATAGCTTTGGGTCTCCTGAGTTGAGAGTAATGAGGCCTGAGTTTGGCATGACTAGTAAGGCTCCCCTTGCCAGGCTCAGTATGCCGTGTTCAAGGTGCTGTTACAAATGCTGTTTAAGTGAGATTTCTAAGCCAGAGCGCCTCCTGCGCCCGCTGTGTAGACTCCTTTCCTCATATGTGACCTCCCGCTGTGCTGTGAGGGCTCCCCCGGTGAAGAGTCCCACGTGGTGCTGCCCGTGGGCACGCTGTGCTTCTGCCCTGTGTCCTTCCAAAGCCACGCTGGCCAAGGCCCGTGACTGGCCTGTGAGTTTGCCTAGAGAGGGCCACTGCGAATGGGCGATGCACAGTGGAACTGGGTCCTTTGAACACAGTGGTGTTTTTACTCTCGCAACTCTTTACCTCAGTTGCAAGTCAGTGACAACATGACAAATGCTTGTAATTTTCAGGGTTTGACAGGAAATCCTGGAGTTCAAGGTCCTGAAGGAAAACTTGGGCCTTTGGTAAGTAATTCACATAAAACTCCTGAGGGGGTCTGGGTGGCTCAGTCTGTTAAGCATCCAGCTCTTGATTTCAGCTCAGGTTTTGATCTCAGGATCATGACTTCAAGCCCCATGTGGAGCCCACTTAAAAGAAATAAATAAGAAGTCCTTAATCCTCAGTATTTCTCAATAGACCTACAACTTAAATGATGAGATGTTTGTTTGAGGTCAGTGTTTTTAATCGGGGGGATGCTGATGATATAGACATGTTTAAAATGCTAGAGCAAATTCATAGGATCTTGATATTTTAAAATTCACCAGAAACTGATCAAATTTAATTGATACCAATGTTTGAGATTGAAATTACTTCTCCAACATCATCGGAAAAAGTTGAAATTATGTATTCCTCCAGCATTGTTCAAATTTGTCTATTAGAAACATTCTTATTACTTGATATTCTCTCAATCATACAGGTTTAAGAGATAGCTAGGTCTGACTTTGGACAGCTCATATACTCTGGGCCCTTCCTTTATACCAAAAATGTGAAAGAGAAGTACGAAATTTTCATTACCACAAGCTAGAGTAAATTAAAGAAGAACGAAAATTTTTCCCTGTGAGAATGAGAGTGTAAGGAGATGCGAAGTTGAGGTTTGTCTACAGAAGAAGAGTGAAATCTCTGTTCTCAACACACAAAATACTTCAGCAGATTTTTTTTTTAAATACTCAACTATTCTGATTCGCTCAGTAAAGGGTGAAGGATAATTTAAAACTTGTGTAACGTTTATAAGTACGGAAAGACAAGTGATGACTATTTAGAGAGAATTTACATAAAATTTTCTTCGCTCCGGTCAACTTTGTAGGGTGCTCCTGGGGAGGACGGCCGGCCGGGTCCTCCAGGCTCCATAGGAATCAGAGGGCAGCCCGGCAGCATGGGCCTCCCGGGCCCCAAAGGTAGCAGTGTGAGTACATGTGTGATGGGTTTGCTATCTCGTCACGATCCTCACTTTAAGCAGCCGTGTTTTGAGCAAATCGATTGAGTTTAAATGGTTTCTAATTTTTCTTTAGGGTGACCCTGGAAAACCGGGAGAGGCAGGAAATGCTGGTGTTCCTGGGCAGAGGGTAAGTATACATTTCCTGCGAAAGGGGGGAAATACATGTATATATATATGAAATTATCCCAATGTCTTGTGGCCCCACGTGACATGTCATCTCTGTGTGATCTTAGGGAGCTCCTGGAAAAGATGGTGAAGTTGGTCCTTCTGGTCCTGTGGGCCCCCCGGTATGTGATCTTTCCGCGAGAACGTGCTCGCATTGCTTTTCTCATGTTTGTCCAAGACTTACTTATGAGTAAGTTTCAGAGGAAGTAAGGAAGAAAGTGCAGGATTGAAGAATTTCAGTTATAATCTTTCCTTTTGATTCCCATGTGTGTACCTTCTGCCTTTTTAAAAGGAGCGACTGGACTTTTCGTTTTAAACTTCTTTAAAATGTTGATGGTAAAACCTACCTCATCATCTTTAAATGTTGAAGAATGTGTCAACTATCGGTTTCACAAATGTTTTGACAAATTTTTGACAAATATTTGGTACTTTTATTGATAATATTTAAGTACTGAGTTATACCTATATTCTTCTAATGATGTCTTAGAGGAATTTACTTAAGCTGACTTTTTTTTTTGAGGACTAAAAAATGAAAAATTTTTATCCTTTGAGGTACATTTGCATCCTAGTATTCTAAAATTAAATATTTATAGAAATATTTTGGCATATTTATTTGTCTGTGATGGGGCAATTTGAATATCTTTCTAAAATGTTAGCTTTGCTTTCTTCAGTTGTCCTAGTGTTAAGAGATTGATTAATATTTTTTATGACACTGAGAAATAAATTGGAATATTGGAATAGAGATACAGGTTTCCCCCATTATCTGAAAGTAGAGTGTTCCCATGAAAACTTTTATAAGCTGAAATGGTATAAAGCCAAAAAGCAATTATCATTAGTTTATATGGAAAATTTTCTTAAAATTCCCAGACTCCAAAAAGAGCCTCTCCTAGGCTTTTCTAATACCTTAGGACGTATCTTGCCCTAACAGATGCACAAATAAATGTAGATAAAACTCAGATGCTCACGCTATGGTGGCTTGATGTCGAGATGCGAGCGTGGTTCTCCAGGCAGGAGCTCGTGGGGGCCACTCTCGCTGCCAGGGGAGTACTGCCTCTGTGACGGCTCACAGCAAAACAAATGCTGAATGCTTTTTTTTTGCTTTTCGCCTTTTTTCGTAAAAGCAAAAATTCTCTTCGGACTTCTTTCCGGTAGCAGAAGACCATTCCAGATCTTTCATAAAAGTAAAGTGATACAGCACCAACGTTGGAAAAGCAGGAGATACTTGTATTGCCCGCTTGATTAGATATGTGAACGTAATGAATTTCTACAGGTTCAACTTTTCCAGTTTCGCCACCCAATTTTATGGTTGGCTCTAGACACTTTACGTTTGGATCAAAAAAATGAACATATGTCGTCAGTGTCTTTGTCAGCGTTAGAAGACACTTTCTCAGCAGCACAGACTTCCAGCAACACCGTTCCGCTACTCATTATAATGCTAGCTCGTCATCTGGCCAGAATGAAAACATGGGATTAGAAAAAGGCAAATATCAATATTTGTAGTAGGTCACATACGCCAGAAGCAGGTATGAAGATCAGACTCTACTCATGACTTTCTTTCCTTTGCGACTTAGGGTCTAGCTGGGGAGAGAGGAGAACAGGGACCTCCAGGCCCCACTGGCTTTCAGGTAGGCACGAATCCACTTTTCCATGTTTTCTACCATTAATTAAACTGCTTTTTTAAAATATGAAAAGATATGATCAAATAATGTGAAATTCCACAATTTTCAAAAAAGTCATTCTTCTTTTAGTAAATAAATAAAATGGATAAAATCCAACATTTCTGTTCAAAGAGAAGGAACAGACTTCCCCTGAAAGACTGATCAAAATCCAAAACTATTAACAAATTAAAAATTATAAAATGTTTTTGATAAGTTTTATTGAACCATTTTAAGGTTGATTTAGTTTTATAGACACAGTGCCTTAAATTTTTTGTTGAATAAATTTTCATGATTTATCTAAATATATTGTATGGGAAATTAATAATGGATAATCATAATTTGATTAAAAAGAAACTTTCAGGAGTGACTTTCAGTACGATACTAACTAAAATATTGCTTTCAGACCCATAAAAACTTGACAAATGTTAAGAATCTCCCGTTAGATTCTTATCTTTTTTCTTCTTAAGTGTGTCCAAATGAAAATCTAAACCTATAAACCGACCATTGCTGCATTATGGTATAAGATAGAGTTTTCTTATTCTGTTTTCCTTGTCTTTAAACAATATCTTTGCTTGAACGTATAGTCATGAACCTCCATGATATTATAAAAGGTAAACTGTGAACACTAGTGACCTATTAAACTTTGACAAATTCACAATTTTATTTTCTTCCTTTTCCTTTAGGGGCTTCCTGGTCCTCCAGGGCCTCCTGGGGAAGCTGGAAAACCAGGTGATCAGGTAAGTTTATTTAAAATAATAACAATAATAATAATAGCAATAATAAAAATTGCTGGCCCATAATATCAGTTATTATTATATGTGAAGTTCTGTTCTGGTTTGCTTTATAAATGTAATCTCTTTTAATCCTCAAAACAACCCTATACATCTAGATACTATATGATGCCTGTTTTTCAGATGAGGAAAATAAGGCATGAGATGTTAGGTAACTTTCCAAAGTGACCCAGCAGGTATAATTTGTGAATACTGGTAGCCTGCTTCCCAAGACAGTGTTTGTAATCGCTAGAGATGTATCTTCTCATAACTACCGAGTTTTACTTGAAGATTTATGAATTTATAAATAAGCAGATACTATTTTATTTCTATTATTTTACCAGGACATCAGTTAATTTATTTTGCTGTGAGTGACTCATTCATTCATTCAACCATTCAGCAGGTATTTGCTGGGTCCTGGGTGCTTAGTTGTCTTGCGCTCGGGCCCTGACCCGCTGAACCAGACGGACGTGAACTTTACATCACATCACAGTAGGAGACAGAGTTTCTGGGGAGGTACTACGCAAGTGGAAACATAGAAGATGCCCCAAATTCAGACTTGGGGATTTAGGAGAAGCTTCGCAGGCAAAGTAATATCTTTTATGAGTAAGGGGGGAGGAAGGAAGGGAAATGAGCACAGCAGGTGAACGGTTTTGTTGGTCAAAGGAAGGCACTGAGAAGGTTCAGTCAGGAGCGCAGAGAATAAATCCTAGGAGGCGCGGCTGGACGGAGAATCTGGGCCGGACTTGGGAAGTCTGACTTCGAATGTTGTTTTTCTGATTCTTCTACCGGGAGGTGATGAAGGGCCTTTAAGCAGGGAGAACCGTCACCAGGTTTGGGTTTTTGGGAGATCGTGCGACCTGAAGCCCGGCACATGCAGGGGAGGAAACCGGAGGCCCTTGATACGGTTTCCGTTTTGCTTCTTTTTAAGTCACTCGCAGCAGGGATGTCCTCGTGGGACTGCCACCAGCTGTGGCTGCTGCTGCGTGCAGAGGAAATGCTAGTCCTCCGTTCGGAGGCTGCGGCGTGGCTGTCCCAGGACAGCACACGCTTCCTCCTGTCTCCCTCCCCCGCATCATCCTGGTGGGGTTGGAGGACAGACGCTGATGGCTCCGAAGGGAAGAGACATAGCCACATGCCCGAGAGAACTCTCCCGTGACACTCGTGGAAATTTCTCATGATGGGAGATGCCACGGAAGCAAACATACTGCCAATATTGACATTAACATTTGTGGTTTTGTAACATAGAGGGTCGTGGTTTTAGTGACCATAGGTATCTGTTCTCATCCAAACTATCAGACATGGGCTACTTGGTCCAAAACAGAGTGCACTCTCTGCACAGAATTGCAAGCCATGTCGTATTTAGAAGTTGCAAGATGTACCCTTACTTACACGTTACTACGAAACACCACATAATGCTGATTAAGCTACCACAATGTTTTCTACGAGATAAAATATTATTGGAAGAACTCCCAGATGTGTTTGTGCTTTGGTTTTCTTTTAAACCACATATTGCCTATTAACATACATAAAAAGGAAAATGAGAGATAAATAATTTGATTAAAATTTTCTTAAAACTTCACATTGAGGAAAAACCCAACTTCTAAATCAATTTTCATCCCAGTCTGATGACCGTGGCTTTCTCCACAACAGCTTTCTTTGTCATTGGTTGTTATTTTTAATTAAAGAGAGAGGTTTTGAACTTGTTGACAAACTTTCTTTTAGTTAAGAACAGACTGAAACTTGTGATATAGTCATGACTCCACTAGTTTGAAGCCACAGTTCCCAGGGGACTGTTGTCCATAGTGTATGGACAGTGGAGATATTTACTAAATTGAGTCAAACCGGTTATGTTTAAGAAATCAGCTCCTTGTTGGTTTTTATTTCTGTTTCCTCTATTAAATTTTTTTCACATTAGGAAATAAAATTACTATATATTTTGTTGTCTCTAAAAAGACCAGTGTGCTCTATTTGTGAGATAATGTTTTGCATGTCTTCATTGCCCAAAATCAAGCATTCAGCTTTAATGAACATATTTTTTTTTCCTGGAAAAATAATTTCCATCCAATGTATGGGATATCCCGTCATTTACAAAAGTGGACACATTTTTCTTTCCTCATTATTATGGTTTTATTCAAACCTCTAATAGTACATTAAAAGAAATTAGATGTGTGGTATGGAAATATTTCTAATAAATACCCAAAATTTAGCTCAAAGCAGTTCTTGAAGTTTTTTCAAATTCTATCTTCTAGGGAGTTCCTGGAGATCCTGGAGCCGTTGGCCCATTAGGACCCAGAGTGAGTATTTTCTCTTTCACCATTAACTTTGTTTCCATTGCCTTCAGTTAAAAAAAATCTTTTATCATAAACTGACCCTTATTCTTATTTAGTTCTTATTTTAAGAATTAAAATTCTTTTCCTTGATGAAAATTCATCTTACCAGGAAAGTCTATGCTGTGAAATAGCATGTTCTTACTTCAAGTTCATTTCTTATCACTAGATTAGAAAAATGACTCAAAGTTGCTCATTTCTCAGTTTTTCTCCACAAGAAGCAGTTTTGCAGATTTCCAGAAACATTGTTAACCCACTTTCACAACAGTCGCTGGTTTTTTGACACCCCGTGTTGCACTAGGGAGAGCGCGGAAACCCCGGGGAGAGAGGAGAACCCGGAATTACGGGACTGCCCGGTGAGAAGGGAATGGCTGGGGGCCACGGCCCGGATGGCCCCAAAGTAAGTACGGCGGGGACCTGGGCGCTCCAGAATGTTCCGGGGGCCACAGCCTGATAAGCACCTGATGGAACTAGAATGGGTTTCTCTTGCTGTTGTGAGAAAATTCAGTTATATAAGTTCCTTCTCCAACAAGTATCTAATAAACACTACTGGCTTTTTCCTTGGCACTAAAGAGGCAGCTGAAATGAGCCTCTTCTCTGTGACAGGATTTATGGTTTGGTGCACTTGGCGATACATTCTCACATGGAAACCCATTCCTAATATTGATTTACGTGATTTTACTAGTGGCTTCTGTTAATGAGCAGAGGCAATAAATAGGAGTCATAGAACTTATAAAGAGACGTTCCTGATTATACACTCCGGTTTTTTTGTCTCATGTTCTTCTTACCAACCGTAAGAAAGTGTGTCATCTTTGAGATCTGAAAGTAAAACACATCACGAGGCAAAAATCAGTCCTGTTTCCTTTGGGAGCCATTTCAGATTGATAGAAGACGGGTGCTCAGTTTCGGTAAAAACAATTAGAGTTTTTCGAGGTCGTATAACATTAGATCCCTTACATTTTCAAGGTCCAGAGTGATTACCTAGGATCAGCTTCCATTTTATCACTTACTTAGCCTAGAGGCAAGCTTAACAGCATGTCTTCGTTAGTGAGAGTGAAATACTGTCTAAGAGTAACGTCCCCTCCTTTATCAGGACCCGCATGATGTTGTCAGAGAGCAAGGAAGGCAACCATTGTTTGTATTTGACTTGGTGCTCGATTTCCCCAAGGAAAAAAGTTGAAAACATAAACCAACGATTAGAAAGGCAAAATCTTTTTGATTCCAAAAAATGAGATCAGAGAAAATTTTCACAAATGAAAAATATAAACACTAAGTTGAACCATATGAAATCTCTGATATTGCACTCTTTTTGTCTTAGCAGCAGAGAAATCTCATGTGGCTCAATCTTAATACCGTATCGGCGAGGTCCCTTATTGTTGGTTCATTGTAGGGCAGTCCAGGGCCATCAGGGACCCCCGGAGATACGGGCCCACCGGGACTTCAAGGTATGCCAGGAGAGAGAGGAATTGCAGGAACTCCAGGCCCCAAGGGTGACAGAGTAAGTCTCTTGTTTTGTTTGTTTGTTTTGCTTTTTTTTTTGTTTTGTTTTGTTTTGTTTTAGTTCATTCATTTGGAGTTTCTAAATTCCTCCTGAATATTTTTTTGACCAGGCTTTTGCTTCTACCATTCTAAGTCACAAGTCAATCTTCCCTCCCTCCCTCCTTCTATTTTCTTTCTTTCTTTTTCTTTTTCTGTCTTTCAATACCTATAGTTATTCAGAAAATACACTGGCATCCAGAAAATGCCAGGCACTGTTCTAGGCTCAAGGGGATATAACTATGATCAAAAGAGATAAGTCCCTGTCCTCATGTGCCCTTCCCCCCAAGTGAGAGAAGAAGACAAATGAGTAAATGGCATTTTGTGTGTCTCCCCAGGGTGGTGTAGGAGAAAAGGGCGCTGAAGGGACAGCTGGAAACGATGGAACAAGAGTAAGTGAAATCACCCCTTCCCTGCCGAGCCGGGAACCAACACTGTCAGTATCACACGATTTGCCTGAACGTTCCGAAGTAAAGTTCATTGTGTTTCCATATGGTCAGGATTTGGAAGGCGATCAATTTTGAGATTTGACGTTGATCAATCATGGATACTCCTTTTGCTTACTTTGAATCAGAACAAGCCAAAAAGTAGTCATTGTCGAGGGAATGAAACAGAACACATTTTCCCGTGCACATGAGACAGCGCTTTAAGCAGTGGGGCTCCCTTTGTCTTTCTCCATCTTCTTTTTTATTTCATAAGCAATGTGTGTTTTTGTTCATGTGGTGATCCACTGAGCTGTTCTAGACCTCGCTCCAGGGCAGGCAAGGAGAGTTTTCACTGTAGCAAGTTGAGGTGAATATTTCTTAATATGCTGGGTGTTAGGGGTGAGAAAGTTACCACACAATGACTCATCATTAATGCTTTCATCAATAAAGAGGATGAAGAAGTGAAATTTGAAGAAGATCATTGACCCCAAGGCATTGTTTAATGTCATGTCAGAAGCTGACCTTTAACAAGGTTTCCGTTCTCAAACATACAATACATTTGCAATTCTAAGGAGAGACTGAATATAGTTTTTTAGACTTTAATGAAATCATTCTCTTGTGTAAGAGCAGGTAGATACAGCTGCTCAGACATTCAACATTTCCTGAAATAATTCCTGATCTTTGAGGAGTAGTTTCTGTTTCGGTGTGACGTGGTTTGCTGGCAGTTGTCATTGTGTGCCTTGGTAAGAGCACACAGAAAGAGCTCACGTGGAACCATCATTAACGTATTGATTCTGCACATTGAGCCGCTGTTGATGCCCTGATCATGTTAGCTTTTGATAAAGACAATAAAGTAAAATAAAGAGAAAGTTTTGTCTGAGTGGTAATTATCCCTTTTTCTCTTTTTTTCTGAAAATCTCCTTAATGTAGCAAGTTATGAACTTGCTGTTTCTTGCCTGGTAGTTAGCTCTCCTATCTGATTCCATCTTTCAAGAAAGGTCTGAGTGAGTCTGACACACTTTGCTATCTGATGTCATCGGCGGCCTGTAGTGCGTAGTGACGTAGTGCAGAGCTGTTTGAAGGAGGGCTGCGCTGACGGTTTATTTTAAGGTGAAATCTGAAACACTGTCTATTGTTCCCACAAACCAACTTTGAAAACGCAGTGTGATAGAAACAGGACTCGAGCAATGACTGCCTTATTTTCCGGAAGGGCATTGCTTTAGGGAGGAAGCGGAGCAGACTGCTTGCTGTAATCTCACAGTAAGGGGAAGAGATGAGTAACATATTTTCTCTGTAGGAAAAAAAAGGGGGGAATTTGATGAAGTGATCTTTATATTTAATCCAACTCTTTAAGGAAATATATTGGGTAAATTATTGGAAGAATAATGTTCCATTATAGATCTAGAAAATATATGGCCACTGTATTCTCATGTTCTTAGAAGAATATAAGTTTAAGATGTCCTTTTTGTTCCTTAAATTCCTTTCGTAGTACATACAAAGATTAAATGACAGCAGAATATTTGGGCTGCCTATGAAGAGGCAATGTACAAATATCAGAAAGAAAACTTGCTCGAGAAAAGACTCCATGACAGTCCAGTTTAAAGAGTGTGACCACATGTCAAGAAGACCCAGTTCGAACCCCGGCATGATCTCTCCCAAGGCTCTGAGCGCCAAGACCCCACCCTCCGTGCAGCTGGGTCCTCACACTCTTTGTAATCTTAGGAGAATGTAGAAAACTCAATGCTTTATCACAGTTTCACTTTAAAAAAATAGAGTAGCACTTCGTTCATCGATTTTAAGACTATAATATTCTATACGAAAGAAGAAAAGCCAGGAAACATGGAAACATGTAGAAGAGCCGCATTAACTTAGAACTGGTGTTCGAAGACCCTGTCGTGCAGATCTGACTTGAGGCGGAGAGACTAGAATGTGTTGTAGACAACATCCAGGAAATTGTTTCAGAGTAAACAGGAGAACCTTAAGAATATACAGATTATTACCATGTATTATAGACCATGTTTTGCAAGAGCAGCTAAGCTATAACATGTAAAATGGGATCTTTTGTGATTGTTTGTTCAATCATGGAGAATCCCGCACGTTCGCTTCTTTACTATGTCCATGTTCTGTCCATCGACAGGGTCTTCCAGGTCCCTTGGGTCCTCCGGGTCCCGCAGGTCCCACTGGAGAAAAGGTAACATCATAAACTGATATTCTGTGGGTTCGGAATCGGGAAATCTGGATGATAGCTCTTTCTCATGCCGTTTTCTCCTTCACATGTGGTAGTTGGGCCCGGTCATCTCAGAATTCTCCCGCATCCGCCCTGCACATGGTGCTCAGTACCCTCCAGGTGCTTTGTGTTTTGCTCCTGCTTTGGACAGTAACCACATACCGTCTTCTTGCAGGGTGAACCTGGCCCTCGAGGTTTAGTTGGCCCTCCTGGCTCCCGTGGCAATCCTGTAAGTGAGAGTGTTTTGATAGTTTTTTTCTAGAATGGGATTGAGCAGGAAAACAACCCATCCTTTTGTCTTGATATTTATGTAAAACCATGTCTGTTGGTTCAGGCTATTTGTAACATCTTAGTTTTCCGCATTTACTTCTCTTTAAACTCAAAAACTTACCTGTCTGTTATTTCTATGCTATCTATTAAATCTCGGTAAGCAGCTCGTTTACTAAAGAATTAAGAAACTTTTTAGAGACTTCAGACCACGCAAATTTTATTCTATGGCCCTTATCTCTATATCATCCTTAAAAGTCTTCCTCAAGAAACACATCTAATCGTCTGTAAAACATTTCAAAACACTACAAGTTTATATAATTGTATTTTAAAAAATTTTTTATTGTGTTTGTCACCATAGAGTACATCATTCGTTTTTGATGTCGTGCTCCATGACCTGTTGTCAGCCTGTGACACGCAGTGTATTTTTAAATACTGTTCCCATTTACAGTGACGTGTGGAAGCCACAGTAATGTCTGTTTTCTCGTAGGGTTCTCGTGGAGAAAATGGCCCCACTGGGGCTGTTGGTTTTGCGGGACCCCAGGTATGGTCTTCAAGTATCTCCAATTCACAGTGAACACTCTTCCCGGGACAACAATAATTTTAATTAATTACCATTGTCCTATGTGTTGAAGTATACTAAAGATGCTGGAAAGTTTCCAGTTTTCTAGGCAATATTCTCATTTTCAGTACAGTCTGTCACCTTTTCTTACATTCTTTCACAACTGGCACGCAAATGGATGAGTTCACACTATTTCAAATTCTGCACTTATTTGGTATAATAAAAATGTGGTGGGATAACTTATTTTCTGACTGCCTTCCAAGATCTCATTAGGGCATTTTTTCCTCCTGTGCTTTAATACTGATTACAAAGCACCACTTAACAATATGTGGTTAAATGATACGTTGGTAATAATTACTGTTGAATAGCTTGTCTATAAGTATTATAATCGACTGGTTATTTAAACAATTGATATAGGGTCCCGACGGGCAGCCTGGAGTAAAAGGGGAGCCCGGAGAGCCAGGACAGAAGGGAGATGCCGGCTCTCCTGGGCCACAAGGTCTAGCAGGATCCCCAGGCCCTCATGTAAGTGGAAAGAAAAACACCAAAAACCTGAGTTACGTGCTTAATGTTTAGACTTTGTGTTCAGCCCATGTTGCTTCCTTATTGTGATCTTTTGTTCATTTCTTTCCATGTAGGGTCCTAATGGTGTTCCTGGACTCAAGGGTGGCCGAGGAACTCAGGGGCCACCTGTAAGTTGGTTTGAATTTCTGGTCGCAGACACTTAGCACTTCTGGCCATTTTAAAGTGAATCTGGGGCTATAACAACGAATTTTTACTTGCACAAGTAAACCCTTGTGGAAAGGGCCCGTAAATGGAGATCTGGGTTGCAATTAGTTTTATGACCTTGGAGATCCAGCTTCATCCTCCATAACATAAAGGATGCATTCCATATGGGAGGGGTATGGGGTAATTGGGAACTGCTCTACAGGGCTCTGATATACCCAAGATGAATGTGATTCCAGGGAGAGCCTTGGACATCCTTGTATGTGCTCAAGGTAAATGGGAAGTAGAAAGGGGAAAGTAGCATCCTTCCTACCAGTTAACTCAGATCCATTCTCAGAAACGTAGTGTACAAGAAAAATAATCTATTGTTTACAACAAGGAAGGGAGTCTAAAGCCTCAGTATCCCGGTGGGAAAAAAACAGAAAGTACATAGAACCAAATGATTCTAAAATTGCTCATGTGATACTGTATTTCTAGGGCGCTACTGGGTTTCCTGGTTCTGCTGGCAGAGTTGGACCTCCAGGCCCACCTGTAAGTCATTTCAGTGACTCAGATTTGGGTAGTGGAGTAATCACATACACACACACACACGCACACACACGCATACACAGGAAAATACACACAAACTCACATGTACACATGATATAGATACACATACATATTTGAGTTACTGTTTATTTTTTTATTTAATCCCTTAATGATTTGTTAGCCCATGTAAACAACCCTGACCCTAATGATTCACACCACCACTGTCCCGTCACAGCAAGATCGTCTTAACTGTCCAGTGCTTCTCGGAGTACCTTGTTTACAAGTCCTCTTACCCCAGCGCTTGACTGTCATTCCACTTGGGTACTAAGTTCTAACAGTACCATGTGCGAATAACCACTCCTTTCAGTTGGAAAGCATCCCTGAAGCTTTGTCTAGTAAATGTTCTTTCATTTTAAGATCAGGACAGACAGAAGAAAATGTTATCTATTCACTGATGGAGTAGAGGCTAGGAAGTTTGAAAATTCGAGTTAATTTAAACACACGTTTGATATTGAATCGAATGTAATTGTCTGCAAATAATTTAGATTTCCTCCTGGAAATGAATCTGCAGCTGTGTTTTGTTTAATTTTGTTTAAATCTACTGAATGACTGATTATCTAACAGGAAAAATGGACCCAAGAGGCCATTGAACCAGGTCCTCTAAAGTGGCTTTGACTTTGCCTTCCTGGGTTTCTCTCTTATACCAGGGAGCTCTGGGACCTGCGGGGCCCTTAGGGGAACCTGGGAAGGAGGGACCCCCAGGTCTTCGTGGGGACCCTGGCTCTCATGGGCGAGTGGGAGATCGAGGACCAGCTGGCCCCCCTGGTGGCCCAGGAGACAAAGGAGACCCGGGAGAAGATGGGCAACCTGTAAGTTTGGCACCTTGGTTTTACGATCACCTCAGGTTTGGCACCTTGGTTTATGGCCACCTCTAGTAGAGATAGTTACTAATAGATCCCCATCGTGTTCACTGCCGTGAAGAAAAAGTTTATACAGTAACCTGGGTACTTTCATAAATCCTTGGCCCTATATGTTTTAAATTTACAATTCTCTGCTCTAGAAGAAGTAAATGTATAAGTATAAAATATAACAGTAATGGGCGTGGTGTTCAAAAACTGAATAAGAGAACGTTCTTTGTTAAATATATGCACTATATAAAGACAGTTTTTCCAAAACACATTTTATTTGATATCTAAATGTCTCAAAACATTAATATGTTTAGCTTCATTACTATTTCTTTTCTTTATTTAAAAAATTTCTTTGTCTTTTTAAAAAGAGGGATAAAGCCTGAGTAGTTACCTCTTTCAGTCCGTCAATGTGCACATCACTCTTCAATTTTCTTGGAACTCTGTGAGCTGCTTTCCCCTTTAAACAATGTTGAGGCTCTGTGTTTGACTATAAATTACGACTGTAATTTGTCGTATGTAGTATGGTTTTATGAAACAGAATGTTTTTCGTGGTCTGAAAAACCTGTAAAGCTGTGATCTGGTCTTTGCATATGGTTTTACATTGGAGAATTTCTAACTGTAGTTTATCCTCAAAATTAGGGTCCTGATGGCCCCCCGGGTCCAGCTGGAACCACTGGACAAAGAGGAATTGTGGGCATGCCCGGGCAGCGTGGAGAGAGGGGCATGCCTGGCCTGCCAGGCCCAGCGGTGAGTGGCTGCGTCGGTCATGTTTCATCTGGTTATGTGCAATATAATTTGTGAAGAGAGATTTTATCTTTTTTTTCTTAGTAGATTTAAAGTCTTTTTTAGAAACAAAAAACCTTTGACTTTGAATGTCAAATCCTCTACTTAAGCACCTTGCAAAGTCTTTGAAAATTCTATTTATTTAACCCTGGGACCAGAGAAGTAGACCAACAAGGATATGGATTTTGGGTGACTCTAAATGTTCCTTCAAAAATCAAAAAATACCCGTGGAGCTAGAGAAGGGGGCTAGTCTCCTCTGGGGAGTAGGTCGCCTCTTTTTAACTACACATGCCTCATCCAAGCCCCGCGTCTCACAGTTGAGAGGGCGAGTTTTCCTTCATCATCAAAGGGGAGAAGTCATCGAGCCACAGTAATTTTGGAGGTGGAGGTGGGCCGAGCTGCAGAGTCGGCCCGAAAAGTGGCCTCCTTGCCGGGAGGGCGCGAAGAACTCACACTCCCTGGAGGGCGATGAGCGTTTGGCTTCCTGTTGGCTTCGAAGACACTAAGTTTTGCAGCTCAGAGTCTGCAGGCTTGTGGGGAGGAAAATGGGTTTGTGTGTGGGATGTGGATGGAGCGATGCATGGCAGGCCCGGGAGCAGGATGTGGGAAGAGGCCTGACACCCGCCAGCCGGGGTTGGGAGGATCTTGCTGGGATGGGAAGAGCCACGGACCCAGAAGGAGAATCTCCCCCAGTGACAGCGAGACCCGAGCGTGGCTGCAGGAATGAGCCGGGAGCCCGAGGCGGGTGTGGGTGTGACGGCTGCGTCCTGACAAGGTGCAGCTCCCGCGGGGGCAGCAGAACCCACTGCAGCGTGTGGGGTTGGATCCCCAAATCTGCACCTGAGCGGGCGGCAAAGGACCCTTTTCAATCCCTTCGATGTGTGGGGATGGATGTGATAAGACACGAGCCTCCGGACATGGTGCGATCACGGGGAGCATCACGAAAGGGGGGACTGAGGTGCCCACTGGAGTCACGAGCGCTGGCCTCCGACACCTCTGCGGGCGCAGCTGACACACTGACATCTCGTTTCAGGGCACACCCGGGAAGGTCGGACCCACCGGAGCACCAGGAGATAAAGGTCCACCCGGACCTGTGGGACCCCCCGGCTCCAATGGCCCCGTAGGGGAGCCTGGCCCTGAAGTAAGTGCTCCTGGGACAGTCGCTCTCCTCTTGCGATCTGGGGGTCCTGGGGACAGTGTTTTCATTCAGAAATCAGTTATCCTTTGACCTGGAGTTTCCCGGTGATGTTCCTGATGCTCCTTCCTTCCCGGACACTCGTCTGCATGACGGCAGGAGGCGGTCAGGTTGGCGTCTTGGCGCCGACTTCATCTGGTCGCAGCCAAGTATGTCCGTTGGTCCAGGTTGTTGCCAAACTGTTTCGAAGGTGGAAGGACACCTCCGTTCCTTCTTACGTCACTCTATGATGGCGCATTTTTCAAAATGGCCAAGGTTTGTGGGGATAGGTTTAATACAACGATTAAAGCTTGCGAAAAGAGAGAAGTAGGGAGAGATCCCTCTACTTAAATACCACCACGCAGTAGCATTATGCAGGTCATGTTCCCGAGTCTCGTTTGCGAGGAAATCGATTTTTGAAAGGTGATTTGAGAAGTTATAGGTTGGCATCTCCTCCGTTCAGTGCTTTCATGAGTAAATCACAAGACAGTGTCACGTTTTGTTGAAACAATCCACACCTTTCAGGGAAATTTTTCATCAAACGATAAAAGCATAGTTCTGAAAAAAGTCAAAAAGTAATATAAGAGAAGAACGTGTATTCTAAAAAGTTGTTTCATATCTAAACCCAGTTGTTTTATTTTAAAACGTTAAGGATGTTGTTTGCATGAGCTTCAGATATGAAAAGGAGGAAAACCGTTCACTGGTGACACACACAAAACATAAAATTCTAAGAATAAAATTATTGCCTATGTATTTCAAAGGATTTGAGGATCCCCCCCCCCCGCTGTTTTAAAATAAAAAACAGAAATGAAGAATTTAGATTAAGTGCAGGCGCCTGCTGGGAGTGCCTGGGAGGGGGACTCCTCCGTCTGGTGCTGCCTCCTCTGGGCCCACCAGTGAAGAGGCTGATTAAGGCAACTGAGCATAGATTTAGTATTGTTCCACACAAAACACTGAAGGACCCAAATTTGTAGCAAATTCCATGACAGTTTTAAGATTGAGCTTCCATACTAAATAACCGGGTTTCGTTGATGCTTGAATATGGAAGACGTGCTCAGGGCAAGGAAATAGCGTCACACTTTATAGGCACTGATTGTAAGTAGAAAATGCAATGTCTTCCATAAAACTGTATTAAAATTGGCACCAAAAAAAGTAAGAATGTGTTATAATTTTATAAGCGATTCCAAGTAATAGAAAAGACGGCAAAAGGCTTTCTTCTACTAAAATTTCCATAAGTGCTAATTTATACTTTATGGAAGAGAGGTGGAAAATGTGCGGTAACTTTTCTGGCAGTTGGGATGGGTTTTTTCATGACTTGGTTAACTCATTTCTCAAACGTGATTCATTATAGGGTCCAGCTGGTAATGATGGTACTCCAGGACGGGACGGTGCTGTTGGAGAACGGGTAAGGGCGGTTTCACTGATCATGAAATCTGCAGTAATGTAAATTTGGAATCTTTGTAATACTGAAGATTTCATTGCTCCAGGGCAGCCCTGATTTTTCTGACGGTAGCTACTTTTTTGTGTAATGTCATAATTTAGACAGATCTTGTCAGTGAAATGAGATTTGAGTACACAGCAAGGTAAGATGGCATTTCTTACTAATTGTAGGAAAGCACATTGCTTTCGTATCTGGTGAAACATGAAGGCTTTGGATGAGGATACAGATGAAGTAGTCTAAATTTCAACTCGTTCACAAGAGAGTGGAAACAGAAATAAAGCTGGGCGCCATCTCAGTTTCTCTACTCGTCTGCTCAAGTGAATGCCCCACGAGAAAACAAACCATGTGTCTTTCTGTATGCTGTATATCCCATGATGTGTGTTAAATCTCATGACATAGGCGGAACTGAAAATATCCCCAAATTTCTCTGAAGTCCCAGCCCCTTTGGGTCATCACACAGTTGTCTCGGACTACGTATAGTCCACAGCAGGCGAACAATCAGTCCCCCAGGCTAACGTCTATTATGGCACAACGACCCTTCATTCTGGGAGCTCATCATGTAGCAGAACGGGCTCTGAAGTCAGACAGACTTTCACCGCAATCTTGATTCCTTCGGTAACCAGCGGTGCAGCCTTAAACAAATTTTCTGAACCTCAGTTTTAAATACTTTAAACAGGATTAATACTTTTTCCGTTGGATGTTTGTGCATTAAGTAACATGTTTAGAGTATCTAGTAAGTACTCAAAGGAAGGGAAAGAAAGAGTTTTGAGGAATCTTAGAGTAAACCCTTCCCATCTACTGCAAAGCCAGAGAGTGCAAGTTCTCTTGGCACCTGGCTTTTTCCCTCGGTCAGTATACATTGTACAATGCAGTAGTCTTCAAAGATTTTGCTGATGTATTATTCCACGGTGTAATTTTTAAAATCAACACTTGGAGACTGACATAGTTGGGTTACCTGGATAAAATAAGGAACAGCCTCTTTTTTCCGAATACCACATTGCTTTATTCTCAAGTGAACTGTGCATTCTGGAAAAGTCCTTAGTTTGGTGCCCCGAGCTGTTCACTCCTTGAGGCATTGCAAGATAATAAGCCTGCAGAGAGATACGATGCTTTTCTTTCATAAAATGGGAGAGAGCTGATTGTTAAAGAGGGATAGGGAAGGATACTTCAGATCAGTTCCCTGAGAGAACACACGTGGAGTTGAAAATCTAGAAAGTGGTTTCCTTAAAACTTTCCCAGTTTCCACACCCAGGGAAGTGTGTGCCCAAGTGAACAGGTTCGCTCGAAGCTACAAGAAGCATGACAGATTCTGGCGATGGGACAGTGCCGCACTCCAGTGACCTTGACTGTGGAGTCAGAGGATAACGGGGAGGGGACATCGGAAATTGGGGGAAATAGTCTTATTCTCTTCAATTTGACTTATTAATAATATAAGTAAAATTTTTAAGTAAAAGACAAGCTGAATAATAAAAATTAGGTTTTAAAAAATGCATTATTTTCTTACCATGAATAGCATGAGCCTGTAGAATGCCATTGGTTTAGGATAAACACGAAAAGAATAATATCATGGTCATTCTCATCAGGGTGATCGTGGAGACCCTGGACCTGCAGGCCTGCCAGGCTCTCAGGGTGCCCCTGGAACTCCCGGCCCGGTTGGTGCCCCAGGAGATGCAGGACAAAGAGGAGATCCGGTAAGGAGAGTCCGTTTCGTCCTGACAGTCACAGACACCACTGTGTTGTACATGCCCACGGTCATACGTGCACACTTGATAAAGAAGTCCAAACAAGGAGTGATAAACAGTCAGTTATGACTTAGGCTGCTTTTAAGGTTAATGGAAAACATTTGGTTTCTAGTAGATGTTCAGAAATCCTGATGCTTGGAATGTCATCATCCGAAGATGTTGTGATTTATAGGAAATGTAGTAAGTACACGTCATGTTAAATTTAAGCTAGTTAATGTCTTAGCATAATCCGCTCAGGGGACCTTTGTTCAGCGAAGTCAGTTCACAAAATTGACTAACGTTGTGTCACTGGAGTTGTAGTGAGCACGTTCTTACTCCTAAGGACCTTAGCTTGGTTTTAACCAATTAGCCGTAAGAGTATACACATGGATACACATAAACACATATAAGTATCCAACTTACATATTTTTGATTTCTGTGTTTATATAGAATATGCATGTTTTGTATATGCCAATTTTTGCAAAAATTTCTTCTAGGGTTCTCGGGGTCCTATAGGACCACCTGGTCGAACTGGAAAACGTGGCTTACTTGTAAGTTCCCTGTTTTTCTTCAAAAATAAAAATCTTCTCATATAGAATATATACACTCCCAAAGAAGTACAACTTAAGATTCATAAATGAAAATTAGCAAGCTCCTCAAACTGTGGACAAAAATATTAATACCCAGAAGTTTGTCTTTGTTTTTATAATTTTAAGATATGTCCTCTGAGTCTCACTGTGAGTTCTTTCGATAATCAATGAAGACCTTTGGAGTTCTGGGTTTCTCTCCAAATAATAGGAATAATAGTGCCCTTGTTTGAGATTTTCTAAAAATTACGTAGAAAATGGGTTTGAAATCTCTTTGTAAACTTGAAAAGAGCTAGTCAAGAATTTTTTATTTTCAGCCAGACTACCCTGCTTCTGTTCTGATCTTTTTGCTATTTGCAAATGCTTCCAGGTTTATGATGATTATACAGATGCTTTACCGTGAATGAGGCATCTCTCATGGGCAACCTAATAGGCCACGTTCCTTTCACACTCATTATATAAATTAATGTCTATATTGATGGAAAAAAACTATAGCCTTAAATTCATGGCCTGTTATTAAATCATAATTCTCAGCTTGGATTTGAGCCTAACTGGAGAAGATTTTGTAGTTACATGTCATGTCAAGTGAGCGATTTTCTAACTAGTTACAAAAACAATGTGGTCTATTTTTCAGGATTAAATGAATTTTAGTTAATAATTTAAATAGGTGGGGCGCCTGGGTGGCTCAGTGGGTTAAGCCGCTGCCTTCGGCTCAGGTCATGATCTCGGGGTCCTGGGATCCAGTCCCGCGTTGGGCTCTCTGCTCAGCGGGGGGCCTGCTTCCCTCTCTCTCTCTCTCTCTCTCTCTCTCTGCCTGCCTCTCTGCCTACTTGTGATCTCTTTCTGTCAAGTAAATGAATAGAATCTTTAAAAAATAATAATAATAATTTAAATAGGCGCTTTCTGGTTTAGTTTATTTTCAGTTATGAAATTTTAGGACACCCTGAAACAAAAGAACCTCTCTGGCATGAAAACATTCAGGCTGATTTTAGTATTTAAATATGTATTATTATATAAAATATATAAAAGTAATGAAGATCTACTCTTATTATTATAAAAAGATTCCCATACTGTTTGACAATTAGGATGACCAAATAATAAAAGAGAAAGAACCAAACAAAAACTAATTAAAAAAATAATTAACCTGAAAGCCAGTCTATTTGATGATATTTTCCATTCTCCAAAGTCAGATTGATAGAGTTTGAATTATCTTTTAGGAAAACTAAATACAACTGAAGTTGTCCCTATAGTCGGTGACCCTATTCCTCCGGTCTGTTTATTAGGAATCACTGGATTCTTGGAGCTGCTCTCATTTCCAAGACTTTAAAAAAAAAAAAAAAGGCAGCTCGCCGAGACTGATCAGATTAATCTGACAGTTTCTACCTCTTCTCTAGGCTTAGCGTCTATCCCACAAGAAGATGCTTATTTATTGCTTTTTTCATTAGTTTCTCAGGATCAGGATTGATGGATTTGGGTACAGATACTGCAGATAGAAGGATAACAAGCATTTCTTTGGGTTTTCTTTAGAGGAGAGTGGCTTAATGATGATATTCCTGTTCCATTTGCCTGAACAAGACTTTGTCAGTTTTTTATTGAGATATAATTGGCATATAACATCATTACAGTACATAGCACAATTATTTGATGTATGTATATATTGCGAAATGATGATCACAATACCACAGTGAGTTTAATTAGCACCCATCATCTCACACACCTTGCAAATTTTATTTTCTGGTGGTAAGAACTTTTAATATCTACTCTCTTAACAACTTTCAAATGTGCCGACTTCCTTAACGTACTCCCAGCTGTGACATCCAGTTGGCTTATCCCCAGGTGCAAGGTTAATAAACTTAACTTTCCTAGAAGTGACGCAAGTAAATAAATGCTCATGTTTTAGTTTAAAAGAATCTAGGTATGGGGCAATGTCTTTGCATAATTATGTCAGCATAATGTGGAATACAGTTTGTGGAAAATGTTTCAGGGAGGTTAGATCAAACTTAGACATCATTTTAGTATGAAAGCAGGGTAAACATTTAAAAAAACTGAATCTTTAGGATTGCATATCTGTGTTTTTAGTGGTCACCATCTTTCCTTGAGGAAAATAGACAAACACTTCTAGGTCTACGTCTGTTTAGATAACTATGTTAGTTCATATAGTGGTTCCCCCTTATCCGTCGTTTCATTGTGCGGGGTTTCGGCAACCCGCGGTTGAGTGCAGTCAGGAAGCGAATTATCCTCCTTCTGACATATTGTCAGGAGGTCAGTCGTAGCCCTGCGCCACGCCAGTGCCCACATCACTCACCTCACTCCATCTCGTCACGTAGGCATTTTATCCTCTCACGTCATCACAGAAGAACCATAAGTACGGTATAGGAAGATGTTTTGAGAGAGAGACCACATTCGCATAACTTTTATCATAGTATATTGCTGCAAAGGCCCTATTTTGTTATTTGTTCTTGTTAATCTCTTAATTTGTGCCTAATTTATGAATTTAACTTTATCATAGGTATGTATGCACAGGAAAAATCATAGTGTCGTGTTCGGGCATCCACTGTGGGTCACAGAACATATAATGGATAAGGGGGGACTGCTGTGCTGTACTCAAAAGTGTAGTAAACACAACTGTAGAAATTAAAACTGCGGTAAACTGTAGTCTCACCCGGCACTGTCTGTGCCACGACCCTGTTTCAGGGACCCCAAGGACCTCGAGGCGACAAAGGTGATCACGGAGACCGAGGGGACCGGGGTCAGAAGGGCCACCGGGGCTTCACTGGTCTTCAAGGTCTTCCTGGACCTCCTGTAAGTTATTCCTTTAAGTAGCATTTGCCTTCCGTGTGAAAATACACAAGTCGCTTGACATGAATATTTATTTGTCCATAAAATGGTTGGACTTTTTGTATCTCAGTTTCACTTGAAAGTTATCTTGAATATTTAATTACCCCATTACCCATTATAATCTGCCATATATCAGCTGTAATTTTGTAGGAAGGAAATAAAGCAAAAGGATATACGTGCCAGTGCTCTCTAGTTTGGTATCGGTCCATTCGTGTAGACACAGGAGGGGCTGATGACTTCAAGAAACTACTTTATGCTGCTAAAGTCAATGACAGCCCATTTTTAAAAGCTGAGAATGACAAACTGTAGGTGTAAATATTTTGGCGACATTTTTTACTTTTTTCCTACTTAGGGTCCAAATGGTGAACAAGGCAGTGCTGGTATTCCTGGACCATTTGGCCCACGAGTAAGTAACAAAACCTGCCAAGTTGCAGATGTAAATAATAATGCTCTGGTGACATAATGTTAGGTATCATATTTATGGCATTGAAGCTGAAGTCAGCCCCGGTTTCCTGAAGCTCGTAGCAAATATATGAGACAAACCATTCAGCAACCTTTAAGTAGAAATATTCTGAAATCTGAACTGCTGCTTCATGGGTCCCCATTGAAGTCTTCCACCTGCTGCGTAAATACTGATCTGTTGCTTCGTTTTCTAGTCTGTGGTCACTGAAGTTTCACTGACCTCTTTGAGAAGATACAGTAGGACTTACTACGAGGTGGAAATAGATTTTGAAGCTGGATTTTTTTTCCCCTCTAAGTAATTGAGATACTTTCTCAGAAGTCATTTGCATAAGGCTAATTCAGAAGCAAATCATAAAATGAAACCAGTATTTGAGGATTTTGAAAATTCTACTTTGGTATCAATGTTGCCTCCGATAGGTCGTTAATGTCCTATGACAATTGACACACGTAACTACTAGGACAATCATTGGAAAAAATGCTCTGTCTAAATACAGGGTAAACAAATCATACATAACATTGAGAAGAGTAGTATTAACATAACTGGGAAGTGATGAGATCCTGGGGAATAAGCACACAAATTTAGCTTATTAATTAAGGAAATCTGCCATTTCCTTAGTCCTAATTAATTAAATTTCTGATTAACTCTACAATACATGAGATTTGATGAAACAGCCTTCTTCCCATAACAGTAGATGACCAGTCCAGTAAAGTTTTTGGCTGATGCTGGTCTTTTACCACACGTGGATGATGGCGAATCCATGTGTGATCCAACAGTGAACACTAAGGAGCCAGAACGCCATTGATTGGTTAGCAGGACAATGAGTGAGAAACCATTATGATAGCTCCATGAGGAAAGGAGGCCTTTGATTAGATGATCATTGTAAAAAGTGTTCTTCCTAGAATCTAAAATATGGTCCTTGTTTCTGGCAGGGTCCTCCAGGTCCAGTTGGCCCCTCAGGTAAAGAAGGAAACCCTGGACCACTTGGGCCTATTGGGCCTCCTGGTGTGCGGGGCAGTGTCGGAGAAGCAGGACCCGAGGTAATCACGGGGTTTCATGCACATTACGCTGTTGGTTCCAGAGCTTGGACTCTGTCCGAGGAACATCAGTGCAGCACGGTGGGCAAGAGATCGAAAAGAGTCTGGAAACAAACCTAGAAGTCACACAAGAGCTTGCCTATATGAGTAACCACTGCAAGTATTTTAACACAGATGACTCTAGCACATCAGAGTCCAAGCTACAGAAGCCCTGACGTCATGTATCACCAGTGAGGGAAAGCAGCAGGCTGGGATTGTATTTATAGTTAAAGTTGTGAAACGTCACTGCGCTTTAAATGGCAATATACTAAATGGGAGGCTCATGAGTGTAGTCATTCAGGAAAATGCTGGAAAGGAAAAAGAATGAAATTATTTTTCTCTATTGGAAATGACATTCAGAGAGGATTTAAATTAAAACTTCTTATGAGAAATTCCAAGAGTATTGACTTGGGAAACATCAGGAATTTGGGACACACCGTCCCATTTCTGCCATGCACACGTGTGTGCGTGTGTCTGTGAGTCTGGGCGCCCCTCTGTGCTGTTTCTTCCCGGTGGTCTTGTTTACCTTTCCTTCTTCATTGTCTCTTCTCTTACTGATATGACCATTAAGCCAAATATTTATTATTTATTATGTGGATGGAATAGCCTTGTTTTCCCCATGGTCAAGAGGAATATTTCCTAGACCTTTCCCTGGGAACGGTTAACAGCTGTGGACTTGGAACACCTGGGCCTCACATGGCTCTTGACCGCCTTTGTTCTGTGGTTCAGCGGTCCTTGATAGAAAGAAAGAAAAAAAAAAAAAACCCTCTTCCCCGATTAGCATAAAGGGACGCATAGAATCATGATATGACCTTAAAGGAAAAACCCACCAGATTGACCAGACTGTTGAGGTCGAGGCCAGGTTGGCAGTGAAGGTCGGAGCACCGTGTTCAGGGCCACTTCACGTGGTGTAGCGGGCAGAGAGCTGCAGCCCTCTGACGGCCAGGACCGTGCTGCCTGCGGGCGGCATACAGCATGCACTACGGATCTCCACAGGCCGTCCCCCAGGCCCTCAAGCTGCTGGCTCTTCCCTGGGAAGGGACTGATCCTGAGGATCCACGGCCTGCCGAGTCCCGGCCACTTTCTGTGCTTATCTCCCTGCTACTGCAACAGTCCTTGTATAGTGGGGAAGAGAGCTGTTTGTTTTGTTAATAAAAAGGCTGAAGAGAACTTTTTTTCAGTTTTGCTTAGTACAGAGAAATTCGATCTCCACACTCGTTAATGCACGTAAGAAGCCTTCCTGTACTTCCTTCCGTATGTGATCGTAGCGGAAAATTCTTTTCGGGGCTGTTTTTTTTTCTTTTTAATTGTCTTCGGGGATGTTTCTTGTGGGCACTTCCTTGACATCCATGTGAGGCCTTAAGAACCAGCACCCACAACTCGCTGCATCTCCTCGTCCAGCTTCGGCCCATAAATCCTTCTGAAGTAGTTCAGTGTGCCTTGCCCCAAAGTTTGGAAACGAACGTCTGCCTCCACACACTCAACAGAAACATGGCGCACCTGCAAGGTGACGTCGGGCAAACATTCTGTGCTTTGGTTTGTGTGGGTCTCAGACGCCGGCTTGCAGACATGCTGCCTGATAGAAGTTATGCGTCATTTCTCATGCTCGGGAAGTTACCGAAGCAGGCCAGAGCCACCTCGTTTAAAAAAGTCATGAGGTCAGGGACACCTGGTGGCTCAGTGGGTTGAGCATCTGTCTTCGGCTCAGGTCCTGATCTCAGGGTCCTGGGATCGAGCCCCATGCAAGGCTCACCACTCAACGGGGAGTCTGCTTGTCCCTCTCCCCTGAGAGACCCCTCTCCCCCACTCATACTCACCTGTGTGCTTTCTCTCTCTCTCAAATAAATAAATAACTCTTAGGAAACAAAGTCATGAGGTCACAGATCTGTCAGTACCGTCAAACAGGGTATCACACTGTAACCCCCCACATACCAAGTCCCATCAATGCCTTTGTGTCCAGCTGAAAATCAAAAACCAAAAAAAAAAAAAATACATTAACTGCATTTCTAATTTTTTAAAAATTAGGGTCCTCCTGGTGAGCCTGGTCCACCTGGTCCCCCCGGGCCACCTGGTCACCTTACAGCTGCTCTTGGAGATATCATGGGTCACTATGATGAGAGCATACCGGACCCCCTTCCAGAGTTCACTGAGGATCAGGCAGCCCCAGACGACAAAAACAAAACAGACCCGGGGGTCCACGCCACCCTGAAGTCACTCAGTAGTCAGATTGAAACCATGCGCAGTCCCGATGGCTCTAAAAAGCATCCGGCCCGGACGTGTGAAGACTTAAAGCTTTGCCATTCTGCAAAGCAGAGCGGTGAGTGGACAACCCGCCCATTTGAGTAAAATCTGTTGTTCCGGATCGTGTTCCCGACTGCGCCCCTAAATATTTTCTGGACTTTCTACTTAAGGGACAGACGCAAGAAGTCAAAGTGGCAGACATGTCGCAGAATTTATGCCTTAGTGGTGAGGACCGTGACGTGACAAATCCCAGGATGTGACGATAAGTGTGATAGATGAGGACAGACTATTAATGATGCCATTTCGCGCGGTTCCAGAGATAATTCAAGCCATTCTAATTGTGGTTCAACTCATTTACTTACTTCATTCATAGTCTTGGCAATATGCTATTTTATTAGATTCCAGTCATATTTTGCTGTAAAATACTGGCTTTCTAAATGTAATGAGAACACGCCCTTTTTGGCAAAGACACTTAATTGTTGAGGATTTTCTCCTTCTGGTACAGGTTTCCCAGCTCTCAGATGGGGATAATGATGTTTCCTTCCCATATGTGTTTTGAGCCTTCAGCACATGGTGTGGCTAAGTGTCCTAGCACAGTGCCCGGCCGTAGGGAGTGTGCAGATGCCGAACAGTGATTTTTCCCTCAGCTGCAGGGTCCTTCCCGAGCTAGGTACGCTCTCTTAAGAGAGAGTGAGTGAGTTCATCAGTGAGTTCCTCTCTTCAGACCCTCTGTTCATTCTTTTAGAGACTCATAATCACGTTTCAACTTCTCTTGACTTAGCGCGTATTTTTCCTTCGGAAACTAGGGGAGTACTGGATTGATCCTAACCAGGGATCCGTTGAAGACGCCATCAGAGTTCACTGCAACATGGACACGGGGGAGACGTGCATCTCGGCAAACCCGTCCAGCGTGCCACGCAAGACCTGGTGGGCCAGCAAGTCGTCCGACCACAAGCCTGTGTGGTATGGCCTTGACATGAACAGAGGATCTCAGGTAATTTAATACGCTTTCTGAAAATTACATTCTTTACCCTTCATTAGTTATTGTATTTTAGTATTGATTTAGGACTATGCTGTTATTTTTGGCCAGGTTTATTATTATGTAAATAAACTTCACTATGAATTATATGAACATAAATTTTGAATGATAATTTCCCCATGATGGAATGTGGAAAAGTAATTGTTTTTACTAGTAGTTCCTTTACTCACGTGACACTGACCGTGGGGTAGACCTAAGGACCTTGCCACAGTTGTACTTAGCATCAGAAGACCTTGGTGACCAACACCTGGATCTCTTGCTGACTTTGTGACCTCAGAGAGTCACTTAACCTTTTGAAACGTCGTTTTGCCCTTTTGAAGTGAAAGTGATGGGGTGCCTGCTGCCTCAGTTGGTAGAGCCTCTGACTCGGTTTCGGCTCAGGTCGTGATCTCAGGGTCCTGGGTCGTTCTGGATCATCCTGGGTTGAGCCGTGGTTGGGCTCCATGCTCGGCAGGGGGTCTGCTTGCACTCTCTCTCCCTCTTCCTCTGCCTGTCCCCTGCTCATGCATGCTCTCTCTCAAATAAATAAACATATCTTTGAAAAAATGCAAAAAATAAAGTGAAAGTGATAATACCTACCTCAGAGTCTCTGTGTGACTAAGGAGCTTGATATAGTATCTAGTACCTGATAAGGTACAAATAAATATTAGATGATTACCATAATAGTACTTTTAATAATTAAATCACTATGTAATCTCCACAGTATTATTTAAACTCAGGGCACTTTTGTGATTACAATTGATCCTTGAACATCACAGGGGTTAGGGAGAAACCTCAGGCAAAGTCTGTGTGGTCGGGAATCCACACACAACTTAGACTCCCCTGAAACTTAACTGCTAACAGCCTATGGTTGACTATAAACCTCTTCCATAACATAAACAAGACATTAACACATATTTTGCATGATGTAGTACGTACTATATTCTTACGAAAAGGTAAGCTAGAGAAAAGAAAATGCGTTAAGAAAATCATGAGGAGAAAATACATTTCAGTACTGTACACTGTTTATACTGGAAAATTCCGGGTATATAAGTGGACGCAGGCAGCTCAAACCCATGTTCTTCAAGGGTCGACTGCCTATGAATTCTTTTAGTATTTTTAAGTCTCAGTCTCCTTTCTGTTTCTTCCATGGTCCTCTATTTAGGTTCTCAACCAGCCTTGCCATTTCCTCTTATAATGTGAGTACTTCATTGCAGATCTCTTGCTGGCAGCCTAATTCTGCAGTTCTCCTCTCTCCTCTGCTTCTGGTCTTTCCTCAGAGCGCATGCTCGCAGCAGGCACAGTGAGACAGTATGGATGTGCAGAGCGTGTTCCAGAATCCACCAGGATTTAATGAGTAGGAAATTTTAAAATTTAAATATACCCAGTTGAAATGGAACTTTGTTAATATAAGCTGTAAAAGGCTCCAATAAGAGCACTGAAAATACAATTCAAAACAGAAGATAAGTAGAAAAGAGCCTGTAGGAAAATATTTTTGATTATCTGTTTTTTTTTGTTTTTTTTTTAAGATTTATTTAACAGAGAGAGATCACAAGCAGGCAGAGAGGCAGGCAGAGAGAGACGGGGAAGCAGACTCCCTGCTGAGCAGAGAGCCCGACATGGGGCTCGATCCCAAGACCCTGAGACCATGACCTGAGCTGAAGGCAGAGGCTTAACCAACTGAGCCACCCAGGCGCCCCATTGATTATCTGTTTTTGTGAGCGAATGGACAGTTTGTAATTCGTATTTCCTTAAGTATGGAACAGTGGGTCTTCAATGATTTTAAGCCAGTAATTGAGTCCCAGTTCTTACTACAATTAGCAGTAAAAACAGACTCATTTTTGACACACTGTTAAGCCAATGCGCAAGTGTAGCTTCTAAAAAGCAATATCCAGATATTTTTAAACAAATAGAGAAGCAGATTTAAAAAAAACACTTAGATTTTCTCTGACGAGTTATAATTATCGTTGGTTTCATTACCTTTTGTTTGGAGTAAGAAGGACAGAAGTTCTTGTGAATATTCGTAGAAGTTTCAAAATATTTTTATATGCGGGTAAAGTATGTTGTTATATGAAAGAACAAAAGTAATATTCCTCAAAACTGATGTCTGAGATCAACACACACATGCATGCACACACACACACACACACACACACACACACACACACACACGGCACCATGAAACTCTTCAGTGTTTTGTATAACAAAGACGCTTTGTTCCTTCAGTTTGTCTATGGAGACCATCAGTCACCTAACGCAGCCATTACTCAAATGACCTTCCTGCGCCTTCTATCGAAAGAAGCCTCCCAGAATATCACTTACATCTGTAAAAACAGTGTAGGATACATGGATGATCAAGCCAAGAACCTCAAGAAAGCTGTGGTTCTCAAAGGGTCCAACGACTTGGAGATCAAAGCTGAAGGCAACGTTAGATTCAGGTACATCGTTCTTCACGACACTTGCTCGGTAAGTACTTTTGACCTGAATTGACCTGGTTGAAGAAGAAATTTATTTTTGACAAAAGTACTGTCACGGCAGAAGTGGGGGCAACCTTACCCCCACTTTGTTTATACTTGTTCTTTAAGGTAAACACGCATGTGTGTTAGTCCACGAAGCGCAGAAGTTGTAATGCACAATGATGAACAAAGGACTGGGTCCTCGGGTCTCAGCCCGGCTCCTCTGCAAACTCTCTGTGGTTCTGCAAGTCACTTTATTTCACCTCAGTTTCAGGCTTAAAATTTCTTGACTCTAAAATGTATCATCCATATGAGATACCCCTTCCATTTTTCACTGATTTGTATGTCTCCTCACTTGTAAATGTAATTTTAAAAAGGGAAAATATTTAATGACGAATTATAGTGTCATTTGTGAAAACCAAAAAGGCTTTCATAATGTATGTTAGCGACCATTTGGGAAGCTGTCGAAGAACAAAAGGTATTTCCTCAATTTAAATCAGGAAGGAAATGCCTGCCAGCCAGGCCAGGACCTATCCTGATGTTAGCAGTGCTCTTAATCTTTAGTAGTGCTCTAGGACTCATTGCTTTCACACTATAAAATTTGGCTTGGAAGTTTGTCTAACATCTTTGGAATAACTTGTCTATACCACTAACCCGTTGCACCTTTCAATTCCAGAAACGAAATGGCAACGTGGGCAAGACCGTCTTTGAATACAGAACACAGAACGTGGCACGCTTACCCATCATAGACCTTGCCCCCGTGGATGTTGGCAGCACAGACCAAGAATTTGGCATCGAAATTGGGCCAGTCTGTTTTGTGTAAAGCAGCCAAAATGCATTGACAATGAGCACCGCCCCCGCCATCCGAGACCGCCCACGCACAGGAATTGTGACTGTTGGAAGCTGATCCTGAAACTCTTGAATAATGGCTGGTCCCGCATCAGCACTGCACGTATGGTCTTAAGTGCCTGGCCTCCTCATCCTTCAGAATATTTATTTTACTTACAATCCTCAAGTTTTAAGGGATTGAAAATATTTTTCAATACAGCAGTTTAGGTTTAAGACGAGCAATGACAACAACCACCTTTTAAAAAAGGAAACTGATTGAATAAAGGAATCTCCATTTTCTCCAACTTATTTCAATGTAATGACAAAGTTGCTTAGTATTTATGGGGAAATTCTTCTTCCTGGCAGGTAGCTTAAAGAGTGGGGTACGTAAAACCACAAAACATGTTTATTTCACTTGGCTGTAGTTTGAAAAATAGTAGTAGAGCCCTTCTGTGACGTCTTGTTCCCAGATTACCAATTAAAAATGAAATCAACATGTTTATCCTTGTGATAGAAACCCCCATCATGTCTTGATATTGTTTAATTAACATAAAGACTCTTTAAAGAGAACTTTGAAAAAAAATCAGTTTCTCACTATCTTAAATGAAAATTTTTAATAACATATTTTCAGTGGAGAAACAAAGTGATCTTAAATTTTTATAAAGTGTGGTAAGTTCAGACTTTTTTGTCACTCAAATTTAAACATATCTTTCCCTCTTGACTCAATCTGCCAGCATAGATAGAAGTTACATGAGTACACCATTGAACACAGTTGCACTTTCTTGTTAAGAAGACATTGAATGCAAAGTAAATTACACGTACCACTTTGTAAACATATGTCCAGGACCCGACGTCGAGAGTCCTCCACGTGCACCGTCTCGTCATCCTGAAGCCTATAATGAAGAAAAAGGTTTAGAAACTCCAGTTGTGGAGCTGACTCTAATCAAACGTGATGATTAGAATTAGAACATTTGGCCTCTGAACTCTCGTAGGAAAAGTGACCCAACATTTCTTAGCATGAGCTACCTCATCTCTAGAAGCTGGGATGGACTCACTGTTCTTGTTTATATTTTAGAACTAAAAGGTGCTATGCTTCGGTTGTTATTCCAAGACTGGAGATAGGCAGGGCTAAAATGTATTACTATTTTCTTCTAATGATGGTGCTAAAATTCCTTCTATAAATTTCTTTAAAAATAAAGATGGTTTCATCAATACCATTTGTGAAAAAATAATTGCTAGACTTCCCATCTCTGAAGAAGGAGCATTGTTCCAGTGCCTTTCCATTGTTCATCTGTCATACTGTATCTGGAATGTTCTGTCATACTTGCATGTTTCTTAGACCAGAACATGTAGGTCTTGTGTCTCCAGGTTTTTTTTTTTCTTTCCCCTTAATTGCATTTGTTGGCTCCGTTTTTATTTTTTCTTTAAAAATAAACATCTGGGACCATCCCAAAGGCCAAGCCATGCACGCAACTTTAGTCATGTATCTCTGCAAAGCATCAAATTAAATGCACGCTTTTGTCATGTCAATGGTTTTCGTTTTGTGACATTCCTTTGAACATAGGAGATCCATTTTACTTCCAATGGTGAAAAGTAAAGTGTTATAGTATTCTTTTTTGCCATTTGTTTGAAGGACAAAATGAGGACCTTCTATTGTGTATATATATAATGGCTCAGAAGCAAAAATCAATTTTCAACATCACCCACAAAGGCAACACAATACTAATTATCATTGTCTATGCCCTTAAAAATCTCAGGGTAGTATTACTGATGAGAAGAGAAAGCAACTAATTTGTCATGGTTGAATAAACTGTGATGATAAAATATATGTTTCAAAGTATATCACATATGAATTTAACCTAAATGATTTCAGAGTTTTATTTTCAATATTTCACAACATTGTTTTTTCCCAAATTGGTTATTTGAGCTCTACATCTTCCAATTGAATATTTATGAACCTAAAGACATTTTTGAATTTTGTTTGCATTAAAACTTCCTTCAAGTCTGACCTATACAGGTCGTACAAGTTCGGATAAATGAACCAGAAATATGTGGTGATTCTGTTAAGTCAAAAACAGTAATAATCTCTAGCTATAGAAATACCAGCCTTTATTTGGAGCTCAGGAATGAGAAGCTGACCCAGACGATTCCAAAGGCCTTCAATTACTTGTCGGAGATCTATAGGTCCCATTAGGTCTGTGGACTTCTTTGTCCTCCTGGCTAACTGACATCTCAAACTCTGCATGATCAGAAGTGAAGTCATCTACATCTGGGGAGGACAGAGACACTCATTGATTATTAATTTATTAAAATACAAATGAAAACTCCAAAAATTAACCGGAGTTAAGAAAAAGAAGGAAAAAAAGCTAAGAAAGCATAAGGAATGCTGAAAAAGAATCCCAAACTCAGAACATAAAATTTGGCAAATTATGGCCAAATTGAAGGTCATTTATTCCAGATTGACAAGAGTCAGAAATCGTAGACAACATCCCTTCTCAACAGAATCGTGTTGTAGGGCTGAAAGCAAGTGCACAACTTTCTGAGGGGAAGAAGTACGCAGAGTCCCCATCCTCCTGGGAACAAGCAGGGTCTCAAGATAACTGGGTTTTTGTAGAAATTGGAAGATTTCAAGAGAGACTAAGAATAATCTTTTTCTTTTCTGTTTTTTTATTTTTGTTTCAATTCAATTAACACATAGTGTATCATTAATCTCATAAAGCTCATTTGGGGGCCAAGTTCCAGCCATGGTCAACCACGGCCATGACACCGTATGACCCCGAGTCCCCCGTGTCTGCGGGTTTGAATTCCGAGCGGCTCGCGCAGCAGCTTCTCTGTCCCCTTCCTCGACGCGTCATTTTATGCGAACTTGAGCACCAGCCGCCCGCAGGGACCGTCCCCTCCTGTCCACCCTCGCCCTGTGCGCTCCGTCGCCACCTGCCCTTGTCCCTGCGCGCGGTCTTCCTTCCCACTGTCGCGGCCCCGAAGTGCGCAGCCCAGCACGTCTGTCCCCGCAGCCGGAGCCGGAGATGCTCGCATAGACGCTGGCCTCGCCGTCCGCCCGGGGTTGCTATGGTCCTCGCGGCTCCGCCTGTGGTTTGTGCATCGGGGTCGCCCTGGTCCCGCGTCCGCACCTCGCAGGAGCCTCGGCGTCGGTCTGTCCGTCCGTCGGGCCGCAGAGCAGGCGTCGGTCTCGACACCCACCCCACCGCGCGCAGAATTCCGGCGACGCGGCTACTTCGGTTCTGTCTGTGGAAACCGAGACACCGAGTGTAGCGCAGCGTCGGGCCGCCCCGCGCGGGGACGTCCCGCAGCCCCGCCGCCGCCGACTCGCGGCCCAGCGGGGGTCCCGGTGACCAGCCGAGGCCCAGCGAGGAGCGCGGAGGGACGGTCCCCCCAGCCTCCGTCACCCGCAGGCGCGGCCCGGCCTCCTGCTCCGGCCGGGCGGACCCTCGGCCGTGGCCCGGGTCGCGACGCCTCTGCAGCGCCCGACGACACTCGTTCCGCCGGTGACCGACGGCGCTTCTGCGGCCGTTACAGTCACGAGACCGGAGGGTGTCCCCCGTGTCCACCCGTGTCCATCCGTGTCCGTCCGTGTCCACCCGTGTCCGTGGTCGCAGCGCGGGTCCGTCCGTGTCCATCCGTGTCCATCCGTGTCCATCCGTGTCCGTCCGTGTCCGCCCGTGTCTGTCCTGGCTCCGTCCGTGTCCACCCGTGTCCGTGGTCGCAGCGCGGGTCCGTCCGTGTCCATCCGTGTCCATCCGTGTCCGTCCGTGTCCGTCCGTGTCCGCCCGTGTCTGTCCTGGCTCCGTCCGCGGACCCACGGGGCTTCGGGCGACCGTCCTCGCGCTTTCCGAGGCCGCTGACCACAGAGCGACACGGTCACTCGGGTCCGGGTTGGTGCGTTGCCTCCGTCCACGCCGGCTGCTCCGCCCACCACGCGTACACGTGCGCGCCCACGCACACCCGCGCGCACACGTACACGCACACGCACGCGCACAGACGCACACACCCACGCGCATGCGCCCTAAGAGCCCCGGGCTGTCCCCCAGGATGCAGATGCAACCCTCCGAGTTCCGAAGCTTCGCGCGTCAGTCTCTGCCCGACTCCGCCGCACACACGGCGCGTCCCTGTCCCTGTCCTCGGGGCCCCGCGTCTCGTCCACGTCCCGGCGCGCAGCGGCCCTTCCGCCCGGTTTCCTCGCGCTCGTGCTCCGCCGGGTCCGTGACAGCGGCCCCGCGGCTTCCCGCGCGCGCCCTGGCCGCCCCGGGCCGGTGTCCGCTGGGGCTGTGCGCGGGCGTCCAGCAGCCGCCGGTGCCCGTGTGTGTCCAAAGCGCGGGACGAGACACGACGAACCGCGCGACGGGAAAGGCACACCCGGAGCGTCCACCCGCGACCCGCGCGCGTGAAGCGTCGGTGTCGCCACGCACCGTCCTTAACCGTTTCTGCTGCCGTCGCGGGACCGGAAACGCGTCCCCACGGCGGTGACAGCGCCCAGCGCGGGACTGTGTCCGACCAAACACCAGCGTCCCGCGGACATACGCAAAGTGAGAACATGGGGATAGGTGTGCCTCATTCCCACAGAGGGAAGCTCGGCATGAGAATGCGGTTCCTTTCCCGCAATTCATGCCTCCGTTAAATACAACCCCGCTCGATCCCTACAGGGTCCTAAAAACATGGACCCTGACAATCATTCTGAAGTTCATTGGAGCAAAAAATGGGCACGAAAAATGATAAGGACAACTTTACTCATTCGTATCAGTACAAAATACTTTCAGTACTTTAATAATCTTGGAACCAGAGTGAAACAAACAGATAATAAATTAAAATGTGGAAGATCAGATTCTAAAATGCATTTTAAATCTAGATTATAAAACTCTTACAAGCATGTTCAAACTGGGAAGATTTTTATAATTAATGTGACAGAAAATGTTTAAGAGATTTACCTAGAAAAAGTCCTCAGGCATCAGAAGGAAAAAAATAATTAAAATGTGCAAAGTCCTACATAGATAATTCACAGAAGCCAATAAACATGTAGAAGATATTCAATATCATTAGAAAAAAATCCAACAAAAAAAGTATTAACTGTTTCAGATTTGACAGATATAAAAAATGTCTGAGAGTATTAGGTGTAAAAGAAGATACAGGGAAACATGTACTTTTTGCCCATCCCACCCCCACTCCTGCATGTGGGAAGTATTATTAAAGTCATTTTCTCAAATTGGCTTACTCAGATTCTTATTAGTATGAGGAGGGGTTGTGGCCAGATGTGAGCTGTGGGAAAGAGAAAGAACAGGATACAGGGGGGTATCTTCCAGGACCATTAATTTTACAGGATGACAAGTAGCTGAAAATATCATTTGTAAAAATTAAGAGAACAGATATTAAACAGAGTGGAACCTTAAATCCACATGACAAAACCAATTTCACAATGGTGGCAGCTTGATTTAGACCACAGCCTGGGCATCCGGGGTGGCTGCCTGATTGGCATGTGTATTTCATGCAAGAATATTAATATTTTTTGTTTGGAATGTAAATGGAGTATCCAACGTATGCTCTAGGAAGTCATTCCTGTATATTTAGCATTGTGGGTAAAACAGAACAACACACCAACCGAATTAAATAAATGTGTGATGATAACTGATCTTAATGAAGTATTCACAGTGGAACTCAGGACTGAGCCATCTCAACTAGACTGGGGTTTGGAGAGGAAGCAAAGAAGATAACATTAGCAAGACAGGAAACAACGTGTGTTGGAGAGGATGTGGAGAAAGGGGAACCCTCTTACACTGTTGGTGGGAATGCAAGTTAGTGCAGCCACTTTGGAGAACAGTGTGGACACGCCTCAAGAAATTAAGAATAGAGCTTCCCTATGACCCTGCAAGTGCACTGCTGGGTATTTACCCCAAAGATACAGATGGAGTGAAAAGAAGGGCCATCTGTACCCCAATTATTGCAGCAATGGCTACGGTCGCCAAACTGTGGAAAGAACCAAGATGCCCTTCAAAAGATGAATGGATAAGGAAGATGTGGTCCATATACACAATGGAGTATTATGCCTCCATCAGAAAGGACGAATACCCAACTTTTGTAGCAACATGGACGGGACTGGAAGAAATTATGCTGAGCGAAATAAGTCAAGCAGAGAGAGTCAAGTATCATATGGTCTCACTTATTTGTGGAGCATAACAAAGAACACGGAGGACATGGGGAGATGGAGAGGAGAAGGGAGTTGAGGGAAACTGGAAGGGGAGATGAACCATGAGAGACTATGGACTCTGAAAAACAACCAGAGGGTTTTGAAGGGGCGGGGGGGTGGGGGGGTGGGAGGTTGAGGAACCAGGTGGTGGGTAATAGGGAGGGCACGTACTGCATGGAGCACTGGGTGTGATGCCAAAACAATGAACACTGTTATGCTATAAATAAACAAATAAACGAAAAAAAAAAAAAAGATACCTGAGCCTTGAAGGATGAAAACAGCGTCTTGAGCAAGGGACTGGATGGAAAGAACAACACAGATCAAGGCGTGGTGCTCTTAAAAGATGAGGCTGTGGGGCTCCTGGGTGGCTCAGTGGTTTAAGCCTCTGCCTTCGGCTCGGGTCATGATCTCAGGGTCTTGGGATCGAGCCCCGCATCGGGCTCTCTGCTCAGTGGGGAGCCTGTTTCTCCCTCTCTCTCTGCCTGCCTCTCTGCCTACTTGTGACCTCTCTCTCTGTCAAATTTAAAAAAAAAAAAAAGGATGAGGCTGTTTGGGGGAACCCCGAGTGAGACGGCGTGGCAGTAGGACAGAATGCAGGGGATTGTAGGGAAGTAAATAAGAGAAGCAGAAAAAGGTATCAGGAAGGGACTTGTATGTCATGTGAAAGATGGAACATTTTTCTGGAGGAGTTTCTTTAGGAAATGATTTTCGTTTTTCAGCTGGGTGTGTAACCATGCGCTCCTCTAGAGGACCCTTGGGAATGTGTGGGGAGGGGGTTTGCGGTGAGCCTGAAAACTGGGAAATAACCTAGGCGTTTCCTGGAGAGACCCAGATGCTGAATATCTGGAATGCAGGGCCAGTCCCTTTAAAAAAAAAAAAAATTCATTTTTTTAATTTCTTTTCAGTGTTGCAGAATTCAGTGTTTAGGCACCACACCCAGTGCTCCATGCAATCCGCGCCCCCTTTAATCCCCACCACCAGGCTCACCCATCCCCCACCTCCCCTCCCCTCCGAAACCCTCATTTAGTTCCCCAGAGTCCACAGCCTCTCCTGGATCTCCTCGCCCAGGGCCAGTCCCGCTGAACAAAATCTGGACCACTCAAAATACAGATAGAATGAGATTAAGCCAGTAGGACGCGTATTGTGATTTGCATATTAGAAACATCACCTTGGCAGACTCTTTAAAGTGAGTGCGATGGAAAGGAGAGCGATGAGTTCAAACAATGGTGGAGAAAAAGAGACAGGGAATAAGGGATTAAGGCGTCAAGGCCATGGAGGAGGGAGAAATACGGACGGATCTGGGAGATACTCAAGAAACAGAATCAACAGAATATCATGGAAGAGAAGGGGGCAAGGCCACAAGGAATTTCAAACATTCTCAGGTTTCTGGCCTGGGTAGCTGGACGGAAGGCGGTGACATCTACTGAGAAGGGGAGCGGAGGAGGGGAGAGGCCGAGCACGTGGGAGGGGCCGGCGGGGCGTCCAGCTGGACAGTGCCTGGGTCCTATTTAAGACAGTCGCCGTCCCCGAGCAGCTGCTAGAGCTTCAGGTGGGGACGCCGTCCCTCGAGAGGCAAGTGGGAGAGCAGCGAGCAGGACCCGTCACCAGGAGCCCTGACGCTCAAGGGGAAAGGAGAGAAGATGCTTTCCTGTTACAAGGAATGTTACTTCTCAGATATGGAACCTGATCCCGAGCTGCTGAAGGGAACCATCGTCTTCGGAAGAGACAGCCTGAAGCCACCTCGGACGCCGGCGCGCGGGTCTTGTTCTCATCTTCGCACTTTCATGACTCAGATCAAGGAGACAAATAGAAGAAAATATGAAGATGAAAATTCTGGTTGAAAAAATCAATCACGCAGAGATCTCAGTGAGATTATTGTAACAAGAAGCCCTGGAAGGGCGTCCGGGTGGCTCAGTCTGTTAAGCATCAGACTCGATTCTGGCCCCAGTCATGATCTCAGGGTTGTTGCTGGAGCCACGCCTCGGGCTCCTTGCTCAGCGCAGAGACTGCTTGTCTCTCTCCCTCTGCTCCTCTCTCTCTCTCTCTCAAATAAATAAAATCTTAAAAAAAAAAAAAGAAAAAAGAAGCCCTAAAGATGAAATTGCGTTAGTTCTGCTTAATTCTATATAATTTATGTTATGATTCTCTTTTGGGTTTTATTTTGTTGCCATCAAAACACATTTCAAATGATACACAATTCACATTAACACGTTATTGTGCGTATCTTACGTGTGAAAAAAAAAGGAGAACCCGAATTGCGTTTACTTTTATCGGAGTATGACTGAGCACGATTTAGGGACGGCCTCCCCTCACCCTACACCCCTAAGCAGCAGCGGTCCAGTGCGGTAGGAAGGATGTGAGGTTGATCCGTCTGTGAGAAGTGAAGCGTGTGGCTTCACGGTGGTGAGCGGAGGCGGCCGAAGGCAGTGTCCATGTGGACGTTTCCCAAGTAGCGGGCACGGGGACAGCGCACGATGCAAGGCCGCTGGGAACAGAGTGATCGCAGCTGTTAGCCATTCTAAGGAGAACAACGTACAGGATGGGAGACATCTGCGGTCCAAATGCACGTCCCGAGGACTCAGACGACGAAGTAGCACTGCTGTCCCCGTCCCTGTCCACCCCCCCAACAATGTCCAGCTGGTTTCCTGGCAGGACAGGGCGCCGGCTCTGTGCTCTGTGGGTTCTCCTGGCAGCAACGCCCGCATCCCTTCAAGTCTGTGCTCTTGGGGCCTCCGCGGAGTACAGCCTCCAGGTGCTGTAAATTCGAGACCAGATTTGACACTCAGGCTGGGATCATTTTACCAGGAGCGCAGGTCACACCTTCCTGCTGTTGCTCCCTCTCTGTGCTCATGGCCCTTGCCTCCCCCCGCGGGCCGGCCCTCGGTAGTGAACCCTCCTGTCCTGCCACCGGTGAAGTCACAGGAGGCCAGAAACGAGCATCTCCTTCCAGCCTCCCTCCTGCCACGCACACGCCACGTTGGCCCTGTCCTCTTCCTTCCCTCTGGATGTTTTGCTCCCTCCTCCTGCTTTCGTCCGGAGCCAGATGAGGTCATCGAGCATCTGCAGAAGGGTCATTGCCAGATGTGCTCAGCCGCCCCTGACCTGCTGTTCCCCAGTGAGTCACACAAGCGGCCGTGCTCAGCCGCTGCTCCGGGTGAGTCACTGGCGAGTGCGAGCGCCACGTAGGAAGCCGAGAGACATGACCTGGGTGACCTCTGACTCAGTCTCCCTCCTCCCTTGCTGGACAGGAACCGCTCCTGCGTGACTCTCCGTGTCCTCCTTTTGCTGACCCCATTTCCCCTCTAACCTAATTTTCCCAGCAAGGACATCCACACTCTGTGACGTCTTAGTTTAGTCCGGGGGAAAAAAGGGCCCTGATTTTTTGGTCAAGTGTGGTTTTTTTTTCGTCTTACTAACGTCTTCCCTAAAACGGTAACTCTCTCCTCCTTCCTCACAGTGACCTGTTGTCACCGCCCGTTCATCTGATCCGTCTCTCCACACTCCCCTCGTCCTTGGATCCCCTCCAGCAAGAGTCTTCCAATAAATAAAGCTTTTGCACGGCTCTACATTAAGAATCTGATCAAAACCAAAAACAAACTCCTGTCATTGAACTGCTGGAAGTGTTTGGGGCGAGAAGACTTCCAGCTCCATCTCATCCCAGCAGCGAATGACAGCCACGCTCCACCCGAAACGGGGCTAATTTAAACACCAAGTAAACCTCAGAATTCCGCTCCTCTTCTCGGGAACTCCCTTCCTCTTCCTCCTTGAAAACGTTCTGTTACTTCAACTCGGCCTCCAAGGCCACCCTCTGCAGATAGCTCTTTAAGTGACCACGATTGCTCCCTCCTTGTGCCTCTCTAGTACCTCACATCTTTCTAATCCGAGTTACACGCTGAGCCGTGATGTGGTGTTGTCTAAACTGCATGGTGTCTCACTCCCCTTGAATCTTCTCATGCACTTGGTTCCGGGCCTTGCATTTGTAATTGCTCAATGACGTTGCTAAATTGAAACGAATGCATTAAGTAGCCTGGGTTCTTCACTATTCCATGAGAATAGAATAATCATTCCTGCTTTATTTCTCTTCTTCCATTTTTTAGTCTGCAGTGCCTCTCCTTTTCCCCACCATTTGCCCAAATCATACCCTTCTTCACTCCACAACTCAAGTTTTACCTTCTGAAAGACTGTCCGGACAATATCATCGTCACTGACCATTCTTTCTTCTGATGTAGTGTCCGTGTCTCCTTGGTGGGTCCGGCACAATTTGGCACTTAATTGCTAACCATCTTGATGCATTTGTACTATTTCAAATAGGTTCAACTTACTAATTCTAGACAGACGACACATTTCTAGGGAGGAGCAATTGCATATTATATCCCCCTGTAACGTTTAGCAGAGCACTGAGCACACAGCAGGAGCTTATAGTAGACAGTAGGTTGTTCCACTCGTATTTTCTCTCCAAAGCCAAAGCACTCAACGCCCCTGGGACTGCCTATTGTTGAGGATCCACAGCCGTTCCCCTCGCTGAGAATTGCTTTTAGTCACCAAGACGCCCTTACTGAAGACAGCTCCCACCCCTTCCAGGTTCTGGCCCGTCAGAGACTGTCTGAGTCAAGGAGGAACAAACCTGTCCCGCTTACTGGGAACTCTAACAATTCAGAAAGGCTGTCTCAGTTCCAGAACTTACTATGGGATGGTCCGAGACCTCAGTGTCCATCGCATGTGGGTCAGCTTCTCCTTCCGCCCAAGCTTGCCTTTCTGGACTTGAGAAGACTCCTCAATGAATGCTCGCTCACAAGTTGCTACCGTGCTCTCTGTTTCCACAGAATCCAATCTACGAGCTTAAATCTTTTTTTCCCCTCCCACCTGTTTAATTATGAAACATTTCATTTTCAGCATTGCAACAAGCATATCCTTGCTTTCACATCATCACTGAACAGATGGAAATGTAGTAATTCCCATGTATAAATTTTATGGATCACAAAGGGTACCTTGACTTCTGTTGGTAAGAATCGTATCAGATATGATTGGAAGACATCAAGTGATTCTGTATACTTTAGTAAAACACTAAGGAGTTTCAAAAGAAATGTGCTTTTGGACAATGTTTAAAGAGATGAGAATGAAAAAAGAGGGGCACAATTATCATCAGAGAGGAATTTGTTTAAAAAATATTGGCCATAGATGATTTTTTTTTTCCTTTGTGGCATGAGCTCAACAAGTGATTCTTTTATAAGATCTGTGAAACCTATGGTGTGGCCGGCTGCGGAGCACAGCACTCTGGTGGGAGCTTTCATCTGTGCACTGTCGTGCAGAATGTTTCACTAATGTTCCGTCAAGCTCACTTAGTGAGCTATGACTCAATGGAGAATTATGTCTGAAAGGAAAATATTTTTCACAGCTCATGACTCACTGTTAAAAATAAGCACATTTCTCTAAGATAGAACCCAGACAAGTAAAATTTTGATATAAACTAGATAAAAGTGAGGATTTTTTGCTGTGATTTCTAACTTTGTAGCCATTACTTTTTAAAAATAGTCTCTTCTGTGGTTTTCCTAATTATTACCAAAATAAAAAAAAATCTTAAATGATGTGGTATCCCACGAAGTGGAATAAACCACTCACAAAACTGCTTCTGCCGTGTTGTCCCAATGTCGGTAGAATGTCCATAGAGCAAGGAAGTATCCACTGACACGGGACAGGTGAATCCATTTTCCTCCTTGTCTGCATTTCCCAAATATGTTGTGATGTCGTGTAAGTTTCATCCTCAAGGCTTATAAGATAAATTTTATTTAAAACAAGGAAGTGAAATAATTTTTTGTCAAATGCCAGCTTGGAGTTAAAGGGAGTTGCAGTCGATCTTCCGACCAAGAAGAGATAATAAAGGCGTAGTGTGGCCTTAAAGCAGCAGTACGCATGGGAGGATTGCGTCACGTCTGTGTGCAGCCTACGGGACACTGGGAAATTGATAAAACCTCCCTTGAGCTCCTGTTTAAAATCTGTGACTAGCGACCTTGGACTAGATCAACTCAAAGCTAACTTATCCTCCTAATATACCACGATTTTAACGTTGAGACAACAAACCTTTTTTCTACTTGCTTCTCGGTCACTGCACTTTTCTGGTTTCCTTTCATGACGTCTCCATCTTCTTTGCTGTTTCCTCTCCATCCCTCCAACCTGTAAACATTGGGCCACCCCCGAGTTCAGTCCTTCTTCGCTTTCTCTCTTTCTACGCTCCATTGTTTGAGGATCACATCCACTTCCATGGATGCAGAAGCCATGCAGATGCGGAAACTCCTAAGTGTGTTTCTCTAACTGGGACCTCTCCCCTGACCACCAACTCAGCAAGTCTACTTAGGTGACTGAGAGGCTTCACCAGGGTAACCTGCCCAGCCTGAGGTCCCAAACCCCTCAAATCTTTACCCTTGACACATCTCAGCTATTGACAACCCTCCTCTCCAGTTGCTCAGGCTGAAAGCTTCAGATTCAGGCTTGGCATCCCCCTTTCTCTGAGACCACCATCCAAGTTATTAGCAATTCTGTGTCCTCGATTAGCCTCCTGGGTGGAAGTGACCGTGATCCTTGGCCCAGATGACTGGGATGGACTCCTACCTGTGCTCACAGATTCTGCTCCAACACACTGTCATCTCAGGAGAGCCACCACAGCAACACTCTAAAACTGTAGGCCGGATCATGCTGTCCATTTGCTCGAAGACTTTTCATCTCACTGAGAGCAAAGGCCAAGGTCCTCACAGTGGCCAAATAGAAGCCAGGTGGCCATTTAATACCGTCGAGTCAGAGTGCTTAGAGAGTTCTAAAATGCTGAATGTCATGAGATATCAAGAAAGTACCCATAGATAGTGCTCCCCCAGGCAAAACTAGACCAATGGTCACCCCTCCTCTCAAACTCCGTACGATCTGTCTCCCCGTCTCTTTCTGTGGTCTCTTGTGCCTCTTCCACATGCCAACTGCTCCCATCTGGCCTCTTTGTTCCTCCTTGAACAACCAAGAACATCCGTCTCTCAAGACCTCTGCTATTGCTCTTGCCTCTGTCCGGTACTATCTTCAAGATCTCCATATCGGTGGTTTCGTGAACGACATTTGGAGATTTCAGTAGAGATCTCAAGCCATTGAAAACATGGTTAATTTGTTCTAAAATACAGATATGAATTTGTGAGTTATCTTCAGTAAAAGTGCTGACTCGAATTTTGGACATACCTGATATTGTCCAGGGGAGATATTAGAGAAATGAATGACACTCTAATAACTGGCAAGAGGAAGGTGATAGCGACAGAGAAGAAATTGACCCCAAGATAAGGCATTTATCCTTTCCCCAATGTATCATTAACGTGGTAACTTAGACTGTTTGTTGTCATGGCTTACAGTATTAGCTCTAAATTCAGATTGTTTGTGTTAAAATCTTAACCCCAAATTTTAACCTTTTATTAACTAGGTGACTTTTGACAATTTACGTAATATTTCATAATTTGTTTTCTTTTTTTTGGTAAATTAAGTTTAAACTGACTAGAACAATGTTGGCTCCTATTAATAATGCTTGGCTCATTAGTCACTTTGTTATTGCAGGAGACTTCCTCCAAAGCTCTGAACTTCATTCAGGGTGCTGGTTCTCTGAACTGTCTTGTAGTCTGGAAACCAGGTGGAAAGTCATGTCCCGCATAACTGTTCAACCAAGCTCTCTCTCTACCTGCACTGGAATTGTTTGTCATTATTGTTTATAAAAAAACTAAGTAAAACTGTCACGGTCAGCCCAAGTAGTAGGACCCAAATGGTACCCCTTTACCAATTAGCTGCCACCAAAGATATGATATTTCTGACTTGGGCTTTTTTTTTTTTTCACTATTCTAGCCCTGTTGTCTCTTACAGTTATTCTCACTTTGTTTCTTGTGAGGTAGAGAAGCTCTTTGGCCTCTGACCACTCCTGCCATCGCCACTGAAACCAACAAGCTTATTTCAGCTGTTTTGTTTTGTGTTTTGTTTTTTTTCTACTTCCATCTCTAGACCAAAGACACACTTCCAAGCAGGTTTTCAAGGGTGCTGGAACATCTCACTATGCATTTCTTAAAAGACCTTGGTGTTCCACCCTAAGAACATAGTTCGAAGGGAAGTTATGTTTCATGTAGGGTAAGCCATCCCAACATTTAAGTCTAAATTCCTAACTTTAATTCTCTGTCTGGAAGGACTGTTTGTGATGTCTCAAATCATTTTGGTCATTTAATTTGTGCTGCCTCTGAGGCATGGTTTGGTCAACCAACCATATTAACAATGGGATCTTTCTAGAATTTTCTTTTAACATTCACAGATTGGCGAATTTCATCTGCTCTGAATTGCACAATTCTTCCACACATATTGCCCAGATTTTAGAAAATATTATTTAATTAAATTTTTTCCTTCTTTTTATGTGTAGGCCTCCTCCTAAGATTGACTTTTCAACTGTTACACAATGTGCATTCTGGGATCTGACACTAATTATAAATCTGGAGACAATGAACTGTGGTGGGAGTGAAGTATGAGGAGAATTAGTCTTTTCTTGCAGGCATCTTGCATTTCAAGAAAGGCAGAAATTTTAGCAGGCAGGAAATAAAGGGTCCTATTTTAAATGGCTACAGTAATTTAATGTGAAAGAGGAATATTTGAAGAGAATTCTTTCAAAACCCCCATGCAATCTTCTGGGTCATATTATTTCCTAGTTTTGTACTAATCAAAGAAAGAATTTGAAAACCCATTTAGATTTATGTTGAAGTTTGCTGATCAGCAAAATTAAGAATTATATTTTCTCCTTGGTTATCTCAAACCTGTGCAAAAAGATGAGTTCTAAAATGTGTTTTTTCATGTTAATATATTTATTTTAGCATAGTCAGGGAAAGGCCACAGCTTTCCTTTTGCATCTCGAGCCAAGAAAGTATGGATCTGAACTTGTCATTCTCTTCCTGTGCATCAGCAGTAAAGCAGACACACCCGCATGCTGTCCTGCAATCTCTCGTGAGATTTAAATACCCTGTGTGTCACAGTGGCCACTCGTCCTCCTCAGCCTTAGCTTTCCAGGTCAGGTCATTCCAGGTGGTCACAGAGTTGAGCTTGACCTGCACAGCCTGATGAGTTCTCATCTCTGCATGCAAACTGGATTTTCCTGTATTTACCCCTGACCAGTGTAAATATTTGATCCCAGAGTTTCTCCGTTTTCCTGAATTTCTGCTCATTGCCGTCACTGCTCTTACCAGGTGCTGGCCTAGTCAGGGCTCTCTGTTACAGACAACCTAAATCAACACTGGCTGTTTTAAGTAGAAATGTAATTTATAGATGTTGTCTACAGTTCAGGGAAATTTGGAGAAAGCTATAAAACCCAGGCTCATAAAATAAAACAGATATGAAGAGGACGCTTACACTCGGAGCCATGTTCAAAATCACACCCCAAGAGCAGCCCTGTGAAACGTCACAGCGCTGGACACTGATGCTGTTTTGGGCATAAGGTTGCTGGCAGAGCTAAGACTGGTCATCAACTGACCTCGAGAAGGTGAGGTCATCCTAAGTTGTCCAGTTGCACCCAAGTAATTGTAAGGGTCCTTTTATGTGTGAGAGAGAGGCAGGAGAGCCAATGTCAGAGTGAAGCGCTGTGAGGAGACTTGGACACATATTTCTGGCTTTGAAGATGCCTAAATTTAAAACTCCAAGTGATTTAATTTAATTTTATTATTAATTTTTAAGATTTTTATTTATTTATTTGACAGAGATCACAAGTAGGCAGAGAGAGAGGAGGAAGCAGGCTCCCTGCCGAGCAGAGAGCCTGATGCGGGGCTCGATCCCAGGACCTTGAGACCATGATCTGAGCCAAAGGCAGAGGCTGAACCCACTGAGCCACTCAGGCACCCCTCAAGTAATTTAATTTTAATGCATAATGCAAATTGGCTTTCTTACTGACCCTCTCTCTCTCTCTCTCCTTCCATATCTCTGTGTGTGCGTGTGTGTGTGTGTGTGTGTTTCTAGAAAGCTGCACAAGAAGCTGTTGAACTGGTTTCCTCCAGCATGGAGGGTAAGTGGGTTCCTGATGTGACCTGTGACTGGTAGAAATTTTACTTCTGAAAGTAGCATTATTGTTATACACCACAGAGAGGCAGCAAACTTCCGACTCTGAAGTCAAGTGTGCAAGACGGTACTTACAGTAAGTAAAAGAACACGAATTTGAAGGTGGGCCGAGAGGGCAAGGAGAAGAGGGTATAAGAGCCCCAGCCGGTGGCCGTTCTCGTTTTGCCAGACCCCGCTCACTCCAGTAAATCACCGGCATCCTCCTCCCTGAGTCCTCCCGGTTCCGCGACAACTGAACTGACTATGTTCCTGTTTCCGGCGATGGACTCAAAGGGCACGCCCTCAGTTTTCAATACACCCCAGTAGTTTCACCGAATGTGACCTAAAAATCCTCCAGATTCCCCACGGAGCACCACCTCTCTTCTGACCACAGCTTATTACCCCATAATCTTGAGGTCATGGCATTCCTAACTACAGAGTTAGAATTCAATATGTTTTTTCCAAGAAGATCACCAGAGTTCTTGAGTGTACACACGCATTTCTTATATCCATGAACAGTGACAAAAACCGCAAAGTTTTCATTATGATATTTTATTACGGGTGTCTGTAGGGAAAAAAACGATCAACAACCACATACAAGCTTACAAAGTTAAATTTCAACACATTCTCTGTGTTACTGTGACAAAAACGCCCCATTATTCGTCTTTTGTTGTTGTTGACTCTTACAGGATCCAGGGAGACAGTCCCCTGAAGTGACACGCCAATAAATGTTTTTACAGGAGACACGTACAGATGGTGTGCATTTACTTATGTTTTGAATGCAAGGCAGCAACTCTGCCCTAGAGCTTTTAAAGTGAAAGTACATTAGCACCATAACACGTGTCTTTAAAGCCTTCCCAGATATCGGTCATCTTGATCATTTCAGCAATGACAAGAAAAGAGAAAAGCACCTTTAAAAGCAGTTAATTTCCAAGATTAAAATAATTGTCGATTTTAAAATGTCTCTTTAAATTCTTGTACTACTTTTACCAATATTTTAGGAAATTATTGTTAATTTATATAATTTTTTTTTTTTTTTATCTTCCAGGTCTTCTAGAATTCATCTGTATTTCTGACCAGGTTGAGGTAGTTGAAACAGGGAGGTCTTTTCTAATTTCATGTTGACTATTTCAGAAGGAAAGGTTATCTTTTAATGGTAAGCCTAGTCATTGCTCTGCAAATGGGCTAGGATTCAAAGAATATAACACAGTGTTATTGTAAGAGTGTTGAAGTTTATTTATTATAGCACCATTGAGACATTTGGAAATTGGAATTGGTAAAAAAATAGAACAAAAAGCATTTGAACTGTATTTGGTGTAATAGCAAAAAAAAATTATCCTTTTTTGCCAAATTATACTTTTTCCAAAACTTTTGGAAATAAATAACTGGAATTGAGTTGGTCACTTGTACTGGTTGACAAGGTTAGGACGAGAGGAACACATATGGAGTGTGAAATTTTTTGCTGGGGTTTCAGAGAGAGTTTGGTTTATAAAAAGCAAACAGGGCCAATGTCCACACCGAATTCTTGATCAGGACCACCAATGTCATAGGGGGCGACATCGACAATCGGTAGCCTTACAGCCTTGCGTGTTCGGTATTCGAAGACTGTTTTGCCCCATTCCCCAGTGTGTTTCTGTAAAAAAGAGGGAAAAAAAATGTGAGCTATCATATTACAATTACTTAGACACTTCCTCTGACTGACCACATTTAAGAAAACAGTGTCCCTTAAGGGCATTTCCAACTTGCTGTGTTACCTTCCATGAATGTGAGATGTTTTCCATTTTAAAGCTATAATCATCCCAGATAATAAACCATATTGGGCTTTTGTAGAGATTGAGAGAGAAAGTGTGTGCACATGAGGAGATAGGGGTGGTGGGAGAGGGAGAGAGAATCTCAAGCAGGCTCTACCCCCGTTTGGATCCCCACCTGGGGCTTGATCTCATAACCCTGAGATCATGACCTGAGCAGAAATTGAGAGATGGATGCTTAACTGACTGAGACCCCAGGCAGTCTAATAAACCATATCATTAACCAAAGCCTTACAGAGCTTTAAGGTACATCCAGTACAGACTGCCAACGGCCCCCCATTTTCAGGAGGCCTGGTTCTGCTTGGTTACTGCTACTAGATATGATTGGTTTACTAAAAATTGAGTAAGTGTCTCATTATGGAATTGCTACTATTAGAAGCAAATTCTCCCTTTGCTTATAAGTGATAATAACAAAGGATAGATTCAAAGCTAACCTGTAAAATTAAAAAGAAAGCAGAGATTTTAGATTGGGTCTGTATAATAGCTAGCATGCCAAATGTATAGGAACCACCCAGATTATCTGATAAAGTTTATATTATGAATTTAAATTTCTCCTGATTTCCTTTCAGCTCGTTTTGCCTGCAGGTTGAGATGAAAAGTGCGTGTGTGTGTGTGTGGTGTTTAATATCCCTGCCATGAACCAGCAGATCCTATGAAACTCACACAAAATGTAATCATTTGTTCACTGCCATTATTTTTTTCTTCTTTTCAAAATAGCATGATTAAACTAGAAATGCTGAGATCGCTGTGGTCCACATCTTCAAAATGTCACTACTTACAGTGCAACCATCCTCCAGAACTGTGTATGTGAATTTGCTGTTTCCTTCGGCCTTGAATTCACCTTCATTTGACCCCATCAGCCTCAAGGCTTTCTTTACATTGCCACTGGCCTGATCCAGGTACGCAATGCTGTTCTTGCAGTGATACGTGATGTTCTGGGAGGCCCGGCTGGAGAGAAGCCGGAGGAATGCCAGCTGGACATCAAGGACGTCTTCAGGAAGCTCAGGGTTGCCATAGCTAAACTGTGATGGGGAAAAACACAATCGATCAAACACGTTAGTTGTACCCATATGTCCTAAGGGATTCATGCGGTACAGTATGGTCATTATAACACAGGTTAGTCATATATTTTGTGTATGAGTATTTTATGTATGAATATGTTCTTACTGCATGTGTAACACACACTAGAGTAAAACAGGGTTAAGAATTCAAAGAAAAATGCTTGCATGCAATGAATCATTCCACCTAACTTAGCTTTGGGAGAGAAGTTACGAAAGTTATAGAGGTCGTCACCTGGAGAGACAAAGCCATTGTGTTCTTCTATTTATTTGATACCTTAGCTTTGTGATGAAAAATTGGGAAGAACTAAAAAAGTCAGGCAAGTAGGAATGACTTAATTAAAGAACGGTATATCCTTTATTACCTGAAAACCACCTTCCATGGATTCTCCAAACCAAACATGTTTCTTCTCAGCACCAGAGTCCGTCCACCAGTTCTTCCGGGGAACACTCCCAGGACTGGCATTTATGCATGTTTCTCCCGTTTCCATATTGCAGAACACTTTAATAGCGTCCAACTTGCAACCTTGGTTCGGATCAACCCAATATTCTCCTGAATAGTCACAAAAAATAATGATGGGAATTGGTTACAAAATCCGGTAGTGAAATTTGGACCAGAATGATTTTGTTTATCTGTACAGCACTCATAATGTTGCTTGCTAATCTATTTGTATTTTATAGTATAGTATAATACAGAAACTTGTACTGAAGTTGTGGAGATTAAAAAGAGGTACAATAATTAGAATGTACTGAAGTAAAATACAGCTTCTTGTATGAATAATGATCTACTAAGCCAAGACATTTTGATTAGTGTATTGTATTTATTGAAACCTCTCCCTCTTTTTTTTTTTAAAGATTTTATTTATTTATTTGACAGATAGAGATCACAAGTAGGGAGAGAGGCAGGCAGAGAGAGAGAGAGAGAGGAGGAAGCAGGCTCCCTGCCAAGCAGAGAGCCTGATGCGGGGCTCGATCCCAGGACCCTGGGATCATGACCTGAGCGAAAGGCAGAGGCCTTAACCCACTGAGCCACCCAGGCGCCCCCTCTCCCTCTTTTTAAGATGATTATCTATTTAACATGGTTTTGCTAAGTAATATAAGCTTTTTGCCTAATCTAGATTTATGCCAGTGGGTTTAATTAACCCCAAGTCCCTGTGAATGATGCTCTTCTCTATCTTAGGTAATTTTCAGAAATGACTCCTAATAGAGGTAATGTTCCTTGTCAAGGTATTTGAAAAACCTGAAATAGTTTTTGTTTTTCAGAAAGAATTAACCCAATATGTGCAAAATCTTACAGTATTATAATTTTGACATAATTTTATGTAAGTCTGGGATTTTTCTTTTAACTATTTCTTAATATGAAAAAGCTAATTAGATTTATCACAAAAATTAATCTCATTAAGTAAAGATTGCAAAAGTTAAATTGCAAATTACTTCTGTACCAAGTTGTATGAATTTTATCCTGAAAATGCGGTGATCTCAGTTGCTTTATCACTCAGACAACTTTGGAATGATATGCAGAAACATCCCAAACTGTGACTTATATTACAATTTCTTCAAGACTGTCTTGAAATGTTCCTACAAATGGAATATTTGGGTTATTTATGTTCCATCTTAAGGATACCTGCCGTGTATACTTCCTGAAAATATCAAGTGGTTTCAACTCAACCGACATTCTTTAAGAACTCTTTCTGCTATGAAAGATCTGCTCACAGAAAAACTTTCTCTTCCCCAAGTTCGCATCTAAGCAGGCTCCTCTGTGCTCTTGTTGCCATGAGCATGGAGGGCTCCCGTACGTACCACTCTGGAGCTCGGGGTGGCAGAACTTGAGGTCTCGGCAGTTCCGAGCAGGGTGTTTCCGAGATCCGTCAGGACTGACGAGGCTTTCTAGTTGTCCGTTGACTGATTTGAGTGATGTCATGATCTCCTCGGTGTTGATTTTGAAGTCCATTGGTTCATCTCCGTAATACGGGGCAAAACCACCAGCTTTTTCACCTCCTGCAGCAGCACCCAGGGCAGCAGCGCCACCGCCGCAGCACGGACCAGGGGCACCAGGAGGTCCAGGTGGGCCCGGTTGTCCCGGGTGGCCTGGGGAGCCCTAGGACAGGTAAGAACAGGCATCATGGAGGTGTGCTTGCTCTTTGCCGAAGGAGTGTGTTGCCGGGCCAGGAAGATGCATCAGAAACAACTAATATGTCATCACGATTATTTTAAGAAAGGTTTCCTCGAGTTGTTTTGTGATCAAATGATAACCAACGGTGATAATTGTGTTATGAAAGTTATTGCTCTCCCCCAGGTACAAATCTGTGGGGTTAGAGCACAGACTTCACTCTATCATGTTTCCTTCGGAACAAAGGATGTGACCACTGCTAACTCCAACATGCCCGCGGGAATATGATCAGGAACCTCGATTCGGATCGCAGATTCGCCATTAACTCTGTGTCTTTGGGCTGATGACTTATCTGTGTTTCAATTACCAAATGTGTGTCTTGTGGGGATAACGGTTTTTATTCTGTTTATGCCAAAGATGTGAGATAGACAGTATCGGGAATGACGGTATTAGGAGCAAAACAGAAATCACGGAAGCCATTTGAGAAGATGTACTACAGGCTCACCAGTCATTATGGTGATCATAATTGTGTGATCTCCAGCAGAGTTCATTTAGTTAATTGGGCTTTTGCCTTCATTCTGACAGTGACTACTCTCTGGTCAAACTGTAAAAAAGGTGCTCTCTTTTTCTCTTGTTGTTATAGTGTGATGGAGAAAGGGTTGACCATCTCTAAAAGTCATTGTTCACTTTGTAAATTAAGTCAGGTGCTTGTACTGCATTTGACCCACTATCAAGTTTCCAAATCTCACAAAGTGTGTCTGGAGCGTAAAGGCGCGTAGTCTGAGCGCGGTCTTACCTCGGATCCTCTTTCGCCTCTGTTACCTCGCGGCCCTGGCGGTCCAATGGGGCCCGGATGTCCACTCGTGCCATCTTTGCCAGGGGGGCCACTGGGTCCAACAGGTCCCTAAAAAGTTACCGTGATATCACAACGCTAGACTATCTTCCAGCTAGAATATTTGGAAAATACGGATCTTCCAAAATCTTTCTATGTCACTTACTCTGGGGCCGGCGGGTCCTGGGCTACCGATAGCACCTTGGTGACCAGCGGGACCCTGAAAGGGAAAGAGGGTAGATATGAATGAAGACTTCTAGAAGAGCGAGGAACCGTACACTCATGATCCAGTCAGGAGCACGGGAATCGCGACGGAATGTGACTGTGCCCTTCCTTCATCTCCCACCGTCTCAGGCCAACTACTATTCTGACCAAGCCCTCGCATCCACTTCTCATCACTTTTAGCACAAACTTTTAAAGATGAGCATTTTTCCACATTGGGTCTTTCAGATTTGCCGAGCTCATCATGCACCGAAGGGGATTTTCTAACAAGGCGGGTGCACTTACTGGAGAACCCGGGGCGCCTGGATTACCGGGAAATCCTCGATGTCCCTTAATGCCTGTAGAGCCACGTTCACCAGTTTCACCTTTGTCGCCACGAGGACCTTGGGGACCCTTTACAGACACAGTTCAAATTCAGGTCACAAACACACATACATACAGGAAAAACAAAACAGAATTGGTAGCAATTAAATCTAGTTGATGACGTTCCATTAGCTAGAAATCCCACGGACACTGCCTACATGCAACACTAAAGATCCTTCTTGTAGTTTTGACCTTGGACTGCTAATTGCATGAAACCCCAGTAATTGCTACGTAAGTCCTTGGCCCCCAGGACTTTTTAGATCCTGAACTGCTTTCTGTGTTATCAACGCAAAGTTAAAATTCTGTTCCATGGTGGAGTATGTCACCATTCCCTTTCCTGAACATGCCAGGGGGTAGGACACTTCTTAGACGGTGGAATGGTTAAAAAATAACTCACAGGAGGACCTCGGGAGCCAGCAGGACCTGGAGCACCAGAAGGACCGGCAGGGCCCTGAAATAGAGACAGACACGGAATTGTTTATGTTTTGATAAAGCTTTGTTTTACTTAAAAGTTCTTCTCACTGTGATAGAATAATAGCGTGCATATTATTTTTGAAAGGTAGTGCCGTTTTCTCCTTCCAAGTGCTTTCTCTGCTTGTCTTGCTGAGGGTCTGACAGGAAGGCTGGAAAGTCTTGCTAATTCACCCTGCGCCCACCCACTGAACGTGCACTTGGACTGATTGATGCTGCTTCAGATTTAGTAATGATTCTCCATTAGCGACTGCCAGAAGCTTAGCAGATAGCTCTCTAAGAAACGAGTAGTGTAAGAACTAAAAGAAATGATAGTAGGCCATTTGGTTGGCAGATGACACATCTCTTCTACCGACTAATCCCTTTACTGAGGAAAACGGGTAAGAACAAAAAACTCACAGATTCTCCTCTGTCACCATTCTTTCCAGCTGGACCGACAGGACCAGGGGGGCCTGGGTGGCCAGGAGCACCAGGGGCACCAGGAGAGCCATTTTCTCCACGATCACCCTGAGGACAAATTCATAGATGCAACATGGGATCAGCTGTCACTGTAAAGTACCCAAACCGACTGTATCGATGTTCTTATACCTTGCCACCGGGAGACCCGTCTCGGCCTGGAAGACCATCTGATCCTGGGTTTCCCTGATTAAAAAAACAAGAAGGAGAAAAGAAATCAAAATCTTTCGAACCATTCAAATATGATCTAAACCATGTATTCTCCATGGTAGCAAGAACATCCTAAAGAGGATAAAAATTGGTTCTTGGGACTAAACAATCTTAGCTATTACAATGGCGGTGGCCCTTCAAAGGGTCTACTTCAGTAGATAAGCTACACCCGTGGCACTAAACTTCACAGGTGAGAGAGAGGGAGAAGTGGTTAGGAAAAAAAAAGTCTAAAAAAATCCTTAGGAAAGAGATAACAAGTAAGAGGGTAAGAAATAGTAATTTAAGCTGATAATGGAAATCTACAATTTAAGAAAAGACTTCATCACAGATAACGGGAGCACATTTTCATGCCGAGGAATGCTATAAACTGGGGCCTTCCGCACCCCCAACTTGTGTCTTTATTCAGCTTTCACAGTCTTTTCCATTAATGACCGTTGGTTGGGCAAATACTAATGAACATGAACATTGATGATGATGATGATTATATATGTCATAGAAGAGATATCTTATTAAAGGAAGGAGGAGAACTTTGGCATGTGGCAATATTTTCACTCTTAGACATTAAGACACAATTTGACCCTTGCTTAAATAAATTACCAGACCCTGTACGGATAATTGGCTCTTTCCTGAGAACCAGTGCTTACATCTCTTCCAGGTTCACCAGCTGTACCAGCCAGACCAGGAAGACCCTGGGGCCCAGGAGGACCACGTTCTCCATTGTGACCAGCAGGTCCTGGTTTCCCACTTTCACCCTGTGCACAAAGAAATAAAAGACATTTTATTTTAACTTACTTTACCCTTTGTTAACTTTAAATTATTTTTTAAACTTACTATATCTTAGCAATCAATATGTTATGAGATTTCCTTACTTTTTGAAGAAAAGCTTTGTTTTTTTAAAATTTTTTTAATTTCTTTTCAGCATAACAGTGTTCATTGTTTTTGCACAACACCCAGTGCTCCGTGCAACACTTGCCCTCCCTATTACCCACCACCTGGTTCCCCCATCCTCCCACCCCCTGCCCCTTGTTTTATTAAAAACTCTATTGAATTAAAAATTCTATTGAACTCTAAGAATTCCTAAATCTATCCCTATCATTGAAGAAGAGCAAGGTTCTTGTATTTTCCTACTTCCAGGTGACTCTGGCCAAAGAGCTGAACAATGACAATGATCATGCCATTTAGAATACGTTCTAATACGAGATTTATAAATGAGACGTGGCCATTTTAGAAAAAAAATAATGATTAACCATCAGGAAATTATAGGTTTACAGTGACCACCAGAAGATTATATTGAACATCTGACTCCATTTAAAAATATATATATTTATTAGATACGTTCATATAAATTGAATATACTTAAATATTATATCTTCATTTCATTAAAATATAATACAGAATTTAATGACCTCATTTGCGAAGTGGATATTTAAGACACTAACTATAAGATGCTAGTATGTTGCAGTAATATTAGGAAAGAAAATTAGAAACAACTCAACAAATTGAATTGATGCAAAATTGGTATTAATGAAAGGCTTTCATGCATCTATAAACTGACTATTTCCCTCTGTAAAACTGAAAGTCAGCAAATTAAAGAATGCTCACACATCTCCTAGCAGAGGTATTTAAGGTGGCAAGTTATTTTCTGTGATATCAGTTTCTTAGTGTTAATGTTCAAGGCTGCCTATGATGGGCATTGCTTTTGTGTTCCGTAGCCTTAAAATAAAATGCATGCTTCCTGAAAATCTGAACATATCAAGCATTTGCATCTTTTACAGGAAAATTCATGACGTGCTTGCTATGGTTAAGTGATCTCCAAAGGCTACCAGAGGAAACAGTGCAGGAAAAGACGGCCACACTCACCTTGACGCCCTGTGGGCCTGGGCTTCCCCTAGGGCCTGGCATGCCTGGGGGTCCTGCGAGACCCCGAGCTCCAGTAATCCCGGCAAGTCCCAGTGGGCCTGGAGCTCCCTGTTGAACAAATAAGACAGTCTTAGCTCTTCTCTCTGTGACTCTGTTTTCCTCTGTTGAATTCATAGTTCAAAATAAAACGGTATTGTCAATCCACAGAGCAGCATGGTCACTCACCGGAGGGCCTTGGGGGCCAGGTGATCCCTTCTCTCCGGGCTGGCCAGGGTCACCCTTAGGTCCAGACAGCCCAGGGCTACCGGGAGAACCATTGTTACCAGGTGGGCCAGGGGGACCGTCCTTGCCTGGAGCACCGCTGGAGCCAGGGGGGCCTGGGTTACCCTGCAAAGAGAATTTTTGAAATTTGAGTGTTTTATAATGAAAAGGTGAATGTTTCTTCCCACTTTTACCTGCATTTTACATGGAATGTACTACAAAGTAAAGTGGCAATGGGTGGGTTTCTCCTCGCATGCATATATGATTTATGAATATTCTTTATGGAATGAAGAAAAATGATTTTTTAAAAATACTTACATTATTACCAGCAGGACCAGGAGGACCACGACCACCAGGGAAGCCAGCAGCACCCTGCGAAATGGTAATGTATTTTTGAATTTCAAAACTGAAGCAGAATGAATAATTAACTCTTAAAAACAAGAATAAAGGGTAAGAAATGTGATCTGCTTTCTACCCTGGGAGATTTATGGTTTGCTGGTTTTCCTTTCAGAATCACATATGACATATGATTAAGGGATTATAGTTTTTATGCTCTTTCGGGATCTGGTGCTTTCAAAGTCATTTTTGTACAGATTGATACTAATTAATGCATTGATACTAATTGATACTAATTAATTTGAATCACAGTTTAGAGACACCAGTGAGGAGACTCGATACTTACGGGACCCCCAGGACTGCCACGTTCACCTTTGACGCCAGGAGGACCGGGGGGACCCTATATGGAACGGAGGCAGAAAGGGTTGATCAGAATTTCAGCAAAATCAAAATCTGAAAGAAGCCTTCAGCCTTTGCAAAACAAGTAACTCTACTTATTGTGATAGTCCTTTTGCAACGCAGCCGTATACCCGATCATTCTGCCGCACATTTGAAGCCTGTGCATGGCTGTACGTCAGTCAGATCTTAATAAAACTGGGCTGGGGGGGCTACAGAGGACCTACACATGAACAGACAAAAGTCCACAGAACGGTGACTCCTGGAAGTGGTCAGAGCCACTGGACTGGGGTCACATCCAGACTCTGGGGGCATCAGAGTCAGAACCGTACTGCTGGGAAGACGATGCTCGTCACCTTGACACGCTCTCCCCGGATGGGGTCTTGGACGGTGGGTACACTGATGCACTTTCCACTCGGAAACTGGGTGAGAGAGGACACTCACCGCAGGTCCGGCACCTCCTGGAGGCCCCGCCAGGCCAGGGGGGCCGCCTTCACCCTTCTCGCCAGGAGCACCTCTTTCTCCCTTGGCCCCGGGCTCGCCATTCTGTCCCTGCATTCAGAAAGGACAGCCACCGTGAGCGGATGCCCTTCCCAGTACCCCCCGCCTATCCCGCTCTTCCTCCGGAAACACGATTCTTCAGGTGGCAAGTTGTTGAAACACGCTTGTGAAGGAAGGTTCTCTGAAGACGGGCCAAACCACAATCAACAGAGATGCTTCCAGGATAGAAGAAAACTATCCAGGAAACGTTAAAATGGATGTTATTCACCCGAAGGGAGAAAACCTCTCTGAGGATTGTGCTTTGGAAAGGAGCAGCAGTAAATTCGCCCAAAAAAGATAAGGCCCAGAGCAATGTTAATGACTTTCATCTTACATGGAATAGCTTTCAAAATTGTCTTAAAATCTAGGGTATCATGTGAGCCTCATTAATGAGGCATAACGGCAAGTCAAGTGTTTTTAATTCCATCTTTTAAAGGGGTGGAGTGAAGTAAAAAAATCACACACACACGCACTCAGGAAGGGGGGGTAAAATCACCTACAGGGAAGGAGAAACTGAGGCCTGACTAGAATCCAGATTCAAACATCAGTGTCTCAGCAAGAGAGGGGTTCTGGGCTGTAGGACAGCAAGACAGGGGTTCTGGGATGCGCGTTCGTACTCACAGGAGCACCAGGGAAGCCCGCGGGTCCTGGAGGCCCATGTTCGCCTCTCTCACCCTGAAGAGGAAAACATCGTCATTGGTCACGGTGAAGACACCTTCGCACAGGGACAAGGATATATCACCCTGGACATCTCGTCTCTTTCCTTCAAGCAGGAAGGAACCAACATGGCGCAACTGGTGAACTTTTCCACTTCTCAGCGAAACCAGGAGTGGACCCACCAGAACCTTCCATTCCTCCCGCCTCTGATCGTGATGTTATTTATAAGAAAAATAACCTGAGAATTTTGAGGGGTTTAACACATGCAATCATATGACTTCTAAAAAATGTGGGTATTTAAAAATATACTAAAAGGGTTACTTGAGAAATCAATCAATTAATTAATTAGGAACATTTACTATGTATCTGTCCTGAGTTGCAAATCCTGAAGGGAGAGAATTCTGTTTAGATCTAGAAGGTGCCTCAGGCAAGATCCTGCAGTTTAAGAAATATTATTTACAAATGTATATTATTTGTGCATTTTAAATTTTTTTTCCAGAATTATTTAGGATAGACGGCTTGATTTAAAACTGTCTCCTGTGAATTTTAAATTTCACTTGAACCTTCTTTTGCTTGTCACACAATTCCTGAAAATGTCATCCTTCCTTAAGACTCGGGGCAGAGCTGCTAAGGAAGGAAGTAGGGGTCACAGCTATCTGGGTGGGGTATAAAGTATGGGGAGAGTCATCAACACTCACAGGGCCACCACGGGGACCAGCTATGCCTGGAAGTCCAGGGGCACCACCTTCACCCTGAAAAAAGAGGAAAAAAAAACTTTGCCCTGCATCCCAAAAGCTGGGGACATCTTCTTTTGGTTTCTACGTAGTATGAAGCATTACCTTATCTCCAGGTTGACCAGCTGGGCCAGGGGGACCAATGGGACCAGTAGGACCCTAAAGAAAATAGAAATACATTTTTGATTTTAAAGATGAAGTTATTAATTTTATTAATGAGACTATAGAGACATAGCAGTCACCTAGTGAACTAGACACTATGACTTCTGTGGTGGTTCAAATGGTGCTTCCCGTGGTGTGTAAATGTCACCGGGCCGACAGCATCGGAGAGTCTATGCAGACGCCTCTAAAGGACGGTAAGACTCAGTGGAGCTTGACTGATTCATTTTTCTTTCCATTGCAGAAGGTAAGTGATGTGGTGTGAGATCTTACAGGAATAGCTTTTTAAGAACTGAAATGCCTTATTGAACTGCCTGATAGTCCAAAATGTTTAACTACTCAGAATATAAATGTACATATTAAAATTTCCAAATTGACATTTTCGAATATGAGTTTTACCAATGTATGTGAGGTCTTAGGTGGTTTTTTAAAATTGCATGATGGCCTACCCACCTGATCTGTCAAAAGTGCAAGTCCTATGAATTCCTTGAAGGCGACAAGGCTAAGTATGACACGTGTGTAATGACTTAACTGTCGTGCTTCTTGGCTGCAGTCCTAGCTGGAAGATGTTTGTTTTAAATGGTTACTTTGAAATAGTTACAGATTCCCGAGACGGTGCAAAAGAAGATACAGGAGGATGCGGTGCACCTGTCTCCCAGCGTCCTTCAACGTTGATATCTTTTTTTAAAAATTATTTATTTATTTATTTATTTGACAGACAGAGATCACAAGTAGGCAGAGAGGCAGGCAGAGAGAGAGGGGGAAGCAGGCTACCTGCGGAGCAGAGAGCCCAATGCGGGGCTTGATCCCAGGACCCTGAGACCATGACCTGAGCCGAAAGCAGAGGCTTTAACCCACTGAGCCACCCAGGCGCCCCTCAACGTTGATATCTCACACAACCTGGTACAATATCAAAACTGAGAAATGCAAAGGGACCATGCATAGAACTGATTCAGGTCTTACACTCATTCGTGCTGGTGTGTGTGAGGATGAGCTCTAGGCCCCATTAGGAAGAGTGGCCTGGTATGATGCCCACCCTAATCACGACGCTCAAATGTGCAGTTGCCATGAGGCTCTCTCACATGCCCTCTTTCAGTCCCACGCACCTTTCTCTCCCCCATTCCTAACTCCTGGCAATCACCAGCTCTGTTAGCTCACAAGTGTTGCACGGAAGGAATCCCGCGGTATGCACCCTTTTGAGATGGACTCTGTGTCACTCAGCCCGTGTCCTTGAGGTTTGTGTAAGTCGTTGCATGATTTCCTTGTAGCTAATGTTGCACTTACTTACCACTAAGTAGGATTCTGTGGTATGACTGTATCACCAAATTACCATGTGCATAAAATAAAAAAAATTCTTTCTGAACAGTGTTGATTATCTTGGATTTTAGTGACTTGGATTTATGATGACTTCAGTTTGTGACCTTAATTGTATTTTTGAGGTTTTTCTCTTCTCACATCAGTGTTGAACCAACATCAGGTAATAACAGATATAAACTAGGAATTTTAAACATCAAGTCACTGTGGTCTTCCTAATGGTCAGAAAGGCAAACCGTGGTCTAAGTGATGGTGATGAGTTTTTAGGACCAGCAGAAGTCAAGACGGGGAAGCCCTCCGTGTCACACTCAGGGAAGTCCTATTTGTGCCGCACGGGGTACTCACCCTGGGACCGTCTTTCCCTGGAGCTCCATCCGCCCCCGCGCTGCCCGGTTCGCCCTGTTGGATAAAAGCCGGAGTCATCACGTTAGAGTCGGATAAAAGCCAGAATCATCAGTTTAGAAGCAGCCGCAGCGAGACTCGGCCAGGAAGAGCAGTGACCCTGAGGACGTGCATGATGGCCAGTGAGCGTTTGCACGAACAGTCACTTTAGCAATAGCCTCAAGTGTCCCTTCCTAGAAAATGGCAACATTAATTCTGAAAAGAGGTTGCTTTGCAGCAGTGTTTCTTGCCTTTCACCCAGGAAGTCTGTCCCGTGTGAGTCAATCGCACAGAAGTGCCTACCTTGTCCCCCTTTGGGCCGGGCCCGCCAGGGCCTCCTCTTTCTCCAGGCATCCCTTGCAGACCAGGAGTGCCGGCAGGTCCGGCTGGCCCAGGGGGACCGGCAGCACCCTGAAATCGAAGGACAAAGGGTGAACCACCGGAAGGAAAGGGAGTGCATTTTGTAAAGTCCAGAACTGGATCGTGCAGAGTTACCTTTCCTCCTTCGGGACCAGGGGGGCCAGTTCCACCTCTCGGTCCCGCGGGCCCCACGGCTCCTGGAGGGCCTCGTTCACCCGGGGCTCCCGAATCACCCTGGGGGTAGGAATGCAGAAGAGCCCTGCTAGCCAACCCAAGGCTAACAGCAAACAAAAACACCCTAAATTGTATTACTTTGATGTAGACCACTGGGGAACTTATATTTTTGAACAACTGGGAAGTGCTGGTAGTTATAAAAGACATTTGATCAATGGAGCGAGACGTGGAAACGGAGACACAGTGTGAAGGAGGGAACCTCCATACCTGGTCTGATGAGCTACCTCGGACACTCTTATGACTTTATTCACGGGGGAATTTTTTTTAAGCTTTTCTACCAACAGTTTTCCTGTGCAGAGTCAATGCCCTGTAAAGATTTGTCTTTTGCAATTTCAGGCCCATAGCTGCCTCCTTGGTATTTATTCACGTCAGAAAATGTGATTTTTCAGATGGAGCAAATCTAATCTGCAAATGTCTTGTGTTACCCTGTGTACTCGCCAAATAGTTGCAATGTTGGGCTTCTAAAGAAAGACCATTTTGCTTTGATACACCAAAAATGAATCACTAGTCAATTGCTCTATAAAATGCTGAAGAAATTAGAAAACAGATGGAAATACTTACCTTGCCTCCTGGAGTTCCAGGTGAACCGGATTCACCCTTTGGCCCCTAGAAGATCGGCATTATATGATTAGGCCTCCATCAGAATGCATGTTGTAGGAACATAAGCAAGATAACACACGTGACTGGCTTGCATTTTGTACCATTTGTTAAATCTCGAGCTATGTACGCTTTCTTTCATTTTATGGTAAAATGGAAGCTTTCCATGTGATACCTATGATTAAATAATTTTTCTTTGTTGAATATTAAAAAACTATATGTTAAAACTCAGAAACTATGGCATGAGAAAATGCAAAAGCTAATAACTGATAAATGATTACGATTTATTCTTTTGGTTTCTGAGCTCTTTTTAAAAAGGGGCATGCCACTTACTGGTTCGCCGGGTTTTCCATTTTCTCCAGGAGGTCCACTGGTTCCAGGCAAACCCTACAAAGAATCATATTAGCACTTCAAACACTGCTTACAGAAAATCTTAATGTATGTTTCTGCCAGGTATTCAAACTGGCTTTAATAGTCTTTTCAAGGCTACAAAATTTGTGGATCTCAAAATCCAGTGACAGAGAAGGGACAACCATATCTTCCAGACTTAGTGTTTCTCTCCCTCTAGATTTTCTACCGCTGTACATGAAAATGAATGGATGAGTATGGTAAGATTGATTTAACTATGTGGATTTAAATTATTACAAAAATAAGTATAAGCATAAAAATTTTTATTAATTAATTTAAAATTAATTAAATTAACTTTAATTTATTAATTAAAAATTGACTAATGCACTTATTTTATTTCAAGGGGGAAGACAGACCACAAATTTTAAGCTTAAGATTAATTATAATTTAGTAGTGTCATCCAAAATTGGAACTGCCAATTAGCTCAACAAAGACAGCTCTTGAGAGGAAGTACTGAAGTATCTGGGAGAAGTGGAAACCCAGGATATGACAATAATAAGTTCTTACTTGTAACCCTTGTGGACCTGGAGGTCCTGCATCTCCTTTGTCACCGGCTGGCCCCTGATGTAGAAAAATATAACGAGATGTTCTATTATAAAATATCCTTTCATATTCAGTCCACACAGTTTTCTTTTCAACAGGCTCATTGCTTCATTGAAGCTTAATGGTGTGAGGAAGGGCAGAGTCTGGCCTACAGAACTGATGCGAGGGAGACACCTTCACTTCTAGTTGGTCACCATTTAGCTAACGAGGTAACCAAGCTTCAAAACCACTTTGGTGAATCATGATGACATCGCGTTGGTGACGATAGGATTCCCAGTCTTTCCTCTGCCCCACCCCCACTCACTTCCGTCTCCAAGTTATGTGAGCGAACTTACAGTAGGTCCTGGGGGACCCTGAGGTCCAGTTTCACCATTCTTTCCAGCAGGACCCTAAAGACAAAAAAAGCAGTTAGGGAAGCAGAGATAATTGAGATCATGAACAGAAGCCATAGGATGGAAACGAATGCCTCTAGAGAAAGCTGGAAAACGTAATGAAAGCTGCGTACCTGAGGGCCAGGACCTCCAGGGCCACCTCGTTCTCCATTCTTGCCAGGTGCACCCTAAAGAAGTAGCCAGTATTTACTAATTTTCAGAAGGAAATCATTCAGTGTTCTATTCCCTAGTAGTTTTTTTTTAAAGATTTTATTTATTTATTTGACGGAGAGAGAGATCACAAGTAGGCAGAGAGGCAGGCAGAGAGAGAGGAGGAAGCAGGCTCCCTGCGGAGCAGAGAGCCCAATGCGGGGCTCGATCCCAGGACCCTGAGACCATGACCTGAGCCGAAAGCAGAGGTTTTAACCCACTGAGCCACCCAGGCACCCTCCTAATAGTTTTGATCTGCCCCTTTTATACGCACATGTATGCGTCCACACCCCAAAACTCCTTTCTAGAACTAGATTGCCATAAATTTCTCTACTCTTTCCCCAGAACTCAAAACTCAAAACTCAAAAACAAAAAAAGAAAGGAAAAGAAAACACCAAAAAAAAAACAAAACAAAAAACAACTCCCTGTCTCACATGGTATTTTGATTTTCATATATTATACCATGCTTTGAAATAGAGATCAGGTTTTGGCCATCGCTGAACTCCTATATGGAAAGGAAAAGCTTTCTGTCAAATATTTATTGAAGAAATAAAGGAAGGAACTCACATCATTTCCTTTAGGACCAGGGAAACCCATGACACCAGGCTGACCTCGGGGACCAGATGGGCCTGGAGGACCTGGTCGACCACTTTCTCCTTGACTTCCCTAATGAAAAAAAAATTTACATGAACAGAGGTTTTAAGAAGATTTCATCAAAATATCAAAATATCTATATCAATACTCTAAAATATACATCCATGTAGGCCAAAGTGTGCATTCCATTATTCACTGGGCTTATCAAATGAGATGTTAAACGTGTACATACGGGAGGCCCTGGTTTTCCATCACTGCCTGGCCCTCCTGGGCTTCCGGGCATACCCTAAAATGAAGAAGTTAGTCAGTCAGGCATTTTAAAAAGATAATTAAAAATATATATGTATATATGTGAAATTTTGAGATTTTCTATGTAGCCTTTTATTCGCACACATTTTCCTGTCTATGTCTCAGTCAAGTGTTCTGTTTTCCCTCAATCAGTTCTAACCTTCAGTTATTTTAAGAGTATTTTGTTTTGTCTTGAGGCTATAAAAGTACAGTCTGTTTTACGGAGTCTTTGATCCTCCTTTATTTGCCTTTCTTCTTATTAAATGGCAGTGTCAAGCAAGCAAGTGTTTCTTGGTACCCTCATTCCTGGACCTCCGGGGACACCATCTCGGCCAGGTTCTCCAGGAGCTCCTCTAGGCCCTGCGGGGCCAGGACCACCACGCTCCCCAGCGGGACCCTATGAGGTGAGATAATTCAACAAATAAGTAGAGAGCCTTCATTGACCTTGACATTGATCACATTAGGTTACAACTAGAAAGCTTCCTTCTCTCTCTTTCTCTCTCTTTTTAAATATTTTACAGTGAGAGAGGGAACACAAGCAGCGGGAGTGGGAGACTGAGAAGCAGGCTTCCTGCCAAGTAGGGAGCCCGACGCAGGGCTTGATCCCAGGACCCTGGGATCATGACCTGAGCTGAAGGCAGATTCTTAACGACTGAGCCACCCAGGCACCCCTTCCTTTTGTCTCTTAAAGACAGCTGGTGTGCTGCTGACATGCCACAAATTCACTGTTACCTATTAGCTTGGGTTATCATTTTTTGAATATTTGAGGCAACTTTGATGAACATCACATGACAGAAATATTCAGTGGGTATCACGATACATTTCTGTGTGCACAAAATCAAATATCCTTGATGATATAAAATCGTATTTGTGTAGTATTTTAGAGTTCTCAAAGAATTTCCAAGCATTTTAATTTACTTTATCCTTGCAATGATACCGAAATAAACGGCTCTCAGTTGACACATACGCTAGAAAATTCTCATAGAAGCTAAGTGACTTGCTTCAGTTACAAAGCTAGGAGAAGAGCTGAGCAGAGGCAGGAATCATGACTGTAAACTGGAAATTATTATGATTTTTAAAGTCCAATGTATTTCTTTCAGATATTTAGGTTTCAGTTAATGGGAAACTATATGGAAGAACATAACGATTTGCAGTACCGGCATTTGGGAAAACAGAAATTAAAGTCACCTTTTCTCCTGGAAGGCCGTTGGCTCCCGCAGGCCCTCGGAATCCAGGCGCACCCTGGAAATAGTGAAAAATAAATGTTTCAGCCCAAAGCATGAAAACTTTTTCATAATTTCTGAGGAGCAATAGAGATGTTCTTGTGTTATACAAGCCTCAAAAGCAGTATTTGGGATTGAGTACTCAGCTTAAGAAAAAGCATGGTCTCCTCACCCTGAAGGTCAAGTTCTATGTGAATGAAAGCGATCCTGGTCTCCGTTGAGATGCCTGTGGGAAACGTACCCTTTCTCCCGCAGCTCCTGGAAGTCCGTTCGCACCAGGCTCTCCCGGAGAACCATCTTTGCCGTCTTCACCTTTAGGTCCTGGAATACCTGGAGAACCAGCTTCCCCCTAAAAACGATGCCCATAAAGGGATAAATCTGGTTGCAAAACTGTCAGCTGAAATAAGAAATAACCCACTGTGTTGGGGTAACACTTACACGTTCACCACGTGGCCCTGGCTCTCCTTTGGCACCATTTTTACCAGGTTCACCCTAAATGAAACAAAATCTTGGTTTAAAAACAGGGAGTCCAGACAAACAAAATCAGCAGCGGCAACTGCCAATGCCGTGGTAAAACCAGAGCAAAACCAGCATAAAATCAGCTGAACAAGTACGAAAGTCTGCTGTTTATCCTTCTTCCATGGGAACGGAGCCTCAGCCTCCAAGCAACCAAGGGAAGCCATGCAACTTACTGCACCGCCGCGCTGTCCAGGAACACCGTTGGTTCCCGCTGGTCCAGGCGGACCCCGGGCTCCCATCAGTCCAGGAGCTCCAGGAATGCCAGCAGGACCCTAAAAATAGCCCCAGAACACCAACATTAGTCAGACGTGAGCTCTCTTCCCCGAAGAGCTGACAGACATCGCCAATGGACAGTCATGCAAAGGGCAAAGGAAGCCGATAACGTGTGTGGCTGACACGAGGGAGGGGGCGAGGGCAACGTACCATTTCACCTTTGCCACCGGGACTACCACTGCTCCCAGGAGGGCCCTGCGAGGGGAAAAGAACGTATTAAAAATAATGTCACTAGTGAGCGGACATTGCAGAGTAAGCTCATTGGTGGGCGTTGGGCCTTGTAGAGATTTGCCTCCAGCTGTGGCACAACGCAGGCAGGAGAATGACCAGTGTCTGGATAAAGTAAAGACAATCTGCGCTTGGTCTGAACTGTTAAGTAATAAATAGAAGAGGTATTTAGTCCTGTTTCTTCCTCGAACTGCTGTGGTCGAAGACCCGCGGGAGCACAGTCTTCGAAGCGTCCGGTCCCTGGCGAACTCTACTGCACTTTGTCAAATAATCGTCAAATTCATAAATTCTAGAAGAGTTAAATCTCAAGGCCCATGATTTTTAGTGCTAACCAAGTCCGTATTTGTCCCAGTAGAGTCATCTCAGAGCACCAAGCAACGATTTAAAGATGCATAAATCGTAGGTCGTAGCAACAGTAAAGCACATGCTTTCATCAGAGGCTGCAGTTCTCACTTACCGGAGGACCCGGCGCACCAGCGTGGCCCTGAGGTCCAGGTTCTCCTCTTTGTCCGGGGGACCCGCTTGAGCCGGGGGATCCCGCAGGTCCAACTTCACCCTAATGGGAAAGACCCAAAGTGGTCAGTGTCTCTCGCCACTTCTAACCACTAAGCCAGTTTCAGCCCATCTCCCCAAGGCTGGAAGTGCATGACGATATGCCCCATCACCAGCAAAGAATCACGCAGAGAAATGCTGTGTGTGATTATGGGATGTGCTTTTCAGAGACTGGGAAAGGAGAAAGAGATATCAGAATAGTTGAGTGCCAGGGATAACCCCATTTGGAATAAAAAATAGGGCGTTAAAGATTGCAACAGGTAAAAAGATGCCTACTTGATGGGTAAACATATGTACAATTTTTAAGAAACAATCCAATGATTTTTCTGTTGCCCCAAGACCTCTTTCATATTTTTCTGTAGAAACTCATGTTTACCTTAGCACCGGGGGAACCGGGGAATCCTGCAGTTCCAGGGGGGCCAGGGGGGCCCTGAAAAAAATTTCAAGATCTCTTAATCAAGGAAACAGAAGCTAACATAGCGCTGGCTACGAAGTTGGCACATACACAATACAGAAGACAACTGCACAGATAAAGTAGTATTTATGGTCCGTGGATGAATGTTATGTGGAGAAACAATGTGGCAAAATAACCAGAGAGTACAATCTAAAGCGAGAAAAGTAGGATCCCCCACCCGTCTGCCGTAAATTCTCCGATTTTGTGCAATTTCCTTAGTCCGGAGCTCTTGCACTCTTGTTCCTAAAGAGGAGGTAACATCAAGCTCTGTTTTGCAGGTCCTCTTAGTGGCCATGTCCAGGACTGGGTATTCACAAGTGAACACCATACAGATGTTAGTAATGGGCCAAGTATAATGGAAAATAGCAGAATTTCATTTATGGGTTTAGTGTTTCTAGATTGTTTCTAGATTGTGTTTATGGACTTAACGTCCGTTGGAGTGAGTGTTTATGGGCAATGTTGAGTTTTAGGTCTGTAATCCGTATTAGTCCAGCATTCCATACTGTGTAACCTCTCACTCCCTGGAAGAAACAGATAAAAGTTACTTACTGGCTGTCCATCACTTCCGCGAGCACCGTCATTACCGCGAGCCCCCTAGAAAGAGAAGTTTGTCTCAAACATCTCCTGAATTCTGAAAACCCGGTCATGAGTGACGCTCTGACTAAAAATCTCACCCCGTGGAGCTGACTCTCCCTCCAGTGTACTACAATCTGCTTACTAAGAACCTATTTTTAGAGTCAAATTGTTAACATTCTGATGTGTACAACAATGAAGTGTAGAAGACCCGAGTCCTGCGTTTAACAGAATTGACTGTGAGGGGGCACCTGGGTGGCTCAGTGGGTTGAGCCACTGCCTTCGACTCAGGTCATGATCTCAGGGTCCTGGGATCGAGCCCCACATTGGGCTCTCTGCTCAGCAGGGAGCCTGCTTCCCCTCCTCTCTCTCTGCCTGCCTCTCTGCCTACTTGTGATCTCTCTCTCTCTGTCAAATAAATAAAATAAAATCTATTAAAAAAAAAGACTCAACTGTGAATTAATGGTTCAAGTAACATAGACAAAGTAGATACTCACAAAAATTGTCAAGAGAGAAAATAACTGTAAGGCCCTTATTTGTTTCCCTACAATGATAGCTACAAATAGGCACTGTTAAATGCTATCTCATGGGAAAGATTTTCCAGAAGATTGCCACAGCCTGCAGACCGGGCTGAGGCCCTGATCTGTGATTCTGGCTGGAACGGTACAGTGCCGGTACCAAGACTCACCGCAGCTCCTGGAAGCCCTGGCCGTCCTCTCTCACCAGGAGCTCCTCTGGGACCCTGAAGAACACAGTAGAATGAATGGTCTTACTTTAACCTTGTGAAAGAATAGCTGGAGAGGAGCAAGGCAGGTTTTGGGTTAGATGGAAGCTAATACATTAAAACTGAAATTTACGTAAAAAATATAATTACCATGGGTCCAGGGGCTCCATTTTCACCTGGGAGGCCATTTTCACCCTAGAAACATGTAATGTATGTTACATTTTGTAGAACAGAGGCAGGACTGTATAGTCTTTCTAAAGCCCAGCTCATGATGAAGACTAGTATAGAACCTAAGAAGAAGATGTGTTTTAGCAGTGTCGAATTTTGGCAGCATCGTATTTGCCACAATTCGCAATTTTTGCATTTTAAAAACTTGAGGATGAAACAGAAATAATCAGTGAGTTACTTAGGCACCATCGTTTCTAATCTAGGCAGTTCAAGTTAACAGCTTTCGTGGAAGCTTCGGTAGAACATTTGAATTAGTCACTGTTATTTAGTTCCTGGAAAGCAAATTCCAAGTAAATTTCAGAAAAAGCTAAACCCCAAAGTATAAATCTTAAACACAGCTATAACATTTAAATAAATTTACTTACAAAAATATGATTTTATTTTGATTTACCTTTAATCCAGGAGCACCTGTATCCCCCTTTTCTCCGTTTCGTCCATCAAAGCCCTAGGAAATGTATAAAAATCATAAAAATATTAAAGATCTGTTAACAAGCCAGAATGATTGGAAATTTTACATGGTATTTTTCATAGCTGGTTTTTACCACATAGTACTATTTCCAACACTGATGTGAGTAATTTAAAACTTTTTTAAATGGGTTGAAGACATTTGACAGTGATTTTATAGTAAAAAATCTGAATTAGCAAGTACAATCCAGTTCAATTAGGAAGTTGCCTTAGTGATAGCAAATATGAGCTCCCAGGTTTTATTTCTATTAAGTTGGTAGATCTGGGGGTCAGTTGGTAGAATCTACCTAATGTTTTGCATAGAATAAAGTTGTTTGATTCACCTGCAAATCACACTGACTAAGTCAATGAATAACACATGGCTCTTAATAACATTTTTGTTTTTTTCTGGCAATGAAGTTAAGAAAATTAAATGATTTTCCCAAGCCTTTTTACGTATTAAAAATATGTCTAATGATTATCTATAAAATTACTGCTTGGTTTGGTCAACAAAGTTGATAGACTTAAAAACATCAGGTCAACCATTTTTGGCACATACTCAAATTGCCTAATAAAATTGGTTAGGCAAGTACACATAGCTAAATGAAATAGCTTGTGGTTAATTTAGAAACTCTACTTACTCTATGACCTTTCATACCAGGGAATCCAGGCATTCCAGCTGGACCTTTCATACCCTAAAAATAAGGAATAGAACAGATATTAGTGAATTTTCAAATGGAATCACAGTCCAGTAGTAGTAAAATGCCTTCCACTTTTAAGTTTAATTCACTTTAATTATAGAATAATTTTCAAGTTAGATCATCATGATGACTCCAAGTAATTCACTGCATGCCACAGACTTACTGGAGGTCCAGGCAACCCACGTTCTCCGGCTCGTCCAGGTCTTCCTGATTCTCCCTAGGGGGAGGAATAAAACATACATGCATGCTTGTGTAAGAGAAAACACACTGTAGCTAGTTAGCAAACCAATTGCATTTTTCTCATCAAGGACTCATGAAAGCGGTTAGGCGAAACACAGTTGTTAGAACAGCTTTCCCTAGCGGAAGGAACGGGGAGGACTTCTCCCTCCTCAAGAGGAGCTTATGAGCAAGCAGACGGCAACTGCTCACTGAAGAATTATGATGCTCTCTCGGTCCATTGACAAGGACTTGCCACTGGTCATTGAATGGGAAAGGACGAAGGACACAATATTAAAGGTGTTTTAAGTTTTCAAGTTCACGAAGTATTGATACCAATTTCCTCATTACAAGAGGAAGAAAGAAGCTACTCGTTCCTCCTCCAGTTATGATCTATCCGTCGGGTGGACCTTCTCCGCACGAAGAAGCACATTTGGGGTTCTGTTAGTTTGGAACTCAGAAAACGGTACAGATAGCTACACAAACACTCTACATCCAAAAGTTAACATGAGCTGACATTTCATTCAGTTAGCAACAATTTTTCGAGTAAGATTTTTCTGTGAGCCTAGCATAGAGTCTAATCCAACTTGGATTTCGCCGTATCTCCAACTAGTCTTTAAAAACTTACATCTTTTCCAGCAGGGCCAGATGGACCTATAGCACCAGGGGGTCCTGGAGGGCCCTGAAAATGAGAAAATAAAAAGCAAATGTGTCTATCGGTTTTTCTCTTACAAAAATTTATTGTTGTGTATCATGTGTTTTCCTGAAAGGAACCTCTTTTTAGAAAATACTCTCAATATTTTTCATGATGAAAATGACACATTGAGTTAATATCATGCTTGTCATATATACAGTCTTTACTATTTAATGAACTTATTTTTAATAAGAATTAAAAATACCATATATTTTACATCACATGTATTTAGAAACCCATAAGCACTTTTACATTTTGTGAGATAATGGATTTTTTAATATATATGTATTTCCAAATAGTTTGAAATATTAAATTGAACTAACTTCCCCTCACTTGCTTGTTTATACAGCATGATTTTGGGGGAGGAATCTGTTGGATTATGTTTATTTCTATTAAATTAAGTTTTAAAAATTGCATGTCAGGAGATACGAAGGTGAACTGATTACGGGAAAATTAAATCTCTGTTTAAGAGAAGGAGGATTTGGTCCACACTAGGAGGTGAACTATGATGGCAGCTGATGAGCCAGGGAATTCCTAGATTCAGTAGCAAGTATCTCTGGGGAATCTAAACCCCAGAAGAGTCCGAAAGCAGTTCAACCATCGTAAGAAATATTATTTATTGTTTTAAAATCTGAGTCCACTAAGGACCCAAGAGGGTGTTTCAGACCGTGGGGGTGGTTTCTACGTGGGACAGTCTGTGCACAGACTCTGCAGCTCCGACGGGTACTTACAGCAGGACCGGCTTGCCCAGGTTCACCGGGGGGGCCTTGGTATCCTGGGGAACCCTAGTAGGTAGAATAATGACAAATATTTTAAAAGTAATGCAATGTTCACTTTAGGCATTTATCTCTTGAAGACAGTATGAAATTAGGATTTGTGCATGCAATTAGTGAATCTTATTCCAATTTATAAACATGGAAGCCAAAATTTTTCAGATCAAATAAAGCAGATTTATTCTATTCTCTCCCTTCATTCCACTGGAATTGAATTGTCTTGAGCTTGAACTTGAACTCACATGCAAGGTAATCCTATGGTTTAATTTTAGCAAGGTTTTAATTATGAGTAGTTGTTTGTAGATGAGTTAGATATGAAACTCCATCTTTGAAGGACTGATAGTTTCTGGGGTGTGATTCCTCTACTTATTTGGGGTTATGCATGCTGGCAGGGCTAACCTACAACAAGATCTGCGTTAACTTGATTTCTATAAATGCATGAAAAAGAAAGCACCACGGATGGCCACACTTACCGGGGCGCCAGGATGACCAGATGTACCAGGGGGACCGGGAGGGCCAGGGGGACCCTGGAATAAAATTTGAAGGTTAAAGACAAAAATGCACTTTTTTCAGGCATCAAAAAGATGCCTCTGTTCAGAAATGATACTGACATTAAAAAAAAAATGAGAACAGCATGCCCCATTATGTAGTAACTATTCACAGATATGATTAATTTTATTAGATATACAATAAAAATCTCACTATAAGAACATCACTCTAAAAGGAATTCTCACAAAATCAATACAAATTATTGGCAAATGCTATAAAATGTTAGCCTGAACTCCCCATAAAAGAGAATTCAAAAATCTAGAAAAATCCATGTAAAACACTATGAAAGTCCTAATGGTAGGATGATACCAGTCCTAGCGAAGAAGCCTTTTTTTTGCCTGCCAGCCAGACTTCTGTGGGAAAAGATCTGCATACTGTTAATCCCAGTTTCTAAAAACGGTGATGTAAATCCACCTGGAAGTTCTTCATCATGTCACCGAGTTGGGCTCACATGAAGATTTAGATGTGGATATGAGAATCATCACACGTGGGGCGATGGTAGATTACAGTTAGAACCAACTGGTTTATCATTGCTCAGAAATACAGGTTACATGAGAAGATCTTTCGTTTTATAGCCTGCTGTTTCTAAATACTGAAAACAAATTCATAAAATCACCATTTGTAATTAAATGTTCTCTTTCAATCTCTTTTCTGAAATATTAAGAATATGGATTTTTGTTTTGTTTCGGTTTGGTTTGAAGTTTTTGTTGTTGTTGCTTCTAGTAAAAACTGTATATAGGATTGAAAAATAAGATTCATAATTTGAAGCTAGTTGCATAAGACCAGATATTTAAACTGTTAATAGAATTCTTCTGGTTAAAAAAAAAGTCACATCCCCCAAACTTTAGAGAGTTGTAAAATTCTCTATTTACAATTTACATCAATGTTAAGGGTCTTTCTTTAACTGGTCATTTGGCTCTACCAGCTAAAGCTTTGTCCTCTCTCGTTCTCGCGGTCGCAAGCATGGTGTCTAGCGGTCTGGGTGGCAATCTTCCGTAATCCCTGAGAACCAGCGCCACGCGTCCTTTTGCACTTATGTACCTGTTGCAGGCAGTGAAGCAATAATCTTCCCCACACCGCTTCTTCCGAGAGCCTGGTCTACAGTTAGGATCATTTCTGTGGGCCGCCGCGCATCGTGCCCCGGTGCCCAGGTTTCACTGATTTTTTTCTACTTTCTTCTACAAAACTCCAGGTACTTACATTAAGGGAAAGCTTCTGAGTACAAGGGGAATAGCTATCATTTGTAGGAAACTTAAAGACTCAATAAATTCTGGAAATATTTGTATTCAAGTTCAGGGTTTGGGGTGTGGCCGATTGTAGTATTGGGCATTCATCACTCGAACTGCCATCTAGAAAGTAGCACTTTCTTGATGAAAACACATGAAAAGAAGACTCTGAACGACTAAAGGAGAACAAGGAAAAATGGAAGTGAAAAATAGCAAAATTTGGTTAAAATTAGGGAATCTATGGGTGTAAGACCTAAGCACAAAGGCGGGGGGCTCCCGGAATGGGTGGTTGTCTAAAGAAGGAAGGAGTGGCAAAACAGGTGTGAGATGAGAGGAAAAAACAAGTTAGGATAAGAAGGGTCATAATCCTACATTTGCTTTCCTAACCTTCATGGAGAATAAGGTATTTTGTGCGAATATGTACTAATACCATATTACTAGGAAAAGAACCATTCAAGAATTAACAAACCAGAAGCTAAATCATGCTCTAAAATGCTGAGAAACTCTTGTACGTACAGCTGGCCCGGGGTAGCCCACCATTCCTCCTCCTCCTACTCCAGCCTTCACGTCATAGGACTCGAACTGGGGAGAATAGTTCTGTAGCAAAGAGACCGAATAGATCTGGTCATTTTGATATATACGTCATAGTTCTTTCCAAAAGCATTTAGAAGAAACTCATGCAACATCTGCTATTCGCTGATAGGAAGTTTGTGCAAGCCAGAGGATGTGGTCCGTGTGCCTTCATCGTCTTGCTTATCCCGTCCCCATAGCTTCAGTAGTAGATGCCCTCCAGAAGGACGTGCTGGTGTACGTGCTCGTGCAATACACGCGTCCTTCAGCTAACTCTATGCAATGTTAATCCCAGATGATTTGTTCCTGTGTGATGTTACTCAAGATATTATTTCTAAGTGATACCCAAAGCTTCAAACATAGGATCATGAAGTGTTGGAAGCTGGAAGAGCCTTGAAGTTATATAATCTGATCTCATTCAGAGCAGAAAAAAAATGGGGAAGACCAATTACTTTACCAGTATTTAAGGACGCAAGCAAAATTTGTAACCCCTGGCTTCTTGTTGATACGCCTAACAAATTTGCCCCTCAAATAAACACCCACATAGAGAACAGGCACCAGATTAATAGAAAAGCTGAATGTGCTCATTGGATTTCTTTGGAGAATATTTTGTTTTGAATCTCGGGCCCACAAGCAGGTTATGTTTGGTACCAGCACAGGAATAAGTTAGATGGTCCGCTTTGTGTTCTGTTGAACTGATTCGGAACAGCATTTTTTAAGACTCGGAGTGATTTGTAGATGCATGGCTTCTAACTTCTCCTAAGGCCATGCAGCAGAATTGTCTCATTGACAAGTCGGGTTAGCTGTTCTCACGCAGAGTTAGCGGCTGCCACGCTTTCTGCGGGGGGCAGCGTAGGCTCTGCAGGCAGGGCCGGAGGCTTTGCCGAGGCTCAAATAACCCTGCTGACCTGAAGTCAGTGAGAAGTATTCGCAGCTCTTGGGCCGCATTTCGTCCGAACTTTCAGAGGCTCTGCTGTTGGGGTTATAAGTCATGTAAGGCACAGCCGCGGCAGTTCCTAAATGCTCCAGATTGACTCATTCGGGAGTCAATGGCTCATTTCTCAAACATAGTGACAGATTCTACGCCTGCCGAGAAGTTGGGAAATGTTGGAAGATAAAAGAGCAGTAGCATTGGCATTACAAGGAAAAGCAAAGTTTATAAAGCACTTAAAATAGTGTCCAACACTGAGAAGCACGAAATAAGGATTTGTCAGACACATACAATGGGAGAATCCATAGAAAGAATCCACAAAAGCGAGATGTCATACAGACCAAAGAAAAGAAAATGAAGTGGGTAGTTGTAAAGGGGGGGACCTCTTTGTCCTGGAACTTGTTACCTGAGGGCCAGTAGGGCATGATTCACAGATTCCAGGGGGGCCAGGAGAACCAGGGGAGCCCGGCTGTCCTGGGATACCAGGATCACCATTTCTCCCAGGAATACCAGGGGGGCCCTAAAAGAATCAGAGATAAAAACTCATAAGACAGTGAAAAGGCCTAGTGATTCTGAATTATCATCCAATTGTAGCTTCTCTGCTTTATATTATGAGGAATCAATGTAACTGATGATCTTTCTTGAGAATATATACTTTTTTAATCTACATCATGTGAATAATTCCAGCGTAATTTATTTCTTTGTAGATCGACCTATATTTTATTTTTCACACTGATAATGGGGATGAAGACACTATATGAAGTTGCGAAAATTTAAATATTCACATGTACAACGACGGATTCTTGGTTTGAGTTCTTCACTGTCATTAAATATGTAGTAGTCAAGGAAATGTCTGAATGACGAAGGCTCACATATGAAAAGGCTATTAGAAGAAACAACAACAAAAAAAAACCAGAAAAAAAAAGCAGACTACTTAAAGAACTCATTTCATTCCATTAGAAAATGTTTACTTACTGGATCTCCTTTAGGGCCTTGAGGTCCTTGACCATTAGGAGGGCGAGGAGGCTGATAAACGGAAAAGATACAGATTAAATAAGACATAAGAACAACTTTCCCATGAAGTGTGTCCCAATTTGCATATTTATTTCTTATCCCAAATTACATATAATCCTTAGGTTTAAGCCAGAATGTTCACCTTTTTCTTATAAGACATATATAAGACATGACTTTCTTTTCCTTTTGGGCTCCTGAGGTAGGAACTATTCATGTGTTAAAATATGAATCTTGAAGATGGACAGATTTTCTTAAAACTCACAGCGGTTGGAGGCTGGGGGCACACTGCGCAACATTCTCCAAATGGGATTTCTGGGTTGGGACAGTCTAGTTCTTGATCATCACAAATTATGTCATCGCAGAGGACAGATCCTGAGTCACAGACGCATATTTGGCAAGGTTCTGGCTTCCAGACGTCTCTATCAGCATAGGACTGACCAAGATGGGAGCATCCTCCATCAACAGCTGCAAAGCAAGTCAGACGGTGCGATGTTACCTTGTGTTTTGCTGAAATGTGATTTTTTTATGCTGTCATGACTTTCTAATAACCGAAGTGGAGATAGGTTGAAATCAATAAGTTCTTCCTTTTATTAAACTAATTTGTATGTTTTTATAAACATGCTTATGCAAAAAAAAAAAAAATCCACAAACTACATTACCGAGAACATCATATTCTCTCCACATAATTTGCTAAATGGTAAGAGATTGCTTAAAATACTAAATCTTCAAAATGGCACACCATAGTAAATTTTCCTTAAGGCCAATAAGAATTTTCATTTCAATTATAGTAAGAATTTAACACCCATGGAAATCATACAGCAGTTAAATATCTATTTATTAATTGTTAATTAAAAACAAACCTTTCTAGCAATCATTATCCTCTGCTTTCATAGTAGATAGGAGTGTTAAGCTATAATGATGATTTTGTCACTAACTCTAAAGACTTTCTGGATTTTATTAAGATAAATGGAAATTTCAAGGGAAAACAGCTATTCTTGGCTGCATAAAACTCTTCCAGATTCCTGGGAAAGCTTTAGCAAAGTTTATTGTATGTATTGAATATCACTGCCAGCTCCATTGGGCATTAGCAGGTCGGATGATATGACATAATGTATTGTATAGCCCATATGGATAGGAAGAGAGTTCCAAATCACTAAAAATAAATAGTGTTTATTTTAAATAAATATGGACAAGGAATAAGTAAAAATAATAGGGAAATATGAATCATGACCATGTGTATTTGTGGCTTAACATGGTCAAAAATTTGCTTCAACCAACATTTTAAACTTGTTTCCTAATTATATGTAAGGTACTCCAATTTCGGCAGGCATTAACAATGAATCAGCTCAGAGGTTGCCAAGACAAAACCTGGTCTCAATTCTTACAGCATTAGCTGTGGGTTGTGGTTAAATACAACTTAGTTCTTGAGGATTACTATGATAGCTTGCCAATAACTGAGCAAATAAATAAGAAGTTCCTAAACATCTGCAAAAATTTTTGCAAACAACAAATGGTGGACTGTTCAGTATTTATATTTTTGTGAAACAGTGAAATTTTATTTTCTCAGAGCCAACATCTTTAAAATGTCGCTGGAAGAAGCCTACTTGGGAGGAAGCAAGTAGTTGAACTGCCAAGCTTTTTGGTGCCTTGTGGCCAAGAGGCCTTTGAGTGGGTCCTGAGACTTTTCCGTCCAGAGATTGCATATGGCCATGAAGATCACCTTCATAAATTCCCACTTCTATATCGTCTCATATCTGCAGTAATGATGACTTAGGTTCATGCTACCTACTTTGGGTTTAGGGTTTAGCCGGCTTAGCAGAAGGTCACAAAAGAGGGTTAATTGCAGAATCTACAGATGGGCATGGCTTCCATTTGTCCTTCCCATTATTGTGTACAGATCCAACATTAACTGCCTTGCACAATGCCCCCATCCGCCCTAGAAGTTTCAAAGTCTGTTCTTACTATGTGTGATCATTGCCCAAGTGGTCTACAGCTAATAGAAGAATGTTTGTTTTATTGCAATTTTAAGAAGGCAAAATCTGTTTATTTTAGAAAGTTATTCTTATTCTTCCTCCATGTTTGAAGCAGATATATGAGAATATTGGAAAGACACATTGCCTAAGCTTTCAGAGGAGCATTCCTTTCTACTTAATGAGCATCAAAGCTGAGTGCCAGAGTGCTTACCTAATACAAATGAAGTAGGTCAATTAAACAGTGTTAGGAAAGCTATGCTGAAGAGAAGACCAGTCTTTCACATTGTTGTGAACAATAATAATACAAGATAGAAGAGGCACCAAACTCATTTTTCTCTAAGCAGAACTAATATTTTACATTTAGGAACTAAGTCCGTTGTTTTTCAGAAGAGGTCCAAATGTTTTAATGAGATGGAAGATAGTTTAATAAATTGCATGAAATATATTCTTCAGTCTTTGCATTGGCTTCTGATTCTTAAAATGAAACATTTTAAAACTTTCTCTAAATTAACATTATGTGAAATGTACCAGCAGATTATTTTCATTTTTTTCCAACAGATTATTTTTAGTTCAAGATTTCTCCATCAATAATGTGGACTTCAGGCTCCCCAGCCTTCTTGAAAATACCACTAGTGTACAAATATTGATCACAGGTAATAATACTGCAACGTATACTAGACATTGGCTAAGAGAGTAGATTTTAAGTGTTTATACGCCCCCCCACACACACAAAGGAGACCGTAGGGTGCCTATTAGTTAATTTGATTATGGTAATCATTTCATAATGTGAAATGTACGTCAAGTCGTGTTTTGCACCTACAATACACCCAACTTTATTTGCTGGTCACACTTCAGTAAAGATGGGGGAGAAAGCACAGGACTCATTTACACTAAGAATTCCTTCAGCTCTTAGACTCCGGATCAGGAATGTCTTCCCACATCTAACACACGACCTGTGTTAGAAAACTTAGCTATGGAGTACTGATGCTTTTCTAAAGACAAATGGTAAACAACGGTTAAAGGGAGAGTCAAGTATTTCGTATTTTAAATATCTTTCCTTTGTTCCTAATCTGCCCTAAAATTAACATAAACTTTTTCTTTGTATATTCTTCCTCTCTGTTTATGTCTCATTGTAAGGATCACCACATCACTAGAAATAGTGTTTTCCATCTGTTTTGTAAACGTTTAAATGAGCACAATATTTACTTTTAAAAAATTGTAAATGAATTTGTTAGAGTTGGTTTCAACCCAATGTTATATAAATGAAAATTGTTACTTAGCCTCTTGTGTCCAAATTTGATTAGAAACCCTATGTACTGTGCCTCTTGAACCACAGATGTCTCAGTATAATGTTGAGTTGCTTTAGTGTACGTCTTTTCTTTTAAGCATCCATTTAAAAGGAGTTTGGCTCTCCTGAAAAGTTAGTTTCTGTAGAAACTAGTGGTTGAGAGTCAGACTGTTCTCTGCCACTCTAGTCGGTCACCTTTGCTGAAAGGCAGTTTTCTCTAATTTCTTGTTCTGCGCATGACAAGATATGGTTGCCAGTATGCTCCCCCGGAAGCTAACCCTCTTACAAAGCTGTCTCATGGCCCTCGGTTTTGGCACTGCCGCCTAATTATCTGTGGGAAAATCATGGGAAAGTCAAGAAAAAGAATGTTTTGCTCTCAAGAGGAATAACATTCTAGATTGGCACTTGCAGCATTGAGAAATGGTTTAGAAAATGGGATTCAGAAGTTCAAAAATGTTAAATAAAAGGCAAATAATCTCATTTTTACTACTGAACAAGAAATAGACTTTTCTATTTACTCCCTTTATTGCTATTGCTTAAACAAAGTCTCCCTGTTCCAATATGTAATTAATTTTAAGCCCCACCTCTCACGTCACTTGGTGTTTCTGTTCCTTATTACAAAGTACAGTCCTGAAATCAGTGTATTTGGGGCCATGCAAGCAATGCATTGGTTAAATCACGTCCTTACTGGGATCTACGTTATAAAACAAAATGAAGCTAGTCTATGACATAACCCACTCCGAGCTTTCCTTTCTCAGCTCTCTGTTTGGAAACCTCAGAGAAAAGTAAAAACAAGTAACATAATCTCATATTTTTAGATATGCGTAACACTTTCCTTTTCATTGTTTTGTTTCCAGTCTTTAAATGTTAATTTATGCTGATAAATTTGATAGAATTTTATTATTGTGACTAAAAAATAATGTAAATTATGTTTGTCTTAATTCCCTTTTTGGAGTGAAAATAATATGCCCCAAACCATGCAATCAAATTGTTAACTTGGCCTGAGTGATAGGTTTCATTTTTTTCTCTTCTCTTCTTACTGAATCCTTTTCTGGGAAAAGGTGCTCCTTAATCTGAAAATTAAAAATAGCAGATGTGATATGCAAATTACCATAATATTACTCTCCTGTTTCTTTAGGAAGCTGAACATTTTGTAAGTATGAGTATTTAGAGTGTATATAGCTTCCAACTGAAGTATGTTTTGCTTTTAAATGACACTGTTTGGAAAACATACATTTTGATTAAATATGTGTCTGCTGCCTACACTTATCAGAATATTTCAAAATGCATTAGATGAGTTGACTAAAAGGACTTCAAGGAAATATCTGCAGACTGTACAGGTGGGTAACTTCGACTTCAGAATGTTGTTTTACATGGACAAGGTGGTTGCTCATTATTCTTGTCACCACCAGAAAAACCAAAACCAAAAACTTTATGAATCATTTCTAGATGTTTCCCTGTTTTATTCTTTATAGCTCTATGATTTTTATGCCTCCAATTAGAAATTTCCTTTAAGGTGATTAACATATTGTCCTGTGAAAAACAAAAATAATTAGAGAATTAGAATTAAAAGTATCATACACCTAGCAATGAGCAATTGCATTGTCATGTAAACTGCTAAGTGACAAATTGTAACAATACTGAAGAAAATATGTCCTACCTGTTTTATGACAGTTTGCAAACATCAAATTTTACATGTCACTTTCCTCATCACTGAGTCACTAAGTACTTTCGTTCCCTGCAGCAACTTTATTTAGTACTGACAGTAAGTGATGCTAGGCAGAGCGGGTGGAATACCATACCTCCTAGACCGCAGGCGCCTTCTGAAGCCTTGGTACACTTACTTTACTCAAGTTTCCTTACGGTTGCGTGCGGCCATCATCTTCATTTTACAGATAAGAAACTCTTTAACCACTGCCTTGGATTCCTTTCTGCAGTTTCTAGGCAGGGTAGGGTTAAAACCCAACTTCAAAGCTCTACCCCATTAGGGTTTCTAAGCCCTGCAAGCTTAAAATCAGAGTCTGAAAAGACAGTGGGGTTTTTTGGTTGTTGTTTTTCTAAGGGATAAGAGTCGCCTACAGAATATTTTTTCTATCTGGTCTCAAAACAAGAAGATAGCATCTGGAGTTGAGTTCTGTTTATTTTCCCCTGACCTTATGAAAAAGAGACGTATCTCCAAGGCCACCCTAACGACTTCCAGACCACCAACAGGATTAACGTGTGATTGGGAAACTCCGCACAACATTTTACCATATCCAAAGAGGCCCGTTCTCACAGCAACACTAACTCAGCAACGACAAACAGATAAGGCTTAGATATCAAACACAGAAAAAAGCTTATTTAGTGTGTCTCACTGAGGTACTGATTTTCAACGATTTTAACTCTATAGGGTAGTGACTGATGTAGTAGCTACAGTTACTAAACAACTTATGTTAATGAACTTCTAGCTTCATTAGAATCTTCCCTTCTAAATTTGAACATTACAGACGTACCATGCGGTTCCAAAGAGTGTTTCTCTGGTTTTAATTAACTTGAGAAACAGTCTCTGTTTGCCATCCTCCTCACCAAATACTATAGGAAGCATAGTTTTCAGGAAAGTCAATGCCATTTCATTGAAACAGGAATTTCTCAGTGCAAGTTTTCAAAGCAAATTTAACTTCTAGTAGATTCTGGATCCTTTGTCTTCGATTTTTTAGATCTTTGGGGCATTCTAAGTTTTGCCATCTTCTTTGAACTTTTCATTTGGTTCATTAATTTTGCATTTTAAATGGCAGTTCCTGACCCCAGTCATGGAAAACACAAGGGTTTTATTGGTGAATCTGAAAGGAATCCACTTCTGCTGTGTTTCCATTAGGCACAGACAGACGTTCTAGTGGTTAATATAACTTCCCAAACTGCAGTTAACAGATGGTTTGCGGAGGAGGAGCCTCATTTTTTCCGTTGTCATTTTGATATGAAACAGGCAAAGTTTCCCCCTTTGAAAACGCTAGATTTTTTTTTTTTTTACACTACACCTTCTTCCTCCCTTTCTTCTTCTTCCTCTCCTTCTTTATTTATTATTATTTTGGAGCAGGGGGAGTGGAAAACAATGGGACTGAGCTTTTTTCCAGGGAAAACTGGTTTACAAGAAACAGTCCACTGAGATGTTTCCAGAAAGTTATTGCAGACCTGGAAACTTTACAAATGTTCTTCACGTCCAGCAAAGGCAATAACATTTTTCATCTTTAAACCTTTAACTCTTAAGCAATCCACTTTAATGACTTCAAGGCGGTGGTAACATTGATGTTACAAAATAAAAGCCTGGGCTGCAAAATCTTTGCCACTCTGTGCCAGTCACCCACAGTGAAGACCGTGAGGTTTCAGCAGATGGCACTCTTCTCTGAGTGACCGGTCAAGGTCTGGCAAGTGACTGTGGGTGTGGAATAGGGGCTTTTCTTTCAGTTAGTCTCAACTCTACTCCAGGAAAACTCACAGCCAATGGTCCTTGATTTTTTAATATAAACCTGTAGGTCAGACATCAGCCCAGGAATCTGAATTAGTTAAAAGGCCACAGTCTTTCCTTCTTCCCCAGAATTGTTCCAGTGGCTTTGCTCTTTCCACTTACAATAGTGCGTGTTTAATTCCAGAATTTAATCAGAATAACTATTTACTATAGATCTTTAGATTATCGGATGTTGAATACTCTGGGTGGTAAAAAATGCAAGGTATCATAAATGAAAAACACAAAATTTTGTATCAATTCTTTATTTACTTAAGATTTATATTATTACAGAACTGAAGATAATTTCCGGTACTGAAGATAATTTCCGGTTAAATCATAACTGGAACTTCTGTTAGTCTGGTTTAAAGAGTAGATTTACCCATTCAAAGTTGAGTGTTAGAGAAAAATCTACTTTTTCTCACATTGAGAAACACGTTTACGGCTATATTTTCTAGGACAATAGACAATTTTTAAGTATTCCCTTTCAATGAGAAACAATTACAAAAATAAGAAAAGTCAGATACTCTAGATTTAATGTCTGTTTTGTGTTCTCTAATTACTTGGGATTTGACAGATTTCGGTCCTAGTCTTAACACTGTCACTTCCGGGTTGTACAATCTCAACTAAAGCCCCGCATGCCTGAGGGATGCTGGCACTGAAATACGCGAGCAATTATAAATTCTCTCCTCTTGAGGGGACAGCTGCTTTCAGTGGTTTTATGTCATATTTTCTCCACTCGGTATGTTTAATTCTGGGGGCAACACAAACCAGGGAACTCGACTGCTACTTGATGGGTTTCAAATTGTCTCCTGAAGTATAGAGGGAAATAGACTCTTATGACCTGTGGTGGGGAACAAATGGAGTCTCTTAAGTCCATTTATCTTGTAATTCTAGAACAACGAAAGTCTAGCAGTTCATTATCCGGTGGAACTATCAAGGTAGCAAAACATAAACAAAAACATTAGAACACATTTAGTTAAAATAAAGTTTAGCTCCTTGCCCTGAATGAAGCAGTATCACTAACAATATCGACCTACTTATCCACCTAGCTATGGCGCCGTGGCACGAACACTTAGTCAGATAAGGACTCCATAAAATAGTGGCAGATATTAGACAAGCAGTTCCAGGTTACACGTGGAAGGGTTAACCTGTGGGATTCTGGTTAACCTGTGGGACTCTGGTTAACCTGTGGGACTCTGATTAACCTGTGGGATTCTGGTTAACCTGTGGGACTCTGGTTAACCTGTGGGACTCTGGTTAACCTGTGGGACTCTGGTTAACCTGTGGGATTCTGGTTAACCTGTGGGACTCTGGTTAACCTGTGGGACTCTGGTTAACCTGTGGGATTCTGGTTAACCTGTGGGACTCTGGTTAACCTGTGGGACTCTGGTTAACCTGTGGGACTCTGGTTAACCTGTGGGACTCTGAAAATGGCCGCAGCACTCAAGCTCGCCTCCAGTCTTCGAACGCTGCCACCACGTGTTCGTGTGTCTGTATGCGAGTTGGGCAGTATTGCACCACCAATATACTTATTTCCTTAGGAAAATAGTGTTTAATATTTAAAGCTCACACACGTACTTTATCTAAATCTCCTTCTAAAGCACGGAGTCAGCTGTGTAAGGTCTATGTGGGCGCTGGGCGTGTGAACGAGGACTCTCCCAGCCCGCAGGTGGCGAGTCTTCGTGCTTCAGACCTGGCGCCTGGTAAACTCCAGGAAATACAGCACAGACCACGCCTGCCCATTTGTGGAGGACAATGCATGAATTAAACAGAACTTTCAGAAATTTGTAGAAGGACCAAGTACTTTGTGAGGACGTGTTTTAAGCTGCAGAACACTTGCATAGGTAGACCTTACGTGAGTGTTCCTTGGGGCTGTGCTATTTCTCCCCGGGATTCTCAAGACACCCATAAAAAGCCCATATTCAAGAAGTGACTATGTTCACGGTGGGCTGTGTACTCAGTCGCCTTCTGTAGCCTCCCCAAAGCTAATCCACCTACAGAAATTCCTTGTAAAATTTATAGGGAACACAAGAAATACTATCTTAAAACACTTAAACTTTTTTTCATGACAAACAAAAATAGTAAATTGAACAAAATTCCTCTCAACTTCTTTTGAGCTTAAAAGCACACAAATGTATCAGCAAAATTTCATAACTGTTTATTACTTTCTTTTTTTTTAAAGATTTTATTTATTTATTTGACAGAGATCACAAGGAGGCAGAGAGGCAGGCAGAGAGAGAGAGAGAGGAGGAAGCAGGCTCCCTGCTGAGCAGAGAGCCTGATGCGGGACTCGATCCCAGGACCCTGGGATCATAACCTGAGCCGAAGGCAGAGGCTTTAACCCACTGAGTCACCCAGGCATCCCTATTTATTATTTTCTATGGTTAAAGACAAAGAAAAATAAAAAGAACTTCTGTGATGTACAAATAATGAAGGTATTAAACCCTTTTTCCCCCTCTAATGTTGAATCAAGAAGATAAACAACAATAGTGCTGATAAAAGATTGTAACCACTGGGCAACTACAAATATTTTGTCGGTCTTTTGAACTAAACACCAAAGGTTTGTAGTCTTTCCCCCACTTACCCCCCTGGCCTCAGAATCAGGAGAACTTAAGAACTGTACCAAAGGTCCATGTCTTTATTGAGGTAAGGGTGTGGTGGGAGGCATTTGGTGCCCTAGCCCAGGATGGGGACTGGTAGGGTGTTGTGGGAGGGACAGAATGGGAAGGGAGAGGAAGAGTTCTGGGGGGAGGAAATAGGAGGGGGCAGGAAGGCAAAGAGATGCGGCACAGGGAGGACACTTGGGGACAAGGGAGGGCGTGATAGAGGAAGAGGAGAAAGAGAGATGAGGAAACGCGGGCTTGCCTGGGAAAGGGGGTTGAAGAGGGAAGGAATGGAAAGGGGGAGGAGGCTCGAAAGAGCCAGAAGGGGCGGAGAGATGGGCGGGAGGGGCCGGAGGGGAAAAGGGGGACAAGGGGGAAGGTTAGATAAAGGGAAGGAGCAATATGGGTGTTTCTTTTCTTTCGTGGCCACGGGCTGATTGCAACTGAGCAATGTCACTGGGTGTCCCCCCTTCCCTCCCCACTTACATGCGACCTCCAAGGACATCAAAGATTTTATATGAAAACAAAAACTATTTTCAGACACGTTTGTAAAAGCTCAATTTAAATGTAAACATTTTGATTCTGCGCAAATAGAAATACATGTGTAATGATTTTTTCTAACATCTTTAAATTTAACATTTAAGTATTTATTTCTATGAAAGTTTGTACTCCTCCAATGTGTCTGGCATGTTCATGATTACGAGAAACATACGAGTTGAAAGAAATATTTGCACATAACCAGACAATGAAACAAGCGTGATTTGGGGGAAATTAGAACATGAAAACCATTGTTTGCAGTTACTAGAAAACACAACAACCCAACCTTCTTCTAAAGTCAGAATATCAGCATCTTTTTACCTTGTTTGCAGAAAAGTCAAACATTCCTGTTGGAAACGCTTTTTAAATATTCTCTTCATTAATGCAAATGCAGTTAAAATGTAGAACATGTGGAGAACGCTAGACCCTTCACAATAAACTATTAGAAATATGTGTTAACCAACTACGGCAGTGCTTGAAACAGAATAAACATAGGGACAATGAAGAATTTTTAGCAGTTCGAGTCCATTTAAAGAACACTGATGATATCCGCTTGTTGCCGTTGTACAGAAACCCCCTCCATAATTCTAAGAATGTGTATGTCTTTTAATTCACGTTGTTTTTAAAATGCATTACGTTACTGAGAAAACAGTGCTCAATATTCCATCCTTACAAAGAACCCAGCATACAAAAGAGAGTGCAACATTGTTACAAGAGACCAATAGCTTCCAGACTGCCCAGGGAAACATTCCAAGATGTTAACAGCCCAGGAGAGGAACTTTTTAGCCGCTTCAAAAGTTGCCAGTGCCCCCAACACGAAAACGAGTTAGTACAAGAACATCTTTACCTTAAGCAAGCAGAACACTTTTAAACACGAAAATGACAATATTTTTTCTAAGTAAACGTGGAAAAAAGGGGAAAAAAAAAACAAAAAACAGAAGCACCATCACACTCAGTTCTACAGTTTCCCCAGCTGGGAGCGTACAGAGGAATTTAACTTTATGGACGCTAATTTCCCCTTGTTCTCTGTTTGTAAAGAGAAGGACCGCAAAACCCCAGAAAGTTTCTTGAAAGCAGGACCTACTCACCTTGCTGTTGTGCCAAAATAACCGTGGGATGAAGCAGAGCGAGGAGTAACCAGGTCCCCTTTTGCACAAAGCTCATCATGTCTAAATATCAGACATGAGACTCTTTGTGCAAAAAGGAGAAAAGCAAAGCAGTTCAAAGCAGCACCATCAGACGTCCCCTGCCCTTCAGCACCGGGCCCGTCATAAAACTCAGCCACTGAGATTCCTGTGCTTTGGCCTTAAATAGGAAAAAGTTTGGCTTCCCTCACTTTCCAGCCCCTTTCTGAAATATGAGAGCAGCACCCATCCCCTTAGCAGTAAAAGAAATGATTAATGTGTCTTTTTCCCTTATAGAAGACATAACCCACAAAGTAGGAAAAAGAACACATCTGGAGTTTGCGTGCATGTGTTTGTGCCCCAGTTTGTAACGCATTTTACTTACACACGGGTTTGCATACCTTAAGAACTGACATCCAAGTGCTCTGCCTTGTGTTTTAATGAGAGAATGAAATGTATATATTTTTCATTTCCTCTCACAACATTAACAACAGCTTGATTTTGAGAAATTGCTTGATGCCCTTTGCTGGGCATGGCTAATTTGCAAATCTTATCTTCCTAGAAGTTCTTTATATTGGGATTTTGCCAGAATCCACCCTAACTCAATTTAAGAACTGTAAGAGATCAACTGAAAGAAAAGCCTCTGTTTGTCCCTTCTCATCCACCCACTCTGGATCCAAAAAGTTCAATTTCAGGCAAATGTCAAAGACTCAGCATCTCAGCTCTGTTTGAATGGCATCAAAGCTAGATACTCATCAATAGCGTTCCTATTTCTCACAAATCCCTTTAGCCAGCCAAAGTGTGGTTTCTTGTGAGATTTCAAATCTGTGTGCTGTTTGCGAAAGCCAGGACAGAATTTTCTAGAGAAAAAAATAAGCTTTTTCGTGTTTTGGCTTTGTGGGAACCAGGAAGGGGAAGGGTCTCTTACACACAATATCGAGAGCCCCAGAAGCGGTTCTATGTTGTCTGCAGTAGGATAAACATTAGCATGAATATTTAGATGTTCATTTAGATGTTCTTAGGTATCATTTCCAAGCCACATTAACGTAGCTTCTCAGTGTAGTTCTGGATCTAAGGAGTGATTTCTGGGTCCTTCTTGAAAGAGAGACAAATACCACTTGTAAGTCTGAAAAATTTTGGCCGAGGAAAAATGCTTGTCCACAGGATCCAGATATTTCTAGTAAGCACAATACTTTTTCATACCTTAATCATCAATCCACACCTCCCTCAATCAACTGTATATTCTACGTGGGCTCTTCAGTTCTGGTCAATTCTAGTCAACCTCACTTGCACGTCTTCCATTTTTTCCATATTAACTCAACTGTGCCCATTTCCATGTGTGCTTGTACACAGAAAATCCTCTCCACCTCACACCAACTCTCGGAAGGCACTGCACTAAGACCCAGCTCAAAACTGTCCTTCTTTAAACTTGCTTTCATGTCTCTTTCTCTCAATTCATGTTGCTCAACCTTTCCTTAATTAAGCATACACTTAATTACGTGTATACTTCCAGTTATAGGTATCTGTTCTGTCGGGATGGAGAGTGGTGAGCTTGCCTCCCAGGCCCAGGTACAAAAAGCACCAAGATGTTCCAGTGTAGATGACGTCATTTGATGGCGAGAAAAGAGAATCGGTTGGACTCGATCTCTTGTGAGTCTTCTGGTTCTAGACTGGAGAGCCACCACCTGATGAAAGAGAAGAAGCAATAGGCTGTCTTACTGGATCATAGTGGAGATGCTGGGGAGTAAGACGGTTACTTACATCTTTCTGTCTTCCAACCATCTTCATCCCATACTTCAAAAACAAAACAAAACAAAACAAAAAAATCTTGCGATCAAACTAGTCCAGAAATATGATTCATTTTCTCCCAGTGTCTCTGACACTTGCATAGAAAATTCAGAGATCTCTATTTATTATCTTGTTGTTTTAGATGCTCAATAGAGTGAAGTTTGTTGAATTTCTTCATTTGAATCATTTTGCAGTGTAAAAAATTAGATGATTTTTCAAATAATGCTTTTTGGGCTTTATCTTAGGCATTGCAAGTACCATTTCTGTTGTGTTTTGTTCTTCTTTTCTATACATCTCTGGCTGCCCTGACACTAACCAGCTCGCACAGACATGTCATTTTGCTGTCTGGATTGCGTGGGGAGTTCTAACGCAGATCTAAACATCTGTACCAGCAATGGCACTGATTACGTGGCTCTCCTCTCACAAAGAGTGACTGGAAAGAGGAGGCAAAACGAGGGTGTGGCCAATTATCAACCAAAAATTCCAGTCTTTTCCAGCTCAGGGGAAAGCGCAGCTGGGGAGAGACACATAAGCTGTGATGATCTCAATAGGCCAGCGAATGTCAGCAATGCTCTCTACAACAGCAACAAGAAAGTCTCTCGCATCCCTCATGAGAAACACATGGAAGAAGAATGCCTCCTCTCCTTTCTGCTGCTTCAGTGTGCTCCTTTTTTAAGGAAGGGGCTGCGGTATCTTTTATGGGTGTTTTCTATACACTTTCAAATAACTGCACGTCCCTTTAAAATGTATCTGCGATAAGACTCACTAAAAAATATGCTGAATCGATAGCAGAATTGCAGCCTGAAATAGGGTAATTTACAATACCATTGTAAAACACAAGGCAGATGTTCTTTGCTATGTAGGAATCGGTCACTTAGTTCACTTACGTGTGTGAAAGCACACTCGAAGAGTTGTGTTTCCTTAAAAGAATTTGGAAAAATACCACTATGTGTGCAGTCGAGCTAGAAATATGGTTGGAAAAAAAGTCATGTTTTATTGGGGAGGGGAGGCGAACCATAAGAGACTATGTACTCTGAAAAACAACCTGAGGGTTTTGAAGGGTCAGGGGTGGGAGGTTGGGGCAACCTGAGGGTTTTGAAGGGTCAGGGGTGGGAGGTTGGGGGAACAGGTGGTGGGTAATGGGGAGGGCACGTTTTGCATGGAGCACTGGGTGTTGTGCAAAAAGAATGAATACTGTTACACTGAAAAAATAAATAAAATGAAAAAAAAAAGTCATGTTTTAGTTACAGAACTTGGGCATCTCTAACCGTAGACAGATCCAAGACTGAGACAATGATGTTGGTAGTGGCCATGACAGACAGATAGGTGAGTGATTTACTATGACCAATTCTTCAAGACCCCTTTCCTTAATTTCCTCTTCGTCCACAAGGTAGAATTCACTCTCTTCTTTTTGTTTCCATAAACCTATATTGATATCCCCTTCTCTCTAGCCTAGAAATTTCACTCTCGGAGAAGACTTCCGTTTCCTTGACATTTAGTGAAATGAAGCATGCTGCAGCGTTCTCGTTTTGGAAACACTTAATGTCTTTATTCTCATCTATTCTTTTTATATCCGTTGCTGGTACTACTGAGGTTCTGCATTTCTATCCTTGTGTTTTTCAGCTGAAAATTACCCCAAGTTCAAAGAGGTTACACGATTCTCCAAATTACTCATTGGGATTGGAATTAAATAGCACACTTTCCAATTTTTTTTCAGCTGTTTTCCACTTGGATTAGTCACTGATTGTGGTAAAGATATTTTTATGCAATTTAAGAACTGGGTGAATGCAAACTTGGCACTTAATTTCGTATGTCTTCTCATGGGGGATTGTGAAATGGTAGAGAGAAGAGAAAGAGTAAAATTTTAGAGTTAATGGTCAATTTTAAAAAAACACCATTCTTCTGATTTTTGGCTTACCATTAATCTTCACGTAATTTCCAGTATTGTTGTAATTTTAAAAATTTTTAAATAAATACTCATTAATTTATATTGAAAGATGGAGTCCAATCTTGGAGCATATAGGAGAATTCACATATGTTTGAGTGTGTTTATATGTGTGTCTATATTTATATATATACATGTGTGTATGTATATATACACACTTTTAAATATATGCATACTTTAAAATATATATATATACCTTAATATATTTTTATATATAGGGGTGTGTGTGTATACTTTTAAAGATTGACAAAAATTTGAGAAAGTACAGTTTCCTGGAAACTGCCCTAATATACACGTTTGCACTATGAAAATTTCTGAAGTATTCTCAGTATGTCCTTTTGAATGACATCTTTATGTACTTATGTTTCAGTGAGATTCATTTGCCATCATTATTATTATTGTAATTATGCTTGAAAATTCATAGAAAACTGAAATTCATCTCATTACCTAACACAATGACTCATTCCAGAACAGTGCGATTACTTTATAAATTTTGCCACTAAGGTGACACAGAGGCTTGGATGCAACATCTTGTAGGAGTTTAGGAGTTCCCTGTTGGGTCGTCAGTTAACTTAATCATTCTCAGGATTGAAGCTCTTCTCTGCAAATCCCACTAGACTCTATATCAAATGTAATTTTTCATCTGAGTCAGACTTAGGAATTTTCAGCAATATCCAACACAGCTGCAACAGCTTTTTAAACAGAGCCGATTCTGTCTGCAGATAAGAAGGCCCAAGTTACCATCTACAGATAGAAGCATTAGATAGGTCACTGGATTTGCACGTTTCAAATGGAGATTGACTTTAACTTCTATCAATATTTTCATGTTCAAATATTCAACGTGGGGCGTGTCAGGATTTAGGGTCTTTTAATCCAAATAGCTCTTTAGGACAAGGAAATTTAGAGCCATCTCCCTCCCTCTCCCAAAATAAATGAAAATGCAGCCTTTCCATGTTTAACTTATTGTGATTATTACTTTATGCAACTAACCTGTCTTAGGTTAGTATTATTATTCATGTAAAAAAATATTGTCTTAATTGTCTGAAGAGTTTATTTTTGTCTGTACATTAAATCAAGTTTAAGAAAGCTCTGCATTTAGGTATTTATTGATCGAAGAAACACCAACATTGAATTCTTGGTGGGAGCACCTGGATGGCTCAGTTGGTCAAGCAGCTGACTTCTGCTCGGGTCATGATCTTGGGGTCCTGCGATTGAGCCTGGCGTCAGACCTCCTCAGGCTCTGCACTCAGTGGGGAGTCTGCCTCTCCCTCTGCCTCTGCCCATCCCCCCCACTCATGCACACTCTCTCTCTCAAATAAATTAATAAATAAAATTAATAAATAAAAAAAATTCTTGGTGGAAGAAATGGGCTCCTTTTGTTTCCAAGGATCCAGCTGTCACCACTGGCATCTTTGCCTTCATGTGTCAATGTCCATTTTAATAGCTCTGCTTTACATTTGTATTTGTTGATAAATTTATTTTATTCCTTCTTATAGGTCATTCTTATTTTTTACCTCACCCTCTTTTAAAGTCATGCACAACAGCAAGCACAGTCCCTTGAATGCAATAGGTATTGGGAAGTGTGGAAAAAGAATTATAGGATGGAATGGAGTATTTAAAATATTAGACATTCTCTTTCTTGCCATCTTGGGGCCAATAGAGGCCTGCTGGGATTGGGATTTCTAAAATGCAGTTATGTCTGGAAAAGTGTGGTCTGACACCATTTTTGCTGGCTTCAGTAGAGGCTCCATATCCGTAGCTCCTCTTAAAATTGAAGGTGCTTATGCTTGAGATAAAACTGAATTCTATTTGGGCAGAAATGTTCTTAGGCATACAAAGGGCACACAGTGACTTCTGGTGTCCAACCAAACAAAACCAAAGTAATCTGGGGAGAGGTGCCAGTGGAAACGGGGGCACAGTTCATGCCAAATTCTGAAGCAATCTTCCTGCTAAGGCCATTGGACACAGAATCTGTACGATAGTGCATCGCTTATGGATTTAAACTTATTGAAAATAATAAATAAAAGTATGGAAAAAATAGTAGGTATTTAATAATACAGACATTTCTTCAAATTTATAGGACCCACACCGAGAATTCACTTCTACCCTTCACCATTTTACAGATGTTAGATACATTTCATGATGTGATTAAGTCAAAACATCTGGCTAATGAAAATAACCACTCCAAGTAGAAAGTTTCCACATAAAAATTACGCCATCTTGATTATGCAAAGTACTAATCTTTGGATGATGATATTGGATAGATTAATCTCACTTTATTCATATTCTTTCATGTCCATCCACCCTCTCCATTTCCCATCCCCTCCCTAATAAGAGGCTAAACACTCTTAGATAATTTCTGATATGCAATTCATCTTGATTTAGGCACTACCTTCTTAAACTGAATAGCTCTCTTTTCTAACATCTAACGTATATTTATGTTTCCATGCTTTTCCTTGTGTTGCCTTTCTGTCTGAAATGATCTTTTCTTTACCTATAAATGCATCTCTATATGGTCTTTCTCTACCACATTTTTAAGACTCAACCCATAGATCACCTAATGTGGGGACATCTCTCTGGTATTACCTGTCAAAATAGTTTCCTCTTCCTCTAACTTTTCCATGGCTCATACTTTCTTTTGACTTATAGCTTTTTGTCTCTCGTACGAAACAGAAAGCTTCTCTAGGATAAGATTCAGGTTTATTCATCTTTTTATACCCCATAGTATTTATAGTGCTTTGTATACAGTAGGTGATTAATAAATATCAGTGGCATGTGACTTAAGATCTGAAAAATACATGTGAATTAATCCACTTCCTTTGTATTCTTTTAGAATCATGTAATTTTTAATAAGCTAATAACTTCCAGTATTTCTATCACAATGAAAGAAGAAAGGTCACTCTTTCCAGCAAAGGAAGTCTTTGGATTTATAATGGATTTTTAAAACTTCCAGATGTTAAGAAAAAATAAACAATAGAAGTGGTTAGCAAACAAATTGAAAACAGCCAAACTCTGTGTTTACCACGAGTATCACAAGTAAGAGACAGAGCACTAAAAAAAAAAAAAAAAAGGTAATTTATACAGCGAAAAGAAACAGGTAATTTACCAAAGACTATAAAAGCCAAAATTTCATTTCACAATGAATTTAAATAACTGAACTAGAAATGCATCACAATTTTAATGTGTTTTATTGGGGAGGGGTTGTTAAAAACAAACCAAAAAAATGGCATATAAATGAGGGTCATGAGAACAAAATTCTTGAAAAAGGAGTTCTCACACTTTTTTTGTTGTTGTTTAAACTCTTTTACTTCTCTTCACTCAATTTTCTTGCAATTGCAATTTTAAAAAAGGGGAAAAAGTGTAAAATATCAAATCAAAATACTGAAATTTTCCTTCTCTTCTACAAACACAAATGCTCCACACATAATGTAAGACAACTGTTTAATGCTTTGTTTTATATCGTTTGCTCTATTGGTTTTAATGCCATGGGACAGCGTGGAGGCCTGTCCCGTTAGTTGAGCAGGCCGAAGAACCTACAGGAGTCAGGGAATGATATTCTCAAGAGGTCCTTTGTTTGTTGAAACTGGAATCCAGTTTTTGGTTGCGAGGGGCAAAGTTAGCTCCAAAGTGGGCGGCTTCTTTGACCTAGATACAGCACCAGGGTTGTATCGCTCTTGACTGGTGTGAGCTCAAGCAGTCACTCCCAAAACTTCAGTTAGGGTGTGACGGGCAATGGGAAGCCAACAGCTAAAGGTTAGGAGCTGGAGGCAGTATGTGATCAGACTGGGTAGGATTGTGTGAAAATTGTGTGATCCTCCCCATCTCCCAAGTTGAAGTGGTTTATTTTATGCTGGGGAAAGGAAGAAAAAAAAGAAAGAAAAATGTTTGCTAGTTATGATGACTAGCTAATTAAGAAGAAATCCATAGCTAAAGTAAGACTCTTGGATTATTTTTCAATGCCAAAGAGTTATTATTTCCTATTCAAAATATAATCAAGAACGGATGGACTCTTTGAAATCATGTAGATTGGGGGGGAGGGAATGGGAGAGAATGCATCTTGGGAGATTTTACTGAAATTAACATCATGTTGAAAAATGGTAATTTTGTATCTGTTCTTTTGCTATAGCAAACAACAGAGCAAAATATGGCCAGACAGTCAATTGGGACAGCATGACACACCACTGGAAAAAATGATGTCGAGTGCAAAATTACAAGAAAAGTAAAATCATTGTGGAAGCCACGTTAGCATCCCCTGCTCAAAATTATATCTGATTCTCTAGACACTTCTTTTGGAAGATTCCCCAAACAAAAGCAGAGAAATTACATAAATGGTTTTCCAGGCCAACCTTTCTGATTTAGTGCGCTGTAAGATGCTTGCAGCGTTTCTCCAAGTAGGGGATCCAGGAAAATTTCTAGGGGCTGTGGATTTTGGAACCTCACCAAATTGTTAATGATGCAGCCAATACTAGTTAGCAAAATCCTTCCTAGCTGTTCACAACTGAACTGGAAGAAACAATAGCAGCCATGACGGCCACCTCAAGCGCCTCTGTGTACCTATCACGGTGCTAGCTGTCCCGCTTGCGGTTCCTCGCACCACATTGGTGCCCTTAAATTTTCTTCTCCTTGGCTAAAAAAAGATAAAGGTAACACTTTGCATTTTCTCTCTTCAAAGGCTGATAATTGGAGGGAAATGGGCACCAAAAGTTTAGGGCAAAGAAATCGTAAGACACGGGGTTTTAAGGTACTGAAAGAATGCCCAAGTATGGGCCATCTTGAATGGCCACATTCCCAAACTGCTGAATTTCTTGTCTGGCATTTATTTGTTTGTTTGTTTTTTAGTATATGTGTTGCCGAAGCAAGCACTTGTTTATTTATTTATTATGGTCATTTACTTGATCACTCATAGTTGTCATTTTAACTTCCTGCAAGACTAAGCTTCACGCACAAAGGGTGGTGCCTATTCTGGTGATCACCTTTTCTCCAACTGGCACCCAACCCCAAAGAACAACCGCTCACTAGAGGCCTGTCGGCTGATGAGACGCTGAGAATCCAGGACACTAAGAATCCAGATACTAAGCTCTTGGATGATTTTATGGTTTTCCAGTCTAATTTATGTCACTTAAATTTAAATTGAAGACCTCCTTGTTCTCAGTCTTGAAAAGTGGGTTTATAAGAAAATCATCACTTTAGAATAAAAGTCTCTATGGGGTGACATTTTTCTTCATTTCTTTTTTTTTAGTCCCAAATACAATCCCTGCCAAATGAAAGAAATGCAAGGAAACTCAAATAATTTGCCTGCAGCAAGTTTATTAACATTTTCCCAAAGCCTATGTTATTTGAACTGTTTATTTTGGATCACTATCCAACAAATAACTTTTTTTGAAAGTCTTGCAAGAAAAAGATTGGTCTGTTAATACTAGTTTGCATACATAAAGGCAAGGAATGGGGTTGAGAAGAAGAGGAAGAGCGTCTCCCTCAATTAAAATATTCTCCGAAACTGTGATTATGCATTTAAGCACTCAGCCCTAAAGAGTGTTAGGCAGAGAGCTTCAGTCATATCATAGTAAAATCTGAAAAATATGAAATACCTTATACCTGGTGCAGCTCCTGCAGGTACAGAGCTTAGTAAACATCCATTTAATGAGTGAATTATGAAGTGGGTTTACAGGTTTTCATTTTATTAGTATGAAGATGGATATTGCCATGGAAAAATAGCTGTGGATGATCGTCCATAATTAAAACAATAAACAAAGCCTTTCTTAATAACAGCAACAACAACAATAAATAACGATTCTTATATATGTATTTAATATAATATATTTAAAATATAATATATAGGTGCTCCTGGGTGGCTCAGTGGGTTAAGCACCTGCCTTTAGCTTCGGTGATGATCTCAGGGTCCTGGGACCGAGCCCCGCATCTAGCTCCCTGCTCAGTGGGAAGCCTGCTTCCTCCCTCTTCCTCTGCCCCTCCCCCCATTTGTTGTCTCTCTCATATAAATATCTTGAAAAATGTATAATATATAAAAACCTATATACATCTTCCACTTAATCCTCACCATTACCCTATGTGCATATACTTTTATAACTGTTTCACAGGCGAGGACTATGACCTGTCAAGTTCACCTGGTTTGTGAATGTCAGAGCCTGGAGTCAGACCCGGGAAGTCAGGTTCTAGAATGTATCCTTTTAATCTCCATATATTATGTTGAGTTTCATAGCATTAAATTCTTTTAAACATATCAGAAACTTTATGTTCAGATGATCATATTCATCTTCAATGAAATATTTGGTGTAGCTATATTTCAGGGTTTTTTCCTCAACCGCATACTTGTTCGAAATATATTGAATGTTTCCATTGGCAGAACCATTAAGGGTAGTCTTAAATATTTTAGAAGACTGAAAACAATTTGCTTCAATTTCTTTTTCTTTCTTTTTAAAGATTTTATTGATTTGAGAGACAATGAGAGAGAGAGCATGCAAGAGCACGAGAAGGGGAGGGTCAGAGGGAGAAGCGGACTCCCCGCTGAGCAGAGAGCCTGATGTGGGACTCGATCCCAGGACTCCAGGATCATGACTGGAGCTGAAGCCAGTCACCCAACCAACTGAGCCACCCAGGCTCCCCAATTTGCTTCAAATTCTGATGAATAAATGGGAGTAAACAAGTTAAGTGAAATTGAATCAAAAAACAAAATGTGAATGTAAGGTAATATTTCCAGTTTCCTTCCATGTCTCACAAAATGATTCCAAAGGTAATTCCATAGAATAGATTCAAAAGTGTGATTTGTTTGTTTGTTTGTTTTTTTAAATAATGGGAGGATATGGGTCAAAGATGTATCCTTTCTGTTGTGTTAGTAAAAAGAAAAGAATAAAAAGGATTTTAAAAATAACAGTACTCAGGGGAATTTAAAAGTCCATATAAGAGTCCTTTAAATCTAGCGCCTGGAATTGAGATGGTGGGAATATACTTTGGAATGCGGAGGTCTGTCCGATGAGTAGTCTGTCTGTGAGCAGAACCTCAGTCCTCTAGTAAATTATATATTTTTAATCCTATTTTTATTTTTCTCAGAATCTGTTAGGACTGTCCAAGTTTTATTGTAGTCAGTATTAAGCTAGGATTAGCCAAGCAAAACCAGAAAGTGAAAAATCAGGCTTTCCCTCCCCTCAGGCCCTGTCCACGTTGTAAACTGTACAAGATGATCCCATCCCAACAGCGCAGAAAGGAACAGTTTCCACAAAACTTACATATGTGGCAGGAGCTGTCCCGAAATGACACACTGAGACAAATATTTCCAGAGGATCATAGGTTTTTCTTTACAACAGTATTTGCTAGACTTTTCCAACATTTCTCAACTTGACCTTCTCTTTATCATTTTCTCTCTTTGTCATTCTTCTCAAAACAGAGTTTGGTTAATTTTCAGTTTCTTCAAAGAAAATTCTTCCTTCAGGAAAAAGCTCATTTTGATGTTCGTGGTTTTTTTTAGTGAGAAGAAGCAAGCGGGAGACAGCTGGGGTGGACAGTTACCAAGCAGCTAACCGGATTCCGATGTTTATCTCATCTTTATCATTTGACAGATGTGCCATTTCCTCTCAGCCTATAGATAGGGATTTTCAAGGACATTGTTCACTTTCTACATGTTTTCTATACTGTTAACCTTTCTACGGCTCATGCAAGCGTCTCTAGGTGGACAGTGGCTTCGAACTGGTGGTTCCGGCCGTTTCCATTTCTTAATTAATTTTGATACTCAAATACCTATTGCGTGCAAAGAACTTCACTGCTTTAGGGTAAAAACAGAAAAGTAATGTACAGCCCAGTCTTAAAGAGGTGATAATGTAATATTGAAAAAATCATTCAGCCACTCAGCCTACATTCATTTATGAAATGATAAAGTTAAACACAATTTGACTGAAGTTTATTCTGGCTTCAACATTCAACGGTTTCCTTAAAAAAAAAAAGAGTCACATGGTGTGCTTTTTCCCCCCAACTTAAAAGAATTTCAATTATTTATTCAAATTTGCTCCTTTCTCTTATAATATGTTTTATATTTATTGACAAGTTTTCCAAATAGCTCCCACAGAAACAGATGGGTTCTCTGGATTTAACAGAACATGATCCTTTTTCCTACAGCACATTATTGCAAACCATATGTAAAGAGAACCAAACAGGTTTTGGGGCACCTGGCTGGCTTGGTTGGAAGAACACATGAGTTTTGATCTTGAGATCATGAGTTCAAGCCTCTCATTGGGTGTAGAGATTACTATAAAAAACAAATAAGCTTTAAAAAGAGAGAGAAAAAAAACCAACGTGTGTGTGTGTGTGTGTGTGTGTGTGTGTGTGTGTGTTTTAAACAGCTCATGAAGTGTTTTCTCAGCTGTTAAGTTATTTCAACTCTCTCTGGAGCTGATATATGGATGTTTTTCACTTAAAGGTCATGCTAGAAATTTTTGTACTTTAATAGAGAGAATTATACATAACTCTAGAAATCCCTACTGTTATTATTTACATTTATTATTCTTCAGTTCACTTCCGTTTTGAGTAGCCTGACTGATGTTTTAATTTCAAGCGGGATGCTTCAGAATGAGACAGTAAAGCTTGGACTCTCCTACTAACAGTAGGGGACATCTGCTTTTTTCCATTGTGTGCAGTTCAGTGAAATAAGCCTAGAACAGAGGAGAAAGAAGCTTACTTTCTCATTCTATCCATACTGATTCCTATACTAAGAGATCAAAGAAATTCACATCAAAAGATGTAGGGTTTTTCAAAATAGCATTAACGACTTAATAAATATTGGCACTGCCTTTGGGCATGATTCAGAGGTGGGCTTGTTCGTCTCTTCGTGACTGCTTTGCTGAGCCATGGCAGGCAGAGTCTTCATCTGGCTGTCACATGGGTTTATTTTCCAATCCTAGCAATTGAGTCTGATTCATATTGTCCTATAGAGGGCTTATGGTTTTGCATGCATGCATTCTTCAAGCATTTCTAATCAAATGGTTCACTCTGGCTTGAGAAAGTACTGACATTAATGTAACCCTTATTTTTGTAGACAAGAGTGAAAATGCTTAAGAATGACAGGACATCAATCTCTTAATGCCTTGGGGTTAAACAGTTCTACCTGTTTGGGGCTAATTTAGAGATGCTGGTTCTCTTACTGACACTACAGAATTCATGTCGGTGAATTTGGGCAAAGTCTCTCACACTGTACTTTGTCATGGAAGTGAAGACATCTTCATGGGATGATATGAAATGGAAGGTATGAAAGAAGTTTAATTAATATGCCTATAAAATAATGACTAATGGCATAGCAGAAATTCTCATCAAATGTGCAGGTGATACAAAGCTCCATATTGCAGGATACTATTAAGATTAAAATAAAAATCTCAGAGTATAGTGATGGGGGCTGAAATCAACATGAGAGAGTTGTGTAAGCGAGTAATGTAAAGGCATCCATTAAAAGCTGGTTGAATGAGAATACAGTGAAGGGGAATACAGCTGTGGAGAATATAGGAGTTGACATGGAGAAGGAAAAGCTGGAAGGTTTTAGTTGATTCTACCACAGAGATATGGCTGTTGAACTGACCCACGCCCTCACTCATGAATTAAACATGTATTTGCTGAGTGCCTGTTATGTGCTGAGCATTATGCTGGGCACAGGGCTTAGTGATGAAACAGACCTGATCCCTGTCTTTGGGAAGTCCACAGTCTGGCCTAGAGGGATGACAGGAAACAATTTCAACTCAGAGTGGAAAATGCTACGATAAAGGTGGTACCAGAACGTTTCAAGGGCACACGATTCCCTCTCTGGTTCTCAAGACGGGTTTTCCAGAAGTGATGTAGCAAATGATGCCTTGTATTTTCCACCAGCCTCACACAAATGTATTCACCCAGTTCATCTAAATTCCAACCTCGGCCCGTTCTATAATGATCTTGCTATCCCTTTCCCTCCCCTACACTGTCTGGAGAAGATTGAACATGGTACCATTTCTAAATTCCTCAAGCAGCCATAGTTTTATAAATGGGAAGTTGGACAATGATAGATTCTAGGAATCAAAAAGCTTACATAATACTTCTCTCTCCTTGATAATAAACAGAGTTGCATTCAGGTTGTATACCCCAATAGCCTCTTTATGAGATGCAGTAGAAAAGGTAGGTAGATGGAAGAAATCTAAAAGGCAGGTCCATTTTTCTTTCTCATTTTCCAGATCGTAATCCAAATATCATGAAAGCATTCAGAGTTGGAGCAAACAAATCCTATGAAAGCCTTTGGCCCCTGAGCAAGTGCTATACCACGGTCCTGTCCGTATGTTTACCAGTCAGTATAAGAAGGATGTTACATATTATATTTTATTAAAGGAGTTAGGTAATTCCATAATGCGTTTGAGAAATGAGTTCTATCTAGAGTTCTATCTAACTGTCTTTTTTAGAGGGACTGAGATATCCTTCATCCCGAGATCCCCGTTCTCCTCCTCCTCCTCCTTCTTCTGTCTTCATTCTGTGGCTTTCACCGCCCGCATTTACACGCCAGATGTACACAGGGCATACTCCTGTCTTAGGTTTTTGCATTTGCTGGTCCCTCCACCTGGATCATCCCTTCCAGCCTCACCGTGATTTTCTCCTCGTCTTCTGCCGACCTTCACTCCAGTGTCCCCCATGAGTACCGCTTGGATGACGCCATTTAGAATCCCACCACTTACCAGCTCTCTGCCTTCTTTTTCCTGCATTGTTTTTTCCTCACCCCTTACCATCCTCTGATCGAGTGGTGAGAAAATATATCCTCTGGTATGTATTTTATTTATTTTTCTGCTGTCGTCCTTACAGCTAGATTTGAAGTTCTGCAAAGACAAGGACTTCCGTCTGTTTTGTTGTTTCTCGCAGTACCAACACCTGATACTCAAATGCCAAGTGATGGACATGAGAGGTCCTCAAGAAATATTTGTGAAATCAGCGAATGAATAAATAAGCCCTGCCCTTTTATGTCACCTCCGACCTCTTTTCTGGGGGCCATTTGTCTCTGCCCTAGAGACAGTCCTGCAGTCCGTCTCCTGCCTGGACTTAGGTCACACCCTCCCAGTTTCCAGTCCTGTTTCCCTCCTTTCTTCTTTTTACATTTATTCCCGCACCATCTGTTGAGAAATTATTCTAAAATCCAAGTTGAATCTTGCCATTCCCTGGCGTAGAGTTTGCCGATGGCATTTCACCACTCTGAGAAGACAAACCCACCTTCTCAGAAGAATCACCGTAGCTTTCCTTGTCTCACTGCACCGTGTCTTTGCAGGCTACACTGGCCTTGCCTGACCACCTGCAACCGAGTTCCTCACACTTGTCTTCTTTACCTCGGACCTTCACAGCCTACCGTCTGCTTCACACACTTGTCTCACAACCCATGTGATTGGACCAACCCCTCCGTTCTTCTTTGTCCGAGGGTCCTGCTCTGGGAAGCTTTCCCTGAAACACAGAAAGGTCCACTTTTCCTGATGAGTATCTACTTGGTGCTGGCATTTTCCCCAAGCAGTCTTCACTGTGTCCTCTGCTGCGGCCCGAGAGGGCCAGGAAGGCAGTCCTCTCTCTTACTGAGCTCACACCACATCCCTGGAGCTTAGTTAGCGTGGTGTCTGGCTTATAGTAGGCATTTGATATTTGTTGAAAATAAAAGGTTGAAGAGAGAGTAAGATTGAATGAATGGGTGAGGCAGAGGGGCAGTCAGACTTTATTCTGTATTTAAAAGAAGACAAGCTTAGATTACCCATGGTGATAAATTTTCTTATCTTAAAGCTTCTTTAATTAGATAATAAAAACACATCTAAAATTCAGTGAAAACATTTCAATAATTCTCTTCAAGGTACTTGAAGATAAGAGGTAATCTTTGTGAATATATACAGATGTTTGTTTCATAAACTTACTATGCTTTAGTGAGAGCATTAGAGATGCCTTGTGTTCCCTATGAGACCGAGAGTGACTCCATGGAGAGAAATGATGAAAGAACATCAGAAATCATCTCGATATGATGGCTTTTTAATAAAGTAATTCTAAACTACCTCTATTATTTATATTTTCTTCAAAATTGCTATTAAAACGTCTACAGCTTCAGTAAGCATCACCTTTGGGCAATCAAGTTTCACAGATTGTTAGTCATTGTGTTAAATACGTGTTCTCGATTGTTATAAAACTACCCATCTAAAGATTTCTGGGATCCACAATACTTCTAATATTTATGGATTTCCAAAACAACCCCAAACCACCAAATGATCAGCTTCTCTCTTCTTTCCCCCAACTTTGATCAGTTTTTATCTGTTCTTACCTTTTAAGGATTTAGAGGCAAGTATTTTCAAATTATCAACCTACCTAGACCTGGCAGCTGTGCTGAAGGTAAGGCGGGGTGAAGCCTTACAGATTCATAGCCAGACGCAGAGGTTCTTTTCTTGTCACTCCCCCCACATCTGCAACAATAACCGTTCTGAAACAAAGCTGGAAATGTAGGTGAAGAAAAGGGTGGAAACAGTCTGACTTGGGACTGCTGCCAAGACCATGCGGATTGATTTTTCCTTGCCAAAGTATTATTGCCGTTTTTCAGAACTCTGCTAAGGATTTGGAATCATCTCTTTGCTGAGTCTGCCACATGTTACAATTCTCCTCAGACCATGAGCTAACGTTGCAGAGCAGAGCATCTGGTGTCATCAGAGAACTCGACTTGATCTTGATGCTTACAAGGATGCTGATGAGGAACTTCCCTGTATTATGAAATAGAACTGTCGCTTTCATACCAAAGTGGCAAAATTATATTCACACTAACAAAACAAAACAACATTAACTACAAAATTTAAAAGAATTTACATAGGAATATCTTATTACTTGTTTGTTTTATTGTGTCTTGATTTTTTTTGTCATAGTCAAAATATTCCTAACTCACATTTTAGTGTAATGCTTTTTTAAAGTGCTACTTACATAAGATATCTATGACTATAGCGATTGTCTCCTATCTGAATAAAAGAGCAAAATGTGGGAGACAGGACTTAAATTATGAAATGTTATTATGAGGAAATAAAATTTTATCAAATTTCATTCTTTAAAGCCAAATATCTAATATTATATTGCTACTGTTAGACTGTAATCCTGTGTTTTTCTATCGTTTTTGCAATTATTAAGATGATCTGATGGGGCACTTGGGTGGCTCAGTCATTAAGCATCTGCCTTCTGCTCAGGTCATGATCTCAGAATCCTGGGATCAAGCCCCACATCGGACTCCCTGCTCAGCAGGAAGCCTGCTTCTCTCTCTCCCACTCCCCCTGCTTGTGTTCCCTCTCTCACTGTCTCTTTCTGTATCAAATAAACAATTTTTTTTAAAAAGATGATCTGATAATATGTTAGATATTAATTCACCATATAATTACCAATTTACTGCAATGTAATTTCTAGACTTATGTGATCAATAAGTCTTGATATATTAAAGTGAAATCTGAGAAGGGAGAGGAAAGAATGTGAAATTAACGTATGACTTAACTTGGAAAAGGAACTGATTAGAGTGCGATTTGGAGATGGAAAAAGTATTTGAGCAAGTCTGTGAAGTAGGAGCAAGAGTGCTGGGTGGTTTAGGAGTGGAATTGAAGACAGGAAGAAGAGCTGTAAGGAACAGGTAGTTGGATTTCTTCAATTTTATCATACACCTAGAACTTGATTATGATCATTGAATCTCTATTCATTCTTTAGTTAATAAATAATCCTGTATAATGAGTACACTTCCCACCAAAACTCAAATGAAGAATGTGAAAAAAAAAGTTGTCGGTTAAGTTCAGGTTTTTCTTTATATTTAGTCAAAGTCATACCATTGGGAAGAACATGGACCTATTGCATTTAATATAACATATACATTTACTTATTTTTTTCAAAATATAACTTATTTATGTGCCTCATATGTTATTGCAGGGCAAAAAAAATAATGGTTTATACATAAACATTATAGGTGGCATCATTTACTTTCTTTCTTTTCTTTTTTCTTCTGAATTATGGTATGATTCCTGAGCAAGAGAATTGGAAAAGAACACGTCCTGCTTGTACTTGGAATAGATGAATTTTCAGAGGTCAATGCGTTCCCTATGAGATTTTATATTTATTGTACTCTCATTTTGATGAGAAGGACACACCCACAAGCACATAGATGTATACTTTGGATAACAGAAACACTTTATAATCAAGTAGTGCCAAAAAATAGTGCCTGTATTTATATTTATATTTACAGCTTTTTGTCACCAAATAAAACTATTGTAATTGAGTTGAGAACACTGGAAAAGGCAGAAGTCAAATTATTAATATATAAATGTTGAATTTTCTTCAAGTTCAAATGTTGTACCGGCTTGATTTGTAAATCACAGTGTCACAGTAGTTTGAAAAGATAAACACAGTAGGAAAACTTAAGGGGAGAATTAAATAGGAGACATAAGGAAGAGAGAGTAGCAATTTCTTGAGTATACCCTCTTATGGAACTTGACATTTAAAAGCTTGTAACATTCTACCTATTTTTAGATATAAATTAAGATAAATGGTAACTCAAAAACTGAAAGAACATGTGAACGAATGTCATAATTGTAATTCCATTGGCTACCATACAGGCACTATAGAGAAAGTAAGTGAAATAACAAACGAATCAAAGTAACTTATGAACACAGCATTTATATACCCTTAATCTTGAGCAGAGCAACACGTGAAGAGTCACAGACAAATCCCGAGGTGTTTGTAATAGGTTTGTTGATGTAATAGGTTTGTTGATGGTTTGTTGATGGTAGGTAAAACATTCTGAAACTATTTTAGATGCTTTAAATAGTTGAATAAATGGGTAAATGTTCTAATGTTGGGAACCAAAGGTTTCACTATGGAAAAACAATAGATACTGAGTGGGGAAAAGCCAATATAAGCCCAATAGGGATAGCTCAGAATTTGATGTACTAGTGTGAACTTGTGTTTTCTTAAATATGCTTATTAGTGTGCATGTGTGTGCATGTTTATGTATACACGTGCATACGTATGTGGATATCTATAGCTCAGATAAGTATATGTATATGTGTGTTTGTATATGCATGTTTTTCTTAGTTCTGTCCAAGGAAAGATCAAGAAGAAATGAAACTCCAGTAGCAACGAACCCACCTAATGCAACAACTTCTTCTCTGTTACCACTCTTCCTAAGACGAACAAAGGCACCTTCAAGAATCTGATAACAGGGCTGGGCATGTTAACAGCCTGGACACAACGGCTGGTCGTAACGGCCCTCATGCTTCCTGTTATGCCAGAAAATAAGGAACTATGAAAAAAAGAGTGACAGGAGCTTGTCATAAGGATACAATTGCTAGTTTGAAGGGGCACCTACTGGCCAAATCTGCGACAATTTTAGCGCCAAATTAATTATACACCTTAATGAATTATAATCCACTGAATGAATGGGAATTTTTGAGTCCTTATTGATAATAAATGGAGAAATGAATAATTAAAGAAAGGAGATATCTTCCTTATAGTAAATACAGATGACTAACTGATCAATGTGAAGGAAATTTTAAAGTTAGGAAATAATCATTTGATAAACAGTATGATCTACTTAGAATTAGGCAAAAAAAACTAATGTATGACAAATTCAGAAAGAATTTTTTATTAGTAGTAGGACATTTTCATTGTCTTACAGTGTCTCCCCACAGACTAATTATTAATTTCATGGGAGGAAAAACTCACAATTTTACAGTGAGGATTTCAGCACTATTCTAATGAGGTGATCAAAACTGACATCACCTGGGGCACCTGCGTAGCTCAGTGGGTTAAGCTGCTGCCTTCGGCTCAGGTCATGATCTCAGAGTCCTGGGATCAAGCCCCGCATCGGGCTCTTTGCTTGGCAGGGAGCCTGCTTCTCTCTCTCTCTCTCTCTCTCTCTGCCTACTTGTTGTGATCTTTCTCTGTCAAATAAATAAACAAAATCTTTAAAAAAAATTGACATCACCATTGAAGGACAGATGGATAAGATATGTTTCCAGATGTGATAACTTAGAAAGATACAGCACAGCTCTTCAGTTAGTATTCTAGCTGAGACTACATAACAGCTACCTACTCATGAGAAAACATTAGATAAACATAAGAGAGAACATGTGACTTAAAAGTGGGTCTTTATTCTTCAAAACATCAATGTCATAAAAGATAAAGAAAGACTTTTGGAGATATTCAAGATCAAAGGCAACTAAGGAGAGGTGGCAGATAGCACAATACCTGGCCTTAGACTGGATACTCTAATAGAGGGGGAAATAGTGGAAAAGACATTATTAGAACAACTGGACTATTGGAGCAATTGGAACTATTTTATGCTAAAATAGATATAAGTATTAAATCAATGTAAACTATAGAGTAGGTAATTGTACTGTGACTACATAAAAGAACATCTTTATTTTTCATACTCAGGGACAAAGGGCTAAGTAATTTATTCTTACACAGTTATGTGTATATATAAATTTACCCCTAAGATCTGCAAGAAGGCAAGAATATTCCACTCTCACCACTTCTATTCATCATGGTATGAGAGGCTCGAGATAGGTCAGTAAGGCAAGAAAAATAAATGAAAGCCATCCAGATTGGAAAATAAAAAAGTGGACTATTAAGTGAAGTTAACACGTTACAGAACAGCAGGTGAACATACCAAAATTAATTTTATTATATATACTAGCAACATAAAATTGGGAATTTAAATTTAAAGAAATAAAATTTATAATAGCATTAAAAGATAAGATACTTAACAAATCTGAAAAATATATACAAGCCCTATACGCTGAAAATTTTAAAACTCTGATGAAAGATTGCAAAGGAAGTTTAAATAAATGGAAAGATATACTTCATTTATGAAATGGAACACAAAAAAAAGGTTAAGATGTGAAATTGGACTATAAATTTTATGCAGTCTCGGTCAAAATCCTAGGAAGATTTTTTTTTTTTTTTGTAGAAATTGTCAAGCTCACTCTAAGGTTCATATAGAAATACAAATCACCCAAGGGGCACCTGGGTGGCTCATTCAGTTAAGTGACAAATTTTTGGTTTTCACTCAGTGATCTCAGGGTCATGATGTCAGGGCCATGAGATTGAGCCCCAAGTCAGGTTCCATGCCTAGCATGGAGTCTTCTTGAGATCCTCTCTCTTTCTCTGCTCCTCCTCCCACTTGTACATGCATGTGTGCTGTTTCTTTCTCTCTGAAATAAATAAATAAATCTTTAAAAAAAAAAGAAGAAATATAAATCCCCCAGAATAGACAAAAACAACTTGAAAATGAAGAATAAAGTTGGATGATTAATATTATCTCACTTTAAGACTTGTAAATTACAGTAGTCAATATGGTGTTATCATAGCATAAGGATAAACAAATTGACAGGACATAATAGAAATTACAGAAGTAGACATATATATATATATATATATATATATATATATATATATATAGTCAACTGATACTGAAAAAAGATGCAAAGTCAATTTCATGGAGAAAAAAGTAGAATTCTTACACTGTGCTAGAATAATTGAGTATCCATTTATTTTTTAAAAATCTTGATGAAGGAAGTATGTGCCATAGAAGCAGAGAGCAGGAAATGAAGCCAATCTGAGTCTTGAAGGAAATGGACACAAATAAAGGGGTGATAAATTATAGTATATGTGCTGCCGAAGCAAGCACTAAAGGGGTGATAAATTAGAAATCATGTTTTATTCTTCTTTGGTTTCTGAATTCTTTTAGATAAATTTCTACTTTCTTTGAGAAGTCTATATGTATCTACATATTAACCCATAATCTCTGCCCGATCAAAGGTAAAGATGTACTTTACTTTTTGAAAGCAACTGTATTGAGGTGTATTGATACACAAAGCACTGTCTGTATTCAAAGTACACAATTTGGGCAAAGATAGTGGAGGAGGAGGGGACCCTATTTCAACTGGTCCCCTGAATTGAGCTGGATATCTACCAGACCACTCTGAACACCCACAAAATCAGCCTGAGATGTAAGAATATATGTCTGGATCACTACAAACAGAAAATCTCTGGCAATTGGTTTTGAGGTATGAAGTGGGAAGCCGTGATTCTGTGGGCAGATACCAGAAGATAAACAGGAGGGGGATGGAGCCTCAGAGATCCCGTGCTACCAGAGTGCAAAAGTCTCCCACACTGGGGACCAGGCACAGACTTGCAGACTGGTAGTGGTGGGGAAAGGACATTAGGGCAGCCCCAGACTGAAACCTGGAGCTGCAGGGGCAGGCATACAACCAGGAGCAGCTGGCGGTTTTAGGCACAAAAAGCAGAGACATGCCTGGACCTGGAAGTGAGGGCTGGGGGTGCTGCTGTGGGCACACAACCTAGGATGTTGCGTTCTTTAGCAGCACAGACAAAAATGGAGTCAGCGAGGCCTGGCAGGCTTTCTGGAGAGCAGACTGTGATCTCTGTTCTGAGACAGAGGTTTGGATATGGTCACTTCTGCTCTGACTCTCAGAAGAGAAGCGGAAAGCTGTCTGAGAACAAAAGCCCCCCCAAACCAGTTTTCACTGAGCCCATCCCCCCCCCAACTAAAGGGTCAGCACAACTCTGCCCAAATAGGGTTGCCTGAGTACAGTGCAGCAGACCCTTCCCCAGAAGAAAGGCTGGAAGAACAAGAGGTCAACAAGTCTAAGGTCCCTATAAAACAGGTGCATCTTGCCTGGGTTGTGGTCAATAATTCGGAATCTGTACATTCCCTCATCTACCCCTCAACAGAATGATTAAAACGAGGAACCCCTACCATAGGAAAGATTTAGAGACTGTGACCTCTGCCACAAAACTAATGATATGGATACAAGCAAGATGTTGGAAATAGACTTCAAGGTAAGTTTTGAGGACAATAGCTAAGATGGAGAAAACCATTAATGGCAACATAGATTCTCTAAGGACAGAAATGAGAGCTGATCTAGGAGAACTTAAAAATGCTATCCATGAGATCCAATCTAATCTAGATACTCTCACAGCCAGAGTAAACAAGGCAAAAGAATGAATTAGTGATCTAAAAGACAAACTGATAGAAAAGAAGGAACAGGAGGAGGCCTGGAACAAACAGCTTAAAATCCAAGAAAACAGAATTAGAAAAATAAATGACAGGACATCTGGGTGGCTCAGTCGGTTAGGCTACTGTCTTTGGCGCAGGTCGTGATCCCAGGGTCCTGGAATTGAGTTCCACATTGGGCCCCTTGCTCCAGCAGGGAGTCTGCTTCTCTGTCTGCCTCTGCCTGTCACTCTGTTTGCTTATGCTCTCTCTTTCTGACAAATAAATAAATAAAATCTTGAAAAGAAAGAAACGATGCCATGAAACGTTCCAATGTCAGAATTATTGGAATCTCTGAGGGAGTGGAGAGAGAGAACTAGAAGATATATTTAAGCAAATTGTAGCTGAGAACTTCCCTAATCTGAGGAAAGAAGCAAGCATTCTTGTCCTAGAGGCAGAGAGGACCCCTCCCAAGATCAAGGAGAACAGACCAATGCTCCAGCGTGTAATAGTAAAACTCGCAAATCTTAGAACCAAGAAAACTATCTTAAGGCAGTTCCGGAGAAGAGATTCCTTAGGTACAGAGGGAGGAACATCAGAATAATGTCAGAACTATCTACAGAGACCTGACAAGCCAGAAAGAGCTGGCAAGACATATTCAGTGTATGAAATGAGAAGAACATGCAGCCAAGGATACTTTATCTGGCAAGGCTGTCATTTAGAATGGATGGGGAGATGAAGAGATTCCAGGACTGGCAGAAATTGAAAGAATATGTGACCACTAAGCCAGTACTGCAAGAAATATTAAGGGGTTTTATAAAAGAGGAAAGACCCCAAGAGTGATATAGAACCAAAATTTACAGAGACAATCTATAGAAACAAAGACTTCACAGGCAACATGATGACAATAAAATCATATCTTTCAATAATCACTCTCAAAATGGATGGCCTAAATGCTTCCATAAAATGGCACAGGGTTGCAGATTGGATAAAAAGACAGGACCATCCATATGCTGTCTACAAGAGACTCATTTTGAACCTAAAGATACATCCAGACTGAAAGTGAAGGGATGGAGAACTATCTTTCAGGCCTTAAAAGAAAGCTGGGGTAGCGATTGTCATATTAGATAAATTAGATTTTAAGCTAAAAACTGTAGTTAGAGCTAAAGAAGGACACTATATCATTCTTAAAGGGTCTATCCAACAATAAGATCTAACAATTGTAAGTATCTATGCCCCCAACATTTGGAGCAGCCAACTGCATAAGCCAACTGATAACCAAAATAAGGAGACATATTTTTAATAATGCGTTAATAGTAAAAGACTTCAACACTCCACTTTCAGCAATAGACAGATCATCTAAGCAGAAAATCAACAAAGAAACAAGAGTTTTGAATAACACACTTGATCAAATGGGCCTCATAGATTTATACAGAATATTCCACCCTCAAACAAATAATTCTTCTTGGGTGCACATGGAACTTTCTCCAGAATAGACCACATACTAGGTCACAAATCAGGTCTCAATGGATACCAAAAGATTGAGATTATTCCCTGCATATTCTCAGACCACAGTGCTTTGAAACTGGAACTCAATCACAAGAAAAAGAAATTCAAATAGTTGGAAGCTAAAGACCATCCTGCTCAAGAATATCTGGGTCAACCAGAAGAAGAAAGAACTTAAAGATGTTAAAGAAAAACTTAAAAAATAACTTAAAGGAGAACTTAAACAATTCATGGAAATCAATAAGAATGAAAACACATTTGTCCAAAGCCTATGGAGTATGGCAAAGGCAGTCCTAAGGGGAAAATACATAGCCATCCAAGGCCACTCAAAAAGAAAGAAAGAAAGAAAGAAAGAAAGAAAGAAAGAAAGAAAGAAAGATCCAAACTGGAGAATCAACAGCAAATTAAGCCTAACCCATGCATGAGAAGGGACATAATTAAGATTAGAGCAGAGATCAATAAATTAGAAACCAGAAATACAGTTGAACACATCAATAAAACTAGAAGCTGGTTCTTTAAGAGAATTAAAAAGATCAAAAAACAAATGGCAAGACTTAACTAAAAGAAAAGAGAAAGGACCCAAATTAGTAAAATTATGAATAAAAGTGGATAAATCACGAGAAACACCAAGGAAATAGAAACAATGATCAGAAATTATTATCAACAACTATATGCTAATAAGTTAAGCAAACTGGAGGAAATGGATGCATTTCTGGAAACCCATAAACTACTGAGTGTAAAACAGGAAGAAATTGATAACCTGAGTAGACCAATAACCAGTAACAAGATTGAAGCAGTGATCAAAAGCCTCCCAAAAAACAAGAGTCCTGGACCTGATGGATTCCCTGGGGAATTCTACCAAATATTCAAAGAATAAATAATACCTATTTTACTGAAGTTGTTTAAAGAATTAGAAGGAAAGCTTCCCAATTCATTCTATTAGGCCAGCATTACCTTGATCCCCAAACCAGGCAAAGAACCCATCAAAAAGGAGAATTTCAGACCAATATCCCTGATGAATGTGGATGCCAAAATTCTCAACAAGATCCTAGCTAATAGGATCCAACAGTACATTAAAAAGATTATCCACCATGACCAAATGGGATTTATCCCTGGAATGCAAGGGTGGCTTGACATTTGTAAATCAATGTGATAGAACACATTAGTAAGAGGAGAGGGGAAGAACCATTTGGTCCTCTCAATTGATGCAGAAAAGGCATTTGACAAAATACAGCATCCTTTCCTGATTAAAACTCTTCAGAATACAGGGATAGAGGGGACATTCCTCAGTTTAATAAAATCCATCTCAATGGGGGAAAAGATGAGAGCATTTCCCTTACGGTCAGGAACATGAAAAGGATGCCCACTCTTGCCACTATTGTTTAACATAGTACTAGAAGTCTTAGCAACAACAATCAGAAAACAAAAAGAAATAAAATGTATTCAGATTGGCAAAGAAGAAGTTAAACTCTCTCTCTTTGCAGATGACATGATACCTTATGTGGAAGACCCAAAAAGTCTCTACCTCCAAATTGCTAGAACTTATACAGCAATTCAGTAAGGTGGCAGGATACAAAATCAATGTACAGTAATCAGTTTCTTTCTTATATGCTAAGAATGTAGCTGTAGAAAGAGAAATAGAGAATCAATTGCATTTACAACAGCACCAAAAATTATAAGATAACTTGGAATAAACCTACCCAAAGAGTAAAAGATCTATACTCTAGGAACTACAGAACACTCATGAAAGAAACTTAAGAAGACACAAAAAGATGGAAAAACATTCCATGCTCATAGACCGGAAGAATAAACATTGTTAAAATGCCTATGCTGCCCAGAGCAATCTATACTTTCAATGCCATCCCAATCAAAATAGCAATGACATTTTTCAAATTGCTGGAACAATCAATCCTAAAATTTGTATGGAACCAGAAAAGACCCCGAATTGCAAGGAAATGTTGAAGAAAAACAAAGCTGGGGTATCAGGTTGCCTGATTTCAAGCTATATTACAAAGCTGTGATCACCAAGACAGCATGGTACTGGCACAAAAGTGGACACATAGACCAATGGAACAAAATAGAGAGCCCAGATATGGACCTTCAACTCTATCATCAACTAATCTTTGATAAAGCAGGAAAAAATATCCAATAGAAAAAAGACAATCTCTTCAATAAATGATGCTGGGGAAATTGGCCAGCTATGTGTAGAAGAATGAAACTCGGCCATTCTCTTACACCATAGACAAAGATAAACTCAAAATGGATGAAAGAACTCAATGTGAGACAGAAATCCATCAAAATCCTAGAGGAGAACATAGGCAGTAACCTCTTTAACATCAGCCACAGCAACTTCTTTCAAGAGATGCCTCCAAAGGCAAGGGAAACGAAAGTGAAAATGAATTTTTGGGACTTCATTAAGATAAAAAACCTTCTGCACAGCAAAGGAAGCAGTCAACAAAACAAAGGGGCAACCCACGGAATGGGAGAAGGTATTTGCAAATGACACTATAGACAAAGGGCTGATATCCAATATCCATAAAGAACTCAAATTCAACACCCAAAAAACAATCAAGTCAAAAAACAGGCAGAAGACATGAACAGACACTTCTCAAAAGAAGACATATAAATGGCTAACAGACAAATGAAAAAGTGTTCATCATCATTAGCCATCAGGGAAATTCAAATCAAAATTATAGTGAGATACAACCTTACACCAGTTAGAATGGAAAAAACTGACAAGGCAAGAAACAACAAATATTGGAGAGGCTGTGCAGAAAGGGGAACTCCCTTACAGTGCTGGTGGGAATGCAAGTTGTTACCACCACTTTGGAAAATAGTGTGGAGGCTTCTCAAAAAATTAAAGTAGAGCTATCCTATGACCCAGCAATTGCACTACTGGGTATTTACCCCAAAGATACAGATGTAAAGAAAAGAAGGGCCATATGCACCCCAATGTTTATAGCAGCAATGTCCACCATGGCCAAAGTGTGGAAAGAACCAAGATGTCCTTCAATGGATGAATGGGTAAAAAAGATGTGGTCCATATACACAATGGAGTATTATGCCTCCATCAGAAAGGATGAATACCCAACTTTTGCATCAACACGGACAGGACTGGAAGAGATTATGCTGAGTGAAATAAGTCAAGCAAAGAAAGTCAATTATCATATGGTTTCATTTATTTATGGATCAAAAGGAATAGCATAGAGGGCATTAGGAGAAGGAAAGGAAAAATGAAGCAGGGGGGGAATTGGAGGGGGAGTTGACCCATGAGAGACTATGAACTCCGAGAAACAAACTGAGCGTTTTAGAGGGGAGGGTATTGGGGGGATAGTGAGCCTCATGATAGGAATTAAGGAGGGCACGTGTTGCGTGGAGCACTGGCTGTTATATGCAAACAATGAATCATAGAACATTCCATTACAAACTAATCATGTACTGTACGGTGACTAACATAACATAATAAAAAAGAAATCTTGATTCATACTTTTCTCCATGTACAAAAATAAACTTGAGATAGTTCATAGACCTAAATGAAACACCAAAACCCATAAAACTACTAGAAGAAAATATGAGAGAAAATCTTTTTGAATTTGTGTTCAGTTTTTATAGATATAATGCCAAAATCACAATATATAATATATTGAAGAAATAATGATGAACATCATCAAAGTTAAGCAATTTGGCTCTTTGAACAGCATCATTAAAGAAATGAAAAGAGAAACCAAGCATGGGAAGAAACTATTTGTAAACCACACATCTAGTGGAGGACTTGTATTCAGAATACATAGAGAACTCTCAAAACTGAATAATGAAACAATGAACAACCAAACTAAAAAAAAAAAAAAAGAGTATTTGCTTTGGTAGGGCATATACTAAAATTGGAACAATACCAAGTAGATTAGCGTGGTTCCTGTAGAAGGATGACACACAAATTTGTGAAGCATTCCACATTAAAAACAAACAAACAAAAGGTTTGAATAGATACTTTATCAAAGAATGTGTGTGTATGTGTGTGTGTGTGTGGTAAGAAGTACATGAAAAAAATGGGATCATTAGCCACTGGAGAAATATAAATTAGAACAATCAGGTAACACTGCACAACTTTTAGTAAGTCTAAAATTAGAATGTTGATGAGGTGTTAAAATGTTGATGAGGATGTACAACAACTGAAACCTCTTACATTACTGGCACAAATGCAAAATGATACAACTGCTTTGAAAACCAGTTTTCGCTTCCTTAGGAAGTTCATATACGTCCACCACATGCCCCAGTCATTCTAGTCCCAGCCATTCACGCATACAAAGAAAGCATAAGCCTATACTTGTTCGGGAATGTTATTTGCAATAACTGGAAACTGGAAATGATCCCCATCTCCAGCAACAGGCCAACGGATAACTAATTGTAGAATCTGATGTACGATGGAATACTACTCAGTTATAAAAAGCAATGAACTGTGGAGTCAGTCACCAATCTTGATACATATGAAAATAATTATGCTGAATGAAAGAAACCAAACTTAAAAAAAAAGTATGGGGGCACCTGCGTGGCTTAGTGGGTTAAGCCTCTGCCTTCGGCTCAGGTCATGATCCCAGAGTCCTGGGATCAAGCCCTGCATTGGGCTCTCTGCTCAGCAGGGAGCCTGCTTCCTTCTCTCTCTCTCTCTCTCTCTGCCTGCCGCTCTGCGTACTTGTGATCTCTCTCTGTCAAATAAAAAAATAAGATCTTTAAAAAGAAAGGTATGTAATATGTGATTCTACTTCTATGAAATTCTATAAAATGAGAATTCATCTGTAATGACAGAAAGCACATAAATGGTTTTCTGGGATGATGGGATGTGTTAAGTATATGCATCACCTTTTGATATAAACATAAACACACAACTGCTTATACATTAGATGTGCTGTTCCAGTTTCAAAAATAAAGAACGTTGCATGCAATTAACTAATTAAAGTCCTCTCCTAATGCATATAAGAAAATATTTCAATAAGACAAATTTTTAAAGAAGAGAACTATAGATTTGAAAGATTCCTTACAAATCAGTCATTATTAAAGAATTACTTCCTTGAAACTATTGCTGAGATAAACATCATTTTTAAAATATGGAAATTTCATAACTTTTTATAAAAAGTTTTTAATTAATTTGTATGCTTGAGTATATTCCTAGCAAGTAACTCATTTAAGGAAAATGAATTTTTTTCAAAATTTTTTCTCCAAAGAAAGAAAATGTTACATATAATGAGAATATGGCCTTAGGAAAAGAGGCAGATGGTTTTAATTGCTGAGAAAGTTCATGGAAATATATTATTAACCACATGTTTCATATAAAAAAAATCATGTCCTTCAGATGCTCAATTCCTCAAACGTGTAAAGAATAGCTAGGTAGCAAAACAAACTCACCAAAGATGTGATAGTCCAATTCCTAGGACCTGTGAATAAGTTAAATTCCAGTGCAAAAGAAATTAAAGAAGCAGATGGAATTCACGTGACTAATCAGTGGGCTTTAAAATAGAGTGATTATCCCGGATCACCTGCATGGGCCCAAGGTAATCACAAGGTTTCTTAAATGCAGAAAAACAAGGCAGAAGGATTATTGTCAGAGTAATACAATGTGAAAAACATTCAACCAGCCATCGCTGACTTTGAAAATGAAAGGAAGCCACAAACAAGTCATGGGCAGCCTCTAGAAGCTAGAAAGGGCAAAGAAAGTCTCCTCCAGAGCCTCCAGAAAAGAATACAGCCCTGCCAACAGCCTGATTTTAGCTTGTAAAGACTCATTTTGGACTCCTGATCACCAGAATTGTGAGATAATAAATGTGTGCTGTTTTAAGCCACCGGGGGTGTAGCATTTTGTTATAGCAGCAGTAGATAACTAATACAACCGGTATAAAAGACAATGTCTCTGCGTCCCAGGAAATTACTATCCCAGGATTTACGTCACACGGACGAATGTATGGAAAGACAGTTTTCCTCAAGTTGCCTCATAAACTCAATATTCTCTGTGGTATCTGTTGAGATTAAACTTGTTTCCTCAAATTAAAATTTATGAGCTAAGAAAAAGAGGGGACAACAGTGAAAAGTAATCAATATTACTTCAAAAATCCTTTAATTTGTTAAACAGGAGATTTATACCTTGTCTCTTCTTTAATAGTTTTGATGGACTTGTCAACAGGTGCTCTAGTGAAGGTAGAAAGAAGTCTTGGATTTTAATGAAAATAAATCTTGCTGTCACCTCCCAAATGGGCAGAGATCTGCTGCTATGGCAAGTGCGATTTGTTTAGAACTTCCGCACATGATCCCTTGCCAAATATAACATCATTATTATTTTTATTCTTACGACTACCACTACTTTACCACTAATATTTTAATGCCTCAATTACCTATAGATAGCTGTAACTGTTTCCTTTGTAGATTTTGTATATCAAAATAAAGAGTGCCATTCAAATTTACAAAATTCTCTCATTATTTTATTAAAAACGATGTGGTTTATTTTGGCACAGTGTATAATATTTTTGAAACACTCTAAAAAAAAACCCGCAGCAAGAGAAAGAAAACTATACAAGGCGTACCCCACCCACTCATCATCACCACCAAAGACTGAGTTTTTAACTGACACTCTGAATGGAAATATATTAACTTCTCATTCTTTTATCCAGAAGTCATGTCTAACACTGCCAATGTGTAATACGTGTTCTGACCACCCTATTCTTGACCTCATATGGCACCTGTCCTCAAATGAAATGGAAGCATTTATACAGGAACTAGAAATGGTGTGTGTCATTAGGATATGACAGCCGAAGAGGGTTTTTTTGAAAAATATTGTTTATTCCAAAAAAGCATGCCCTTCACTATTGTAGAATTGTCCCTTGATGTTTTTCCACTAAAAAATGTACCAACCACTAAAAAGAAAGGGTAGTTATATACTATGATAGAGGTGCTAAATATCGCTACAGTGGCCATCATAGTATGGCAATATGTAAATGTATCAAATTAACATGTTGTGCACCTCAAATTATATAATGTTACATAGAGTATACATATTCAATAATTCTTTTATGTAAAAGATAGGACAAGTTTATATTGTCTCAATACTCATTGAACAGTTTATATATGGATCAATATTTACACATGAGTCCAAGGAAATCAACCATTTACCAATTCCTCAGGAGACTTGAGCCTCAAACAATGACTTTCCTAATGAAATATAGCTGAAAAATTTGGAATTTACTTTGTATGTAGAAAACCAGTTGGTCTAGGCAAACTAGACCTGGTGATTAACTTTTATTACACTTTTTTGTTTTTTAAAGATTTTATTTATTTATTCATTTTCAGAGAGAGCAAACAAGTAGGGGGAGCAGCAGGCAGAAGGAGCAGGAGGGTCCCCACTGAGCAGGGAGCCCAGTATGGGACCCAGTTCAGGACCTTGGGATCATGACCTGAGGCTTAGGCAGATCCTTAACCAACTGAGCCACCCAGATATCCCTAATTTTTATTCCACTTTTTCAAGGAGGTTGAGATGCAAGAACATTTACGTGTTTTCTCTTGATTTGATAATTATGGCTAGTGTTTGAAGCCTCTCATTACCATTCTCTTATCCTTTATTATCATATCTACTTGGTAGAAATATCAGTGTAACAAGATTTTAACGAGTTTGGTTAAACTTTCTCATTCTATTCTGACCAACATAACCATATTGAATTACAAATATAAAGTCACATTTAGTACCTTCTACATGTTGTAGACTCTAAGAGCTATAATAAAGAATTTTAAGATAAAATTAGATTGGAGAAAAGCAGACACTGTATAACTATAGTAATGTATATGAGAATAAATTAAATGCAATTATCCAAAAAGTTAAAAAAAAAAAAAGGTGTGGTATCAGAGGTTGATGTCTATGTTGAAAAGAAATAATATATAATATCAAATATCGACCACTTTCTCTACATTAATCAGTTTCTTCCCTGATATCTTCCCAAGATATTCATATATCTTGAACATACTGAAATTCATTCAATTTTTTTTCTTTTCTAGCTCTCATTTCGTTTTAGTGCTAGCTAGCTTCATATCTTTAAGTCTTCTGTAAGTAAAGGGGAAGACTAAAAGAAAGAGTTAACTTTAATTGGGGGATATTTCTGAAAGACTTGCAACCAATGGAAGATAATTCAGTTCAAAGTTAGAAAGGAAAATATAATAATCAAGTAACTGGCCGCCGTCCACAGGAAAAGATTGTTCATGAGCCGGCAGAACTGGAACACTTAAGAGAGGTGGAAGCTGCGGGTGGAAAGTCACTGCCTACATTAAATAAAGTGGGTTTTGGCATTGCTTTCAACTTGATGTCGAATTCTCTGTCTGAGCACTTTTGTCTTCCCAGACAGTCAGTCTCACTGAGGGCAGCAGCGTGGCAGTTGGGGCAGGGACACCAGTTGCAGCAATGTCCTTTGGCCTTGCCAGCTCCCTGGAGGGGATTGTTAGAGCCCAGCTGAGTCTCCTCACAGTCACGGAAAAAAGACCTCAGTCAATGGTCTGATCCTGGGAACATAGTCCTGAGAAAATCAAAATGGCTTCCACACTCACAGACTTGTTTTTTCACGTGTATTTTGTGTTAGGACACTTTATAGCTCTATAAATTCATACTCTTTTGTCATATTTATCAAAATCAATATGTTCTCCACTTAATGTTGAAAAAATACTGTTAACAAATGGGTATTTGTTGATTTCTTTAGTCACTGGAAATTAGTGTGTTAAACACTGAATTTCTTAAAACCAAAGGGAACTGGAAAATTTAGGCCTTATCTAGGTGTTAAACAAGTCCCGAGAAAATGGTTTACTGGATAATAATTACTAGCATCTTGGGAAATAGGAGAACTAGGACACAGTTCATAAAACATCTGCCTTTATTTCCTTTAACATTTAGTGAAAATTGTAAGTATGACGGGTAGGACACCTGCTGCTTATAATATATGAGATCCTGCATTATTACCATTTAGTTACATGTGTTTTCACTAACTAGAGCACCTGAACTTCCCTATTATCGTGAATCTTCAGACCAATGAACTTCTCTGATTTTAATTTTCAAGTTCTAAAATGGAATTTATTGTGATTCTTGTATGATAATAAATAAGACATCTTAAAAAGGGGATTTAAAAGAGCCTTAAATGAACACATCATCACATGTATTTTCCTGATATCATATCAAATTGTTGCATTTTACCTTAAAATTACTTTTTAAAGGCATAATAAGGGGAAAAAATAAAAAATGAATAGAAAAAAGGGAAAAAGGGGAGGAGAGAGAAGAGGGAAATTATGACTGAATACTGCTTCTAGTGTAGACATGTACAAACCTGTTCATTATTTTTCACATCCCATATCATTTTCTCCAAGCTTTCCAACCCAAATAATGGAGATAATTTGCACTAAACTCCAAATAGCACCACGTTTACATATTCTCGAAAACTATCATGCTCTGAGTTGTGTACAATTATGTATTTAGAGGTTGGGGTTGGTGAGTGGAGATTAAGGTTCTCTGGAGACTGAGTAGCCACAGAAAAAGGAAGTAGAAGGTTCAAAAAACAAACTTCACAAGGTTGTCTTTATCTAGTCTTTATTTGAATTTGTAATCTTATTCTTTTCATATGTTTATTATGACTACTGCATTTTACAAGGCTATAGAAACTTGACTAAAATTATGACATTTTTTCCTAAGAATTTCTTGCAGAACCTGAACTTTTTTATTCATCTACAGAGTTGTTGAGTTTTAGTACGTCCAAGTGTCAAGTGCTATTACGTAATTTACCTTGTGCAATAATCAGGATAGGTTACCTTGTGCTGCAAAACAAAGAATCCCCACATCTTAGTGGCATAAAGTAACAGAGATCTATTCTTCTTCATGGTAAATGTATAATCAGGTTGGAAAGGGCAATGTGCTCATTTAACGTTGCTCAGGAGACCACCTTGAGTGAAGCTCTGTTGCCATCTAAACATGGTTTGGTAGGATCGAAGAACTTAAAGTGCTTCTACTTGGTGCGACCCTTCACATTCATTCACATTTCATTGGCCAAAACAAGGACTATGGCTATGTACGACTTAGAGAATGAATGTTCCTGGAAGGCGAGGAGAATCAGAAATCTCTGGGAGCAATGTTAATATCCATCACAGTCTGCTTTTCTGATTATCAAGCACTCTATTCCCTCTCCTTCCCACACATAGAACACACCCATCACCACCTAAAAGTGACAACGTAAAAGTCCATTCCGGTCATGGTGTGGAATTTAGGATCCAGGATCTCTGAGGAATGTGCATTGGTTTATTCATCAGGTCTTAATGTGGCTTTCCTTGATCTGGAGAATAGGGAGCAAAATCGGGGAAAATGTGCTGCCTTCCCAACCAGATAGACACACAATATGCAATGGTGGGAAAGGAAAACAATAAACACTCCCATTGAAAAAGAGGAAGAAAGGGGAACTTTCTATAAACTCTGGTTCACAGCAATTCTAAAATTCCAATGGGAAGATATTATGAGGTTCCCTACCCTGGGGGTATGGAATGTTCCTTGGTTGTGCTTTGATTGTATCCACTGGGAGGAACTCCTCTGTTTTTCAAGTCACTAGCTACAGCCTCTGGGCATATTCCTTTTCCAATATATTTCTTGGCCACATCTTAAGTGGTCACTGGGGAATATGTACTTGCTTTCTTAAGTCATTTTCTGCCTATATAAGGTGGAGAGCCCAGATATCATTTAAAGTCTGGAAGAGGAAAAGAACAGACTCCTCGGATACTCAATGAGATTCTGATCTATGTGCTTTTAGTTGGCTCCTTGGACTAGTAACCAGATCAAACCTATTTTTTTGAGATATACTTCCCAGAACTGCTACATTTCCCTGTTTTATCTTCCACATTCTCTCTATCTCTCTCTCTCCTTGGTGTCAGGTACTTTGGTACCGTAGGATCTAATAAGAATGAATTCTTTTCCTAGTTGAAAGGACTTAAAAGTTTTCACCCCTAATTTACTCCCTTGTCCAAGTGTAATTTAATCAGTTGAAATGTTTTAGTAGATTTTGGTTCCACAAAGTATTTCTCAGTGAAAGATAAGACTTTCATTGTTTGGGAAGAAAAAGTAATGTCTGGGCTCATTCTATTTCCTTTCCCCTCTGCTTTGGAAACTGGCTAGTTCTTTCCAGAGTTCAGTTGTTTCTTGCCAAACTATCCAGTGGTTACCAAAACACATAACCAACATTTTGCTTTCCAACGTATTCCTTTAGAGCTACAAGTGCATTGGGAACATGATCTGCCTGTCATGTTATTACAGGCCTTAGCAAATGTTTCACGGAGCTGTAAAGCACAAACCTCTATCTTCTCAGTTTCCAGTATGATGCCCTACCACCAGCTATTAGATCCCAATGAAACGCATGTTTTGGATTTTTATTAGGGAATCGGCATGCTTTAGGCACAATTTCCATATTCATTAAGACAGTTGATTGGTAACAAAAACCCCCAAACTTCAAATGTTTAAAGTAGCAAAGACACAAGGCAGTTGCTTTCCTATTTATTAGCTATTAACAATTAGAATGTGAATTTTTTTGGAGCTATGAAAAAATTATTCTAAAATTTATATGGAAAGGTAAAGGGCCTAGAATAGCAAACATAATTATGAAAAACAGAATAAAGTCTGAGGATTCTCAATATTACATTTCAAGATTTATTATAAAACTACTGGAATCAAAACAGTCTGGTATGAGAAAAAAATGGAACCCAGATTAATGATACAGAATAGAGAGCCAAAAAGTAGACCCACACGGATACAGTTAATTCATTTTTGACAAAAATACAAAGGTAATTCCACGAAGATAAGATAGTCTTTTTAATAAATGGTGTTGAAATAATTAGATTTCCTTATGTAAAAACATGAACTCACACACAGATTTCACATCTTAACACCAAATCAATTCAAAATGGACCAAAGATAAATGTAAAGTGCAAAGCTACAAAACTTCTAGGAGAAAATTAGGAGGAAATCGGTCTGCATGGCATTGTGTTTGGTTATGACCTTTCAGACACAACAGCAAAAGTACCACCCATGAAAGGAAAACAAATGCACGTCATTAACACTAAGAACTTTCGCTCTGTGAGAGACACTAAGAGAACGAACAGACAAGCCACAGACTGGAGAAAATATTTGCAATTCACATATTTGATAAAAGACTTGCATACATATACAAAACAACATAAGTTTACTTTGTCCTGATGCTACCTGTAGTTGCGGATCAGTAGGGGTTTTGCTTGTCATGGTTACCCCGGGGACTCAAACTGAAAGAAGCTCTGTTATCATTTTTTTTTCTTTTTCTTTTTAAATTTTTTTAAAATTACTTTTCAGTGTACTAGAATTCATTGTTTATGCACCACACCCAGTGCTCCATGCAATACGTGCCCTCCTTAATACCCACCACCAGGCTGGCCCAACTTCCCACCCTGTGCCCCTTCAAAACCCTCAGTGTTTCCCAGAGTCCACAGTCTCTCATGGTTCGTCTCTCCCTCCGATTTCCCCCAACGCCCTTCTCTCCATCTCCCCATGTCCTCCATGTTATTCCTTATGCTCCACGAGTAATGAAACCATATGATACTTGACTCTCTCTGCTTGACTTATTTCACTCAGCATAATCTCTTCCAGTCCCGTCCATGTTGCTACAAAAGTTGGGTATTTATCCTTTCTGATGGAGGCATAATATTCCATCGTGTATATGGACCACATCTTCCTTATCCATTCGTCCGTCGAAGGGCATCTTGGTTCTTTCCACAGTTTGGCGACCGTGGCCATTGCTGCTATGAACATTGGGGTCATTTAGGGTTACCTTTATCAGCTGAAGAGATGATGGAGAATTGGGCAACTATCACCTGTTCTCGCTAGTAATTGACATAGCACCTCCGATTACCTTCCATGAGCTAAATAAAATAGTAAGACCTAAGTTGTGCTCTCAGGAGAAAATTTCTGGTATAAAAAAACTGAAAATTTTATTGAACACTAGTAAATATTCCACATCAGGTTACTCACATATGCCCAGACAGACGAGAGACCGTTTAGATGATATTAAACATTGCATATTTAGATCAAACTCCCCACCCTGACAAAAATGGTCATGTTGCAATAAAAATTGTGGCATATTAAAAAAAATTGCATATATAAAATTAGGGATTTCGTGGTATAGAAACCTAGTTACTTCCCATCCTTATGGGAGATTGAAAGGCAAAAGCATTAAAATATTCAATTTTTGTTTTAAGTGTTGGATTGTAGTTTAATTATTAGGTATCCATCTTAGAAAATTGTGAGATTTTTGAGAAAACAGAGAAAAGATAAGATAAATATGTCTTTTAAAAGTGCCTGTATACAGCCAAGATCATTAGAAACAAAATAACTTTAGAGGAATGTTTAATAGATTTATGTAAATCCTGGTGGCATCTTCTAAAGTTGCTGAATTCTTTCCTTGAGTTAGATCTCAAAAGTAAACTTTAAAACAATGAAAACATGAGAAAGCCACATGAAGGGTTCAAGTCAAAGGAAAACCGTCACATTCAGCTGGAGCTGTAGAAGTGTTTATGTTGAAAGGACACCCATTTGAGAAATGCAAATGAATTATTCAAATTTTACTCACTTCCATAGATATTTTAACATTAAAAAAAAAAACTTACTATCACAACCAACTATCATTTCAATAGGTCAAACCTCTAAGATTTTATGTAAGCTTTAGTGGTCTTACATCTTTGGGATTTTTCCACCCTTCAGTTAAATTCAGTATAGAAGTTTAATAATTAATTAATTCCAGTTAATTAATTAATTAATTTCAATCAATTAAATTTTAAAACTTTTCTTTCAGCGAAGAGTGTAAACCTATCATTGGAATAAGAAAAAAAGAGAGAGAGAGAGAGAAAGAAAGAAGGAAATGAAAGCTCAATGAATATTAGTAGCTACGCATAAATTCGGCGGGAAAAATCACTAATTGTTAATCAGTTTGACATTTCTTCTTCTACTTCAGTACATAAGAATCATAGGCAAACACCACATAAAGTGCTGTTTTGGTTTTGTTGTTGTTATTGCTTTTTACAATGATCAGCTTTTAAATTTTGTTTTCCTAGTTAGTACTATCACAAATTGTTGGCCTAAAAAGAACAAACCGACAAGAAGTTTCTATAGATCTCCGTTTTAAAAAACAGATCAAAGTAACCCCAGCTAAATTCTGAAAGAATATTCAAGTTTGTGGTCTCAGTGATGAATTGTGGGAAGTCGGAATAAATGGCAGCTCAGCGTCATAAACTATATGCTCTTTGAAATAAATGGCAAAATGAATATTACCTGAAATACCTCAGGGTTTTTAAAGGCTCACAAGCAAATTTATCCACAAAGAAATTGTTGTGAACGGAAATGAATTGTTAAAATAAATGAATATTCTTTTAGTTCACCAAGTTTGAGTTTGGCTCAATCCACATTTGATGGTTGCCATTTCCATCACACAAAGTGATGACGCGCAGTGACCTAAGCCCCGTCTCACAAACACACATGCCTGTGCTTTTCTGCACACCATCACCAATTTTCTAGACTCGCACAAAAGCAAAGAAAGCACATACTAGAAATCTAGGTAGGGTGGTAAATAGATATTAGCATTTTTACTTTCAAATTCTTCTTTTAGCTACCGGAACTTGGGCAAGTTGTTGAACCGCTTTTGCCTTAGATCCTTTAACTGTAAAATGAAGAAAACAATAGAATCTACGTCAAAGGATTTTTGTGAGAATTACATGAGTTCAAATGTATAAAGAACAAAACCTGGCATACAGTTAAGTAGAAGTTGGGTGTGTTAGTCACTATTATCAAGTGCATTTGTCTGGTATTCATGAAATTGCGATGACCAGTTTCTTTTACGTCTTTCTATCCAGATTCCTTCAAACTGACCACTTAACCTGGTACAAGTCAACTTCTAAAACACTTCTGAATGCTTTTCTCCAGGCCTTGCAATGATCTCAGATGGTATCATTCATTTTCATCATCGTCGTCCTTTTACTCCACCTATTATCCCCTCCGGCTGTGCGTTTCTCAACTCCTCTGCAGATATGCAGGAATTACTGGTCACCCAAAGGCAAGATCAATTGTACAGGTTGTTGTCAGCCATTTTAGAAAGAGACGATATCCCCCTTTTGAGTTTTTATGATATTTAATATGTTTTTAAAAATTTGGAACTGTAAAGCATCTGTCATTGTTGGCTAACCAGCACCAGAATGGCCATCTTTACGTAAGCTATGTCAAAATCAAAATTCGTGTCTATGGACAGATAGTTTTTGAAGGATTAAAGGGCACAATTTAATAGCTTAATTCTCCACTTAGTTCTGATTATCTGATGGTTTCAAATGAACTTTGCCTTTGTCTCTTTCTCATTTACTCGTATAGCTGTTTCGTTATAGTATAGCTATAGTAATGTACAACAACTTTTTTTTTTTGAGTAAAATATTCTATGGGAAGACCAGTTGCAATGTTATTTCTCAATTGCAAAGATTGTTCTTTTGTACTTAGGCCTCCTGCCGATTAAGGATGGTTTCCTCTTGTCTCAATAAGAAGAGATAAGGGAAAATTTCACCTTTTTAGTTTTCGAGTCAGAAAAAGAGAAAGAAGGTTAGGAGGCTTCTACTAGAGCTGATGATGATTGGGCAAAGTCTGGTCTGGGGGGTTGCTACGTCTCCTGCCTGCGCGGGCAGTCATGTTAGAGAATTTGTGACCTCCTCCTTCTCTTGCTTCAGCAGTCCAGTGGCTGCATCCTTAGGCTGGTTTCTGGCCTTAAACATGAAATGGTGGGATAAAGTGAGCTCATTCAATCAGATTCCTCCGTGCAAAATCTGAATCAGATGCATGAAAATAATTTACCAATTAGGGAAAAGGTCAGAACTTGAAAAATTACAATACGTAGTGAATATAGCAAATATACAGCACTTATATACATCAAACCAAAATTATGAGAAATGAAAGATTTCTTGTGAGAAATACCTTAAGAGAAAAGCCCCGTGGCTCCTGAGAGGAGAAGATGAGTGCTGAGACCTCCTGAGTGTGTACCGCTGCTCTGTCCTCGTTGCAGTCCTTCCCAGTCACCTCTAACAGCTTCAGGAAGTTTATTAATGTATTTTTATTTTTTTTAACTGCAACATATACAAATTTTATATAATGGCCAATATGTCTAGGTAGAAGCAATAGTATTATGAAGTCTGTTAATTTTCATTATCTGGAGGAAATGAGGACTAAGAACTACTTTCCTAATGATGAATTATTTGGCACTGAAATGCATCAGAAAAGGACTTTCTGGAATGGCTTAGAAATGAAACACTTTATCATTTGGTAGGATAAGTTATATTTATGTCTGCCAGAAGAAAATCTGAATAAATGCTATACCAAAGCCCTCCCATGAAAAATCGATTTGATTTATTTTTGAATGATTGTATTCTATGTGTCTGCGTCTATAACTATTAACTGTACATAAAGAAAATCGAGGCCAAGGTGGTATATATTAATTTTCTATTTCTTTCTTTTTTTTTAAGATTTTATTTATTTAATCATGAGGGGTGGAGGCAGAAAGAGCAGCGGGATCCCTGCAGAGCAGGGAGTCCGATGCTGGACTCGATCCCAGGACCCTGGGATCATGACCTGAGCCTAAGATGGATGCTTAACCGACTGAGCCACTCAAGGCCTTATTTTTCTATTTCTGTGTAACAATGACCACAAATGTAATGACTTAGAACAGTGTCCAATCATTGGTTCAGTTTTACTGGAAGGATAGAAGTCTGGTATGGTGTACCTGTATTCTCTGCTGTATTCTCACAAGGCTGAGATCAAGACATTGTGTGGTTGAGTTCTCCTCTGCAAGCTCAAAGAAGGTATTGCTTCCAAGTTTGTTCTCTGGTTCCTTGAAGATGCAGGCCTGAGGTCTTCATTCCTTGCGAGCTATCAGCAGACAGCTGCTCTCAGCTCTTGGAGACCACCAGTACATTCTGTGCCAAGTGCCCTCTTCTGTCTTCAAGCCAGCAATGGTATGTGAGGTCTTTCTTGTGTTTTGAATTTCTGAGTTCCTCTTCTGTAACAAGACCCAGAAAACTCAGCTTTTAAAGGATTATAGTGATTAGAATAGTCACTGAATAATCTGTCTATTTTAGATTTAATTGTGTTATATAACATAATTGAATCATGGGAGTAATATCTACTTTGTTCACAGTTCCAAAAATTAGGACAAGATACTTTGGGAGCCATCTTAGAATTCTGTCTACCACAGTGATTTTTTTTTTATACAGATGTTTAGGTACAGATAGACTTGTTAACACCTATAATATAAATTAGAATATTAAAATGTGTTTTCTACAGTTTTTTAAGTTGCTCAATATTAAATATTACTAGATCAAGAGAAATGAAATATAATTTAGCCAATATAGTGTACGTAAAGAAATAAAATACAAGTGGAAAGAAATCAGGTCTGTGGTAGTCATTTCTGGCAATTTAATCAAAGCCACAGAGAAAATATTTCAGTGCTTACTAATGATTTTGAAAAGCACAGTAAGACATGTAATTATTTCATCAAACATTTGCTGAGGGAACGATTGGTGACCTATACAATAGTCAGTGAAGAGAAAGACTATTAGCTGAAATCTGTACTAAATAGACAGAAAAAAATTAAAAGTGACAACCTGGTCAGTTTGAACACCATGTAGTGTGTGGGACTAAGGAGGTTACACGGAGACTGAAGAAGAGAGTACGAGGAAGTCTCTCCATGTCCCTTCACGGCTGAGGACACTGATTCAGAGAGACTGTGACTTGCCCAAGAAGATACGGATTTTGTTTTGCTTAATCTGAGATGTGATCTGGGTGGGATCTTCTCCAAACAAACAAGCAAGCGAACCAACCGACCAACCCCAGATGATTCCACAGCACGGCCACAGTGCAGGACCTCTGCGACCCAGCAGCGGTTTGAGGTGAGGGGTTGGCAGCGAGAATCTCAGTTACGGATAATGTGATTCTGGCATCTTTCTTCTGTACTTTGCGAGCTCTTTCCTTAATTAATCAGAACATTAAATAGCGAATTGGTGCACTTTGTTCCTATGGTTACAAACATTTTTAAAGTGCCTCCTTTAAGGCCAGATACTTTCTAAATGCCGGTAATAGAAGTGCAAGTAATCCACAGTCCCTGTCCTTAAGCAAACTCCTGTGGTGGCTGGGTCAGAGGAAGAGGCACTCATGTCACTGACAATTGTCAGGCACGGGAGGAGGGTTAAGACGAGGCCGATTTGCCCACTGGTATCATCCACCCACGGCAGCCGTGCGTAAAACACTGCTGTCTCCATGCGGATACGGTCTGTCTGGATGAAGATATTTTGTGATGAAGAGATAAAGGAAACAGTCTGTGCAAGAAGACAGTTGGTTTTCCAAATTCACTGAAATAACACGGATGAGGAACAGACATCCTGATTCCTCACGGCGCTGGAAGTGTGTGTAGTTCTGCGTGAGTCAGCTGGAACGGAAGCGCAGTCAGTGCAGCAGGAAAATACTTCTGCAGACCTGGGAGCACGCCCTGTCCATTCATGATCCGTCAGCAGCCCCAGTCGGTCTCTCCAGCAACACACCGCTGCACATTCCTGCCAACCGGTGGGTGCGACCTAGAAGGTGTATAAATAGTTATGAGGAACAGATGACAACATTCGCTTTTCTAAATGACTTAGAGGAGTTTAAAATAGGAAGTCTCTGCTACTGAAAGGAATTGAAAAACCAATTTCTCTCCGAAACATAATATCTATTTTATGTTTTTTTTTCTTTTTAAAATATTGTATTTATTTATTTAACAGAGAGAGAAATCACAAGTAGGTAGAGAGGGGGGAAGCAGGCTCCCCATTGAACAGAGAGCCTGATGCCAGGCTCGATCCCAGGACCCTGAGATCATGACCTGAGTCAAAGGCACAAGCTTAAACCACTGAGTCACCCAGGCACCCCTACTTTATGCTTTATTTTAGATACATATGAAATAAATATTTAAAAATACTTGAAAAAAAATGACAAAGCAACTATCAATAAATCAAATATTTATTTTGTCTATTTGGGGTATATGCTATGAAATAACTAACATGAACCTCAAATATTATTTGGGTATAATAATAATCATAATACAAGCTCAATGAATAAAGGTAAAAAATAAATCTCTAGGGACACCTGGGTGGCTCAGTTGGTTAAGCAGCTGCCTTCAGCTCAGGTCATGATCTCAGGGCCCTGGGTTCAAGTCCTACATCGGGCTCCTTGCTCACAGGGAGCCTGCTTCTCTCTCTGCCTCTGCCTGCCACTCTGTCTGCTTGTGCTCTCTCTCTCTCTCTCTCTCTGAGAAATAAATAAAATCTTTAAAAAAAATAAATAAATCTCTATATGATTGGATTTACCAAAAGTGAGATTAATATTAGAGAGAGAACTAAATTAAGCTCTCTGAGGTTAGAATTCTTTTTCACTCTTAGAAACTTCTTTTTTTACAAGTGTCATTTTTTCTTTTTATTGAGCTATAATTAAATGACAGATGACATCATATAAATTTCAGGGGTACAACACCTTGCTTTGATGCATCTATATTGCAGTATGACGGCCCCCGTAGCATTCGCGAACACCTCTGTGGTGCCACAAAATTATTGTTTCTTTTCTTAAAATGATATTATTTATTTGTTTATTTTCAAGAAACAGCATGAACAAGGGAACAGGCAGAGGGAGAAGGAGAGAAACTCAGGCAGATTTAAGCCTGACTCAGGGCTTGATTTCATGATCCTGAGATCATGACCTGAGCCAGATCAAGAGTCAGACACTTGACTGACTGAGCCACACAGGTCCCCCAATTATTATTTCTTCTAGTGGTAGGAACAAGTAAGGTCTGGTCTCTTAGCAAGTTTAATATGCGGCGTTATTCACAAAAGCCCAGATAATGGGAACTACCTAGCGTCGGTCAGTGGATGAATGTATAAAGATGTGGTGTGTATACATACGTACAACAGATTACTACTCAGCCATGAGATAAAAAGGAAATCCTACCATTTACAACAGCGTAGTCGGACCTTGAGAACATTATGCTCAGTGAGATAAGTCAGACAGAGAAATAAAAATACTACATGATGTATCATATTTGGAAATGAACTCCGAACAACAGCGAGTAGAATGGTGGTTACCGGGAACTGAGAAAGGGGACTGAGAGATGTTCACGATACGTTCTTGGAACTAGTAGATAGACAAGTCCTGGGATCTAATTCACAGGAACTATCTTAGCTACCAGGGCAGTATCTGGCGGACTTATTGGTTGAATGACTGAAGGGAAGGCTTTAGTTTGTAAGCTAAATGTGCATTTGTCATTTTCTCCTTTGAAAGCATTCTTAGCATTTCTTCCCATGAAGAAACTTTATAGCTTTTTTAAAAAAAGATAGTGTCATACATTTTGATTTGATGACACGAGCAGTAAAGCGGCACATAATTTATTCTATCACAGGCCATGTCCAGCTGAGAATTTTATGATCAACCATCTTAGAGTCAACGAACACCTAAAAACATTTTAAAATAAAAATATAAAATTAGGGGTGCCTGGGTGGCTCAGTGGGTTTGGCTCAGGTCATGATCTCAGGGTCCTGGGATCGAGCCCTGCATTGGGCTCTCTGCTCAGTGGGAAGCCTGCTTCCTCCTCTCTCTGCCTGCCTCTCTGTCTGCTTGTGATCTCTGTCTGTCAAATAAATAAATAAAATCTTTAAAAAATATATAAAATTAATTTTGCTATTTTGTGTGATAATTAAAATCACATTTATACCTTAATAGATATACAGATACATTGAATTTATACATTGATTTCCAAAGAATTGACCATGGTAGTATACTGAGTACAGAGCCTTGAAGATAAAGATTCTTTATCAGTGACCTGTAATTTTTTTCAGGGCTTGCAAATAGCTGAAAGGTGGCAGTTACTACCATAAATTATATAAACCACTGAAAACGATGCGTCTCCTTTTTTTCAGTGTGTCCCCAACATGGTGGCTGGTAAATCACGGACAGTGTTCAAGTCTTACCAACCGAAATTAAAATCAGATACTTTCGCAAAGGCACAGTCAAGCATTGCCCAGTTCCTCCTCTCTAGTCACATTAAGTCAAACATAAAGTACTATCACTTTTGAGCTTAGTAGTATTAAGATGTCAAAAATACCTCTTCCTAAATTTAGAAAAGAGCACTCTCAATCTAAATTTCACAGTGGGATATGGGGAAGGCCCAGCCCCCTGAAATATTTTATCATTATATATTATGATAAAAAATACATATACATATATACATATTATATATGTGTGTATGTATGTATATTGTATATACATGTGTATATTGTATATACATATGTGTGTGTAGATACATGCCAACTGTATGTTTCAAGTCATAGATACATAAGAGCCAGAAAATAGGGAAGTACAATACAAAGTTCTGTATCACTCTTGTTCTGTGGCTAACCAATCATTCAGAAACATTACTAAGAGGCACATGGGTAAGAAAATCAGCATTTCGTGAGTCAGTTTTACTTGATATGATGTGTCCATGGAGATTAAAGGTATAAAATTTTTAAAAAGATATTTAATTATTACTTTAAATAAAATTAATTTTCATCTTTCCAGAATTGGTTAATTTGGTTTTTCATACCATGAAAATGGTTTAAGCATCAGTATGATGTGACAGGTCCTGCGCTAGGCTCTCGGTGTGTAATTGTGACAAAATCGTCCTGGTGCCCACTGTCACAGAGTGGGAGTGTTACACAAATTGCTGTTTGGTGCAGAGCAATGCCTAGTGCGACAAAGCAGTACTGACAAATTGTGTTATCAGAGTCCGTAACAGGGATCCTTGACTGGTCTGCGGCGTTTGGGAATTATTCCCTGAGAAAATGAAATTTGACCAGAATGACAGGTATTCTTCAAAGTTGGAGAAATAACAGAGTCTTATAGGCTGAGAGGAGAGTTTTAGCAAAAGCTCCGTGATGACAGAGAGCAAGACATTTTGAGGGAGTAAGAAAATGTCGGTGGAGCTGGAACGAAAAGCAAGGGTAGATGGCGTGAGGCAGAGTCAGAACTGCAGGGAGGGACGAAACCATGGACGGCATCGCAAGGCATATGAAGGTATATATTTTTATTCTCAGTAGGCTGCAAAGCCATTAAGAATTTCTAAGCAAGGAAGAAAATGGTCATGAAATTTTAGCTTTCAAAGTATTACTTTTATGGCATTAGGAAGATAGGACTGGATTGGAGTAAGAATGGACATAAAGAGACCAATCATTAGGCAATTAAACAATCAAGCCTTGGGAAAATGGAGGCCAATATTAAAGTTGTGAGAGATGGTATGCAGAAAAGTATACACATTTGAGAAGTATGTAGGAATTGAAGTCTAAAGAATTAGGGCACCTGGGTGGCTCAGTGGGTTATGCCCCTGCCTTCGGCTCGGGTCATGATCTCAGGGTCCTGAGATCGAGGCCCACATCGGGCTCCCTGCTCAGCGGGGAGCCTGCTTCCCTCTCTCTCTCTCTGCCTGCCTCTCTGCCTATTTGTTTTCTCTCTGTGTCAAATAAATCGATAAAATCTTTAAAAGAAAAGAATTAATTAATATAGGAGTAAGTAAAATATTATTTTAAGTTTCTAGTTTGTACTAGAATTTATGCTAATTTAAACTAGAATATGGGTGATCATTTTGTTGAGATATGAAACACTGGATGAAAACCATGTAGATATTTTTGTGAAGAGGGATTTGCTGTGTTCTTTCATTTGTGTGGCTTTGTTTTGGTGGGGGAGAAAGCAGGAATTTGACTTTGGGCATGTTAACTTGGAGGTGCAGCTGAGATACCCGAGTGGAACTCTATAGTTCTATGTACCAGTTCCATATACAGGTTTAGAGCTCAGAGAAACTGGGGCACCTGGGGGCTCAGTGGGTTACGTGTCTGCCTTTGACTTGGGTCATGATCCCGGGGTCCTGGGATGGAGCCCTGCGTTGGGCTCTCTGCTCAGTGGGGAGCCTGCTTCTCCCTCTCCCTCTGCTCCTCCTCCTCTTTGTGTTCTCTCTCTCTGCTAAATAAATAAAACCTTAAAAAAAAAAGAAGTAGTACTCAGAGAGATTATCTGGAGGCTAAAGTGTAAATGTGGAATACAGTCACGTCTGGTCCCCAGTTGGCCAGACCCGTGACTGGCGCGTCGCATTAGATGACTAGAAGGAGAAGGATGCTCACACTGGAACCTGGAAGGACGCGGCCGTGTGGCTGGGGGCTGGTTGCCGAGCAGAGCCAGGAATAGAGCCAAGAGGTTGTTACTCCGTGAAGGAAAGGGAATGTTTGGAGAAGGAAGAGCCGACCAAACTGTTGAAAACAGCTGAGCCATTCTACTGGCGATGATTTCTGTTGAGGTTTAGTCTTATACAAAATCAGGTCACTAACTGATAAGTTAGGGGAAGACTTCTGAGTGGTGAATTTAGCAATGTAGCCATGGTGGGTGGTGAGATTTTTTTGTTTCTATTTTTGTTTTTTGTCGATGTTACTTTGGGACTTTAAAATGTTGATTTGAGGGATCCCTGTAAGAGGTGCCGTATGCGAGTATATGGGAACAGGCATGTGTGTGCCCTGGAATCTTGCTACGGATTCTGTGTTCTCTGTACTTTTCCGTTTCCTTTCCTGAGGAGAGAGCTGGGCCTTGGCAAACCCTTGCTTCAGGAGGTTGATTCTGCCTTCCAGAATCCTTTTTCCTGTGGTGTGTGCTCCTTGAGAGGATTATTTTATAAGGTAGGAAGCGCTCCCATGCTATCCTCCAATAGAGCATATGATCCCTTGATTTTGCAGTTGATGAATCTATAATAAGCTTATTTAACATTGGACCTTGAACTACACTTTGGATCAATCCAACATTCAGAACCTGATCATGATCTATATGTGATTATTGTCCTTGGACATTAACAGTGCAAATGTAGATTAATTTTATAGATAATACATGAAATTTTTGTTTCTATTCCCTATTACATACTTGCATAACTAGACTTCTTCATGACGGGCAATAATCTTGGAACTGTGTTTAATATTTATTTCCTCAGCAGTCTGCAGTTTCACTGTGGGCCAACATGTCCTAGTGAGCACAGTATTCACGGCGATTTGCACAGTGTCTGGAAAATAGCAAACCTCAATCTATATTTATTGAATGAATGAGTGGATAGATAGATGTATTTCCTATTTAAAACACTTTTCCCAATTCTCTGAAGAGTTAAGATATTTTCCAAATAAGTAGCTTCTGTTATTTTTAATTGAATTCTTTTTAAAAATTTTTATTTATTTATTTGACAGAGAGAGAGAGATCACAAGTAGGCAGAGAGACAGGCAGAGAGAGAGGGAGAACAGGCTCACTGCTGAGCAGAGAGCCCGATGCGGGGCTCGATCCCAGGACCCTGAGATCATGACCTGAGCCGAAGGCAGCGGCTTAACCCACTGAGCCCCAGGCGCCCCTGTTTTTAACTGAATTCTTATTCTTTTATTTATTCATTCATTTATTGTTTATTTAAAACCTGGTTTGTGCCAGGGGTAGTGCCGGGAGCCACTTTCACCGTCCGCAGCATAATACATATCCTCATCATACTTAGAAACCTACTGCATTGCCTGCCAAAGGAAAGTTCTGGACACGGAGGATGTTTGGCTGTGCAAACAGTGGCCTTCCTCCTTTCCATGTGTCCTAGAAAGAAATTCAGAGAAGGAAATGGCATAGCGATTCAACTGCAAATATGTTTTAGAGATTATATGTAGGGGAGCTACACTGGCCATGGCGCAGTTAAAAAGAGGGAGTCCTGGGAAAGGTTGGACAAGAACACATGCTTGGACCAGACAGCCGCGTTATGCAGAAGACAGATGGCTGGAAAGGTACCCAGACAGGAGATTCACTCACTAGTGGCTGCTGTTATTTGAGCAGTAATAGTCAAGGACTATGTTATTCCGTGGGATATTTATATCATGCCGGCTATTCATGGACACAGTTGGACTTTTCCTGGCCTTTTCAGGAGAAAGGCCACCCCGATGTGCTCACACACATGTATACGTGTTTTGCTGCTCTTAGCTGTTAGCTCCCAGAATAGGTAAATCAGAGGCCCTTGTAGGGTTTTATATATCTTCTCACATTTTAGCCTTTAAAAATTTCTACGCAGCAATTTGTAATAGTTCTGCATAAAGATGAGAAAATTGAAACTCAGAGGTTCTAATTCGCGTCAGTCACACAGCTGCTAAATCAGGAGGTCGGGATTTATTCCCGGTCGCTGGTCACTGGTAGTCAAAATTTCACATTTATCCTGTTATGCACACTGGTCAGATAGGCACATACTGTACCCGTCCTAGTCCTTAAAGAAAACTAGTGTATAACAACGTGAGTCCATCAGTATCTAAGATTCACTGCCTGAGCAGACCTATTTCAGGAATGCAAGGTGCTTCAGCATCAGCAAACCCACATACGCTCATTCATTCACGAAGGGACGCATATGCCACCATATCACCCCTTGCTCACGGAGGAGAACATTAAAGCTAGAAAGAAACCAGACTTTGCTTCCTGTTTTGAGGTTAACAAACTGGAGAGAAAGAAAAAACACTTGAGGGCTTGATACACGGGACAGATATATTTCAGAAAAGCTTCCCTAAGACACACGGACACGGTGGGGAAGAGCCTGAGGGGACTGGGGCAGCAGGGAACAGCCACGGTCATGCGGCAGCGGCAAGAGTACTAACAAGAGTGATTGCAGGCTTTGTCTTAGGAGTTGCCAGTTTCTACTGGGTACTGGCTTGGGCAGTTTTGAGGTTATGTTGAACCTATGAGGTGGTTCTCAGTCATATTAATGTTTGGATGTGCAACTGTGTCTAGGAAATTGTCAGAGTTAAGGATGTGCTCACAGTTCCGTGATGTGATCCTAAATGTTTAACCATCAGCTCTGTTGAAAAATAAATGTACGCATATATATTCACACAAACGTATTTAGTTAGAGGCAAATTCACGTATGTACGTGACATTATTATAATTTTTACCTATGTAAAAGATGTGTCACACACAATTTACAAATAATAAACTATAAAATACTCTGTTGTGTATTCCCCATGGCAAATTATGTCTCACAGAAACTCTCTTAGATTTTTGTTGAACTCTGTATCTGTCGCCAATCTATCATTGACGCCGATGGATAAATGTAATTCTGACATCAATGCTGTTTTACATTTTCATTTACATGAATGAATAAGAAAATGAGATAAAAAAGACACATCAGAAATTCACTCGTTGGCCAATGCCTCCATCAACGCTTCTACTGAATCTCATACTACCTTTTGAATACTGGAAGAGATTCTTTAGTTGTTTCTGTTCTATTCAAGATATAAAAGCTCCATGAATGACATACTTTTAAGTTTGATCTGGATTATTAACATGTCCTCGGTCATTTCCTTAAGTCTACCCAATCAACAGAACAGTAAATCAAACCCCAGTTCATGGATGGCATTGTCGATTTCCGTAGTCTAAATGCTCCCACCAACAGCCGGTGGAACCTGGTGTGAGCCAGTGTCAGCAATAATGGGGGAGAAAAGTTCATCCTGGCCTATTCACATGTTACTCTGATTTCAAGTAACATGCAGGGGCTTTTTGAATTTTAAAATTTTTGATATGCTCTCAAATTTGCAAGAATAGTACAAAGACCTCCCACACATCCCTCAGCAATTGTTTGATGTTTCTGCCAATTTGCTTTAATATTTCTGCCTGAATCCATCTCCTTCCTCCTTCTCTCTCTTTCTCTCTTTTCTTGATCAATCTTACAATTACTTATCAACTTCATTAATCTTTTCAAGGAACCAGACTTTGACTTTGTTAATTTTGTCTTTTTCCTCACACTGTATTACTGATGTTTGCCATTATTTTCTTTGTTCTATTTAATTTAAGTCTAAGTGGCACTTCTTTTCCAGCCTCTTAAGGGAAAAAGTTGAGAATAGATTTTAGACAATTCTTCTTTAATATAAACACCTAAAGCTACAAATTTCCCCTTATCACAAACTTAAATTTATGCAAAAATTGTTCCGGTGTATTTTCATTATCATTCTCTTTGAGATATTTTCTAATTTTCTTGCAATTTGTTTTGAGCTGTGAGTTACCGAGTAGTGTGTCAAACTTCAAAGTAATTGGGGTCCTAGAGACCTCATAGTTACTCATTTCTAGTTCAATCCTCTATTGCTTTTTCAGCTATGAACTGTTTACATTATTTTTTTACAGTTTAATTTATTTATTTTTCAGCATAACAGTATTCATTGTTTTTGCACAACACCCAGTGCTCCATGAAAAACGTGCCCTCCCTATTACCCACCACCTGTTCCCCCAACCTCCCACCCCTGACCCTTCAAAACCCTCAGGTTGTGTTTCAGAGTCCATAGTCTCTTATGGTTCGCCTCCCCTTCCAATTTTTTTTTATAAACATATAATGTATTTTTATCCCCAGGGGTACAGGTCTGTGAATCGCCAGGTTTACACACTTCACAGCACTCACGATAGCACATACCCTCCCCAATGTCCATAACCCCCTCCCCCTCTCCCAACCCCACCTCCCCCCAGCAACCCCCAGTTTGTTTTGTGAGATGAAGAGTCATTTATGGTTTGTCTCCCTCCCAATCCCATCTTGTTTCATTTAATCTTCTCCTATCCCCCAACACCCCATGTTGCATCTCCATGTCCTCATATCAGGGAGATCATATGATAGTTGTCTTTCTCCGATTGACTTATTTCACTAAGCATGATACCCTCTAGTTCCATCCACGTCATTGCAAATGGCAAGATTTCATTTCTTTTGATGGCTTCATAGTATTCCATTGTGTATATATACCACATCTTCTTTATCCATTCATCTGTTGATGGACAGCTAGGTTCTTTCCATAGTTTGGCTATTGTACACATTGCTGCTATAAACATTCGGGTGCACGTGCCCCTTTGGATCACTATGTTTGTATCTTTAGGGTAAATACCCAGTAGTGCAATTGCTGGGTCATAGGGTAGTTCTATTTTCAACTTTTTGAGGAACCTCCATGCTGTTTTCCAGAGTGGTTGCACCAGCCTGCATTCCCACCAACAGTGAAGGAGGGTTTCCCTTTCTCCACATCCTCGCCAGCATCTGTCATTTCCTGATTTGTTAATTTTAGCCATTCTGACTGGTGTGAGGTGATATCTCATTGTGGTTTTGATTTGTATTTCCCTGATGCCGAGTGATGTAGAGCACTTTTTCATGTGTCTGTTGGCCATCTGGATGTCTTCTTTGCAGAAATGTCTGTTCATGTCCTCTGCCCATTTCTTGATTGGATTGTTTGTTCTTTGGGTGTTGACTTTGCTAAGTTCCTTATAGATTTTGGATACTAGCCCTTTATCTGATGTGTCGTTTGCAAATATCTTCTCCCATTCTGTCAGTTGTCTTTTGGTTTTGTTAACTGTTTCCTTTGCTGTGCAAAAGCTTTTGATCTTGATGAAATCCCAATAGTTCATTTTTGCCCTTGCTTCCCTTGCCTTTGCCGTTGTTCCTAGGAAGATGTTGCTGCGGCTGAGTTCGAAGAGGTTGCTGCCTGCGTTCTCCTCAAGGATTTTGATGGATTCCTTTCTCACATTGAGGTCCTTCATCCATTTGGAGTCTATTTTCATGTTTGGTGTAAGGAAGTGGTCCAATTTCATTTTTCTGCATGTGGCTGTCCAATTTTCCCAGCACCATTTATTGAAGAGGCTGTCTTTTTTCCATTGGACATTCTTTCCTGCTTTGTCGAAGATGAGTTGACCATAGAGTTGAGGGTCTATTTCTGGGCTCTCTATTCTGTTCCACTGATCTATGTGTCTGTTTTTGTGCCAGTACCATGCTGTCTTGATGATGACAGCTTTGTAATAGAGCCTGAAGTCCGGAATTGTGATGCCACCAACTTTGGCTTTTTTTTTCAATATTCCTTTGGCTATTCGAGGTCTTTTCTGGTTCCATATAAATTTGAGGATTATTTGTTCCATTTCTTTGAAAAAAATGGATGGTATTCTGATAGGGATTGCATTAAATGTGTAGATTGCTTTAGGTAGCATAGACATTTTCACAATATTTATTCTTCCAATCCAGGAGCATGGAACATTTTTCCATTTCTTTGTGTCTTCCTGAATTTCGTTCATGAGTACTTTATAATTTTGTGTGTATAGATTCTTAGCCTCTTTGGTTAGGTTTATTCCTAGGTATCTTATAGTTTTGGGTGCAATTGTAAATGGGATTGACTCCTTAATTTCTCTTTCTTCTGTCTTGTTGTTGGTGTACAGAAATGCAACTGATTTCTGTGCATTGATTTTATATCCTGACACTTTACTGAATTCCTGTACCAGTTCTAGCAGTTTTGGAGTGGAGTCTTTTGGGTTTTCCACATATAGTATCATATCATCTGCGAAGAGTGATAGTTTGACTTCTTCTTTGCCAATTTGGATGCCTTTAATTTCTTTTTGTTGTCTGATTGCTGAGGCTAGGACTTCTAGTACTCTGTTGAATAGCAGTGGTGATACTGGACATCCTTGCCGTGTTCCTGACCTTAGCGGAAAAGCTTTCAGTTTTTCTCCATTGAGAATGATATTTGCGGTGGGTTTTTCATAGATGGCTTTGATAATATTGAGGTATGTGCCTTCTATCCCTACACTTTGAAGAGTTTTGATCAGGAAGGGATGCTGTACTTTGTCAAATGATTTTTCAGCATCTAAGGAGAGTATCATATGGTTCTTGTTCTTTCTTTTATTAATGTGTTCTATCACATTGATTGATTTGCGGATGTTGAACCAACCCTGCAGCCCTGGAATAAATCCCACTTGATCGTGGTGAATAATCCTTTTAATGTACTGTTGAATCCTATTGGCTAGTATTTTGGCGAGAATTTTTGCATCTGTGTTCATCAAGGATATTGGTCTGTAGTTCTCTTTTTTGGTGGGATCCTTGTCTGGTTTTGGGATCAAGGTGATGCTGGCCTCATAAAATGAGTTTGGAAGTTTTCCTTCCATTTCTAGAATAGGAATTAGTTCTTCTTTAAATGTTTGGTAGAATTCCCCTGGGAAGCCATCTGGCCCTGGACTTTTGTTTGTTTGGAGATTTTTGATGACTGTTTCAATCTTCTTACTGGTTATGGGCCTGTTCAGGTTTTCTATTTCTACCTGGTTCAGTTGTGGTAGTTATATGTCTCTAGGAATGCATCCATTTCTTCCAGATTGTCAAATTTGTTGGCGTAGAGTTGCTCATAGTATGTTCTTATAATTGTCTGTATTTCTTTGGTGTTGGTTGTGATCTCTCCTCTTTCATTCATGATTTTATTTATTTGGGTCCTTTCTCTTTTCTTTTTGATGAGTCTGGCCAGGGGTTTATCAATCTTATTGATTCTTTCAAAGAACCAGCTCCTAGTTTCATTGATTTTTTCTATTGTTTTTTTTTGGTTTCTATTTCATTGATTTCTGCTCTGATATTTATGATTTCTCTTCTCCTGCTGGGTTTAGGGTTTCTTTCTTGTTCTTTCTGCAGCTCCTTTAGGTGTAGGGTTAGGTTGTGTACTTGAGACCTTTCTTGTTTCTTGAGAAAGGCTTGTACCGCTATATATTTTCCTCTCAGGACTGCCTTTGCTGTGTCCCACAAATTTTGAACCATTTTGTTTTCATTATCATTTGTTTCCATGAATTTTTTCAGTTCTTCTTTAATTTCCTGGTTGACCCATTCATTCTTTAGAAGGATGCTGTTTAGTCTCCATGTATTTGGGTTCTTTCCAAAATTCCTCTTGTGATTGAGTTCTAGCTTCAGAGCATTATGGTCTGAAAATATGCAGGGAATGATCCTAATCTTTTGATACCGGTTGAGACCTGATTTGTGACCCAGGATGTGATCTATTCTGGAGAATGTTCCATGTGCACTAGAGAAGAATGTGTATTCTGTTGCTTTGGGATGAAATGTTCTGAATATATCTGTGATGTCCATCTGGTCCAGTGTGTCATTTAAGGCCTTTATTTCCTTGTTGATCTTTTGCTTGGATGATCTGTCCATTTCAGTGAGGGGATTGTTAAAGTCCCCTACTATTATTGTATTTTTATTGATGTGTTTCTTTGATTTTGTTATTAATTTGTTTATAGAGTTGGCTGCTCCCACGTTAGGGGCATAGATATTTAAAATTGTTAGATCTTCTTGTTGGACAGACCCTTTGAGTAGGATATAGTGTCCTTCCTCATCTCTTATTATAGTCTTTAGCTTAAAATCTAATTGATCTGATATAAGGATTGCCACCCCATCTTTCTCTGATGCCCACTAGCATGGTAAATTTTTTTCCACCCCCTCACTTTAAATCTGTAGGTATCTTCGCGTCTAAAATGAGTTTCTTGTAGGCAACATAATGATGGGTTTTGTTTTTTTATCCATTCTGATACCCTGTGTCTTTTGATTGGGGCATTTAGCCCATTAACATTCAGGGTAACTATTGAGAGATATGAATTTAGTGCCATTATTAGCCTGTAAGGTGACTGTTACTGTATATTGTCTCTGTCCCTTTCTGATCTACTACTTTTAGGCTCTCTCTTTGCTTAGAGGACCCCTTTCAATATTTCCTGTAGAGCTGGTTTGGTGTTTGCAAATTCTTTCAGTTTTTGTTTGTCCTGGAAGCTTTTGATCTCTCCTTCTATTTTCAATGATAGCCTAGCTGGATAGAGTATTCTTGGCTGCATGTTTTTCTCATTTAGTGCTCTGAATATATCATGCCAGCTCTTTCTGGCCTGCCAGGTCTCTGTGGATAAGTCTGCTGCCAATCTAATATTTTTACCATTGTATGTTATAGACTTCTTTTCCCGGGCTGCTTTCAGGATTTTCTCTTTGTCACTGAGACTTGTAAATTTTACTATTAGGTGACGGGGTGTGGACCTATTCTTGTTGACTTTGAGGGGGGTTCTCTGCATCTCCTGGATTTTGATGCTTGTTCCCTTTGCCATATTAGGGAAATTCTCTCCAATGATTCTCTCCAATAGACCTTCTGCTCCCCTCTCTGTTTCTTCTTCTTCTGGAATCCCAATTATTCTAATCTTGTTTCGTCTTATGGTGTCACTTATCTCTTGATTTCTCCCCTCATGGTCCAATAGCTGTTTGTCCCTCTTTTGCTCGGCTTCTTTATTCTCTGTCATTTGGTCTTCTAGATCACTAATTCTTTCTTCTGCCTCATTGATCCTAGCAGTGAGAGCCTCCATTTTTGATTGCACCTCAGTAATAGCTTTTTTGATTTCTACTTGGTTAGATTTTAGTTCTTTAATTTCTCCAGAAAGGGCTTTTATATCTCCAGAGAGGGTTTCTTTAATATCTTCCATGCCTTTTTCGAGCCCGGCTAGAACGTTCAGAATTGTCATTCTGAACTTTTGATCTGACATATTACCAATGTCAGTGTTGATTAGGTCCCTAGCCTTCGGTACTGTCTCTTGTTCTTTTGTTTGTGGTGATTTTTTCTGCCTTGTCATTTTGTCCAGATAAGAGGATATGAAGGATCAAATAAAATACTAAAAGGGTGGCAAAGACCCCAGAAAAATGTGCTGTAACCAAATCAGAAGAGACCCCAAATTGTGGCGGGGAGAAAGGGGATAAAAAGAGGTTCAGAAAAAAAAAGAAAAAAATTTAAAAAATAAAACAAATAAAGAAAAAATATAAAAAAGAAAGAAAAAATATATATATTTAGATAAACTAGTCAAAAAACGTTAAAAAAGAAAAGGGTAAATGTTTTTAAAAATTTAGCAGAAGAAGAAAAAAGAAAAAAAGAAAAAAATTTAAATAAGAAAAAAAAAATTGAATTAGCCGCAAGACTAAAGAATCATGGGGAGAAAGCCATGAGTTCCGTGCTTTGCTTTCTCCTCCTCTGGAATTGCGCTGCTGTTTTAGGAATTGAACCTGCTTTCCTTGATAGATGAACTTCGTCCTGGCTGGATATTTTGTTGATCTTCTGGGGGAGGGGCCTGTTGTAGTGACTCTCAAGTGTCTTTGCCTGAAGCGGGATTGCACCGCCCTTACCGGCGGCCGGACTAAGTAATCGGCTCGGGTTCACTTTTGGGAGCTTCTGTTCCTTGAACGCTTTCCGTAGAGTTCCGGAGGACGGGAATGAAAATGGCGGCCTCCCAGTCTCGGGCCCGGAGGAGCCGAGAGCCTGGGGCCCCACTCCTCAATGCGCCCCCAGAGGACAGCACCCAATCACTCCCATATCCCCAGCCTCTAGCCGCGCTCTGAGCTCACCCAGCCCGCGACCAGTTCAAGGTAACCCCGAGCTGAGAGTTCAGTCCTCGGCTCTGTCTCTGCAGCCGGCTTCTCCGTTCTAATACCTGCGAGCTCTGTGACACTCCGACACCCCCGATGCTTCTGTGACCCTGCGGGACCTGGGGCCACGCTGACCCCGTGTGGGCTTCACCCCGGTTTAGCCTCTGGAGCAATGTCCCTCAGTGGAACAGACTTTTAAAAGTCCTTATTTTGTGCTCCGTTGCTCCGCCGCTTGCCAGGAGCCGGCCCCTCCCCCACGGTCTATCTTCCCGTCATTTTAGATTCAGTTCTCCGCCAGTCCTACCTTTCAGAAAGTGGTTGATTTTCTGTTTCTAGAGTTGCTGTTCTTCTTCTCTTCGATCTCCCACTGGATTTGTAGGTGTTTGCAATGTTTAGATAAGCTATCGAGCTGATCTCCTGCTACCTGATGTAGTCTCAGCCTGCTACTTCTCTGCCATCTTGACTCCTCCTCCTGTTTACATTATTTTTAGTGGTTGTGCTAAGGATTGAGATATGCATTCTTTTAGAATTAATATTGTGCTTTATATAAGTGTAATAGCTTTGTGATAGCAAAGTTGCTTTCATCTGGTCACTGACATTGTCCTATATATTCCAGCTACTTCCTCACAGTCGAAACCTTACCACAGTGCTGCTGCATTCATTCAATCACATGCCTTCCAAGGAAGTTGTGATAAAATAGCCTTTTGTATTCTCTTATATGTATATTCTTTCTTGTGGAACAAAGGACTTATCTGGTTTCAATTCCCCTTAACCAAAAGAATTTTTTTAGCTTTTCTTTTATTGCAGATCTACTAGAAATACGTTTTTCCATTTAAATCTGAAAGCTCTTTATTTTCCTTTTGTATCTAAAGGATGTCTTTACTGGATACGTTACTGGTGGTCATGGATATTTCTGTTATTACTGTTGTTTGTTTCAGAATTTAAGGATACGATTCCATGGGGATAAAACTTAAGTTTTATTTTGTTTGTTAAAAAGAAGCCAACTTTTACTCACTGGTTTTTCCCTGAATATAATGTGTAATTTTTGTCTAGCTACTTTAAAATTTTTCTTTTCATTTTTGGTTTACCATCAGTTTGGTTATGATGGGCCTCAGTGTGGTTTTCTTTTGTATTTCTGTGGCATGTGGTTCATAGAGTTTCGTGGATTTGTGCGTTTGTGGGTGTTTGTATTTTACTGTGTTTGGTAATGTTTTGGCCATAGCTCTTCATTATCCATATATGTATCATCTATATCTAAATGCTGTCATAGAAGGGTAAGCCATATCGACATCTCGAGATAAAGCATTCCAGACAGAAGGGAGATCCATCCAAAAGGCCCTACGATGACGCATGTCTGCCATGTTTGTGGGATATGGAGGAAGCGTGGACAACCGAGCTGTGTGCAAAGGGGGAACGCAGTAGGAGAAGTTAAAGAACCCACATCATTAGGATTTTTCAGTCTTTTGAACAGAACTTTGGCTCATAAAATTTAGGTGGAGAACCACTGAGAGGGCTAGAATAGAGGAGTAATACTGCTTTCGTAAAGGTATGACTCTGGCTTTGATACTGAGAACGTATTCCGGTCGTGGGGGAGAGAGGAAATGGAAGCAGAAGCTACTTCAGTACCGCAGGTGAGATACACAGTAGAGTGCAGTGCTGAAGCCGGTGAGCAGCAAGGAGACTCGAGACGTTGTGAGGTGAGGCCCATCGGGCTTCTGGACAGTTTGAATCTACAGAGTAAGGCAAAGAAAGAAATCATAAATAATTTTAAAGTTCTTCTTCTTAAAACCCAAAGGAGAGCTTTGTTTTAGTTCAGAAAGCATAGACTTCAGGAGGATCAGTTTTGGGTAGGAGGAGGTCAAGAGCAGATTTTTGGACTTAACTTTGAGATAGACGTCTGTCAGATCGCTAAGACAACGGGGTATCAGGTAGATACTTGCACACACCACACATGTGCTGCAGAGGCCAGGGAGAGGTCTGGGTTGGAAACATCCATGTGAAAGACCTCCACTTATCAGTTTATATCCATGATTGGATAAACATCACCAAAGTAGTAAGTTTAAGCAGAGAAAAAGAATAGAAGCAAGAGCGGAGAGCAGGGCTGAGAACCAAAGTCAGTAAGAACCCGGTAAAATAATCTGAGGTTGGCAGTGAGGTAGGAAGTCAAGTGAAGAAAATATATTAAGGAGGACAGTGTGATTGGCTTTACTTGAGGCTCCGGATCAGCGATTTAAGGTGAGGGCTGTGAGCGTACAACTGGGTATGGCAAGGTAAAGGTCAGTACCAATCTTTTTTTTTTTTTTTAAGATTTTATTTATTTATTTGACAGACAGAGACCTCAAGTAGGCAGAGAGGCAGACAGAGAGAGAGGAGGAAGCAGGCTCCCCGCGGAGCAGAGAGCCTGATGTGGGGCTCGATCCCAGGACCCTGGGATCATGACCTGAGCCGAAGGCAGAGGCTTAACCCCACTGAGCCACCCAGGCGCCCCGGTCAGTACCAATCTTGATACAGCCAGCTCTGGTGGAGAAGCAGGAGTGAAAGCTTGATTGCAGTGACATTCAGAGTATAGTGGGGGGGGGGGGGGGGTTGAGTAACTTTTTTGACAGGTTGCTGTGAAGGACAGTAGATGAATGGATCTGTTGCTGGCAGGTCATAAAAAGGTTATTTTAGAAATTTAAAGTTTATTATGGTTAATTTTGCATCAGTTCGACGGGTCATGAAGTGCCCAGAGATCTGGCTAACTCTTATTGTGGGTGTGTCTATAAGGGGGTTTCTCCAGAAGATTAACATTGCCTTTAGTAGACTGAATAAAACAGATTGCCTTCACCAATGTGGGCAGACCTCATCCTATATATCGAAGGCTCAAATAGACCAAAAAAGCTAAGCAAGGGAGCATGTGATTTCTCTTCCTGTCTGTGAACTGGAACGTTGGTTTTATCCTGCCTTTGGATTCCGAATGGAATTTACATCATTGGGAGTACCATCTTGGTACTTGCCAATTACCAATCTTGGGACTTCGTGGCCTCCATAACTGCATACATCAATTCCTTGTAATACATTGATAGATACAGATATATAGATGGTACAGATACAGGTATCCTATCAGCTCTACTCCTCTGGAGAACCCAGACTAATATAAAGTGGGAGAAACTGTAGCGTGCTTGCCTGCTGATTGGAATGATACAGGAAAGAGAGGGAGAAAATTTGTGGGATTATGAGTTGTACTAGGAGAAAAGGAGTGAGATTTATTGTACAAATGAAGAGATTGGAAAGATTCATCTATAATGACAGTGACAAGGCACAGTGTATGGAAATAGATGATGGTAAATAGATTTGGATGTGGAATTTAAATAGATTTCATCTGCTTTCTTTTATTTTCTCAGTGTAGTAGGAAGCAATGGAACTAACAGTGAATATGGTAAGCAGGTGGTGTGAGGAGAATGAATGTGTAAAGTAGTCATTTGGAGGAGTGGGAGAGCAAGTGTACCACACGAATATATTAGGTTTGCTGCTGAAATAAATACATGCAAAAAACAATAAAATGGGGGGATAGCATTAGTCTAAAATTCTTTCCAATAGAGTATATCTGTCTTGTGCTTTGGCCCTTTCCTTGTCTTCTTTTCAACAGTATACTTTGGTACCTCTTTCCCCAAGTTAATAACCATCATGTGCCTAATACCACATATTCCTCACTTTGTCTCACAAGACTTTGCCTTTATTTTAATTTCTTTTCTATATATTTTTTATTTTTTTATTAACATATAATGCATTACTAGCCCCAGGGGTACAGATCTGTGAATCGCCAGGTTTACACACTTCACAGCACTCACCATAGCACACACCCTCCCCAATGTCCAGAACCCCACCACCCTCTCCCTCCCCCATCCCCCCAGCAACCCTCAGTTTGTTTTGTGAGATTAAGAGTCTTTCATAGTTTATCTCCCTCCCGATCCCATCTTGTTTCATTTATTCTTTTCCTACCCCCCAACCCCCGCCACATTGCCTCTCGACTTCCTCATATCAGGGAGAGCATATGATAACTGTCTTTCTCTGATTGACTTATTTCGCTCAGCATAATACCCTCTAGTTCCATCCATGTCGTCGCAAATGGCAAGATTTCATTTCTTTTGATGGCTGCATAGTATTCCATTGTGTATATATACCACATCTTCTTTATCCATTCATCTGTTGATGGACATCTAGGTTCTTTCCATAGTTTGGCTATTGTGGACATTGCTGCTATAAACATTCGGGTGCACGTGCCCCTTCAGATCACTACGTTTGTATCTACAAACCTTTGCTGTAAGATTGTTATAATTTTATCTCCTTGTACCACTATCCAATTTACTCCAAGTCTTTCCCAGTGTCCACCGCAGGTGACAGATCAACTCACACTGACTGAGCGATAAAGAAATTTGTTAGTTCATATCATGGGCCAGCTATGAATAAGTTTTCAGAATTAGTTGACCTAGAAATTAAATGATATAATCATGGGTCTAATTTATTTTGGTCTCTCCTTGCTGTTGTCCATTCTTCTAGCTTCATCTAAGTCAATATTTCTCAGCTAGAAGAGATTTTACCCCCAAGGGGACACTTGACTATATCTAGAACAGTTTTGATTTCCACAACAGGAAGTTTTCTACTAATACTTAGGTTGGAGAGGCCAGGGCTGCTGCTAAAAATCCTACGGTATGTCATAATAATGAATAATCTGGTCAGAGTAACCCTGCTATTTCATCGAATAATTGTTTCCATAGCAATAAGGGGTATATATCTCTTTATTCTTATCCAGTAGGGGAAAAAGAAAGGAAACTTTTTTCTGTCACTTGTTTTTGAGAGTGAAGAAACTTGAATAATTTCTCTCACATCCCATCAGACCAAGTTGATTAAGGGATTTTTTAAGCCAATCACTGGCAAAGGGGATGAGATAATCATGAGTGTGTTACAAAAATCAGGGTTCAAACTTGGTCACAAAACACAAAACAACTTGTGGGGCTAGGTGAACTAGATGTTGGAGAATCAATCACAGTCATTATTAACAGTTATATTTATAATTAATCTATACCATAAATACATGGATAAATATGGTCTTAAGGAGATAAAAGGTGATTCTGTTTATATGAATATTACTAGATATTCAATTCTCTATTTTTTTTAAGTATCTAAGAGCTGCTAAGTGGGCAAGACAGCCAAGAGATGAGAGAGTATTCTTCTCTCTATAAACCTAGTCAGTACTCTCAGGTTTGGGAAAGTGGATACATCACTTTAAGATAAAAAAGGTTAAGATGAAAAATAAAAATACTACAGAAGAACAAATTCCAGATGTCTTATGAAATCATTTTCCAGATACATGAAGTGTTGCTTACCAATGGGACTGCAGAAAACATTAAATTAGCAGTTGCCTGGCAACTAAAAAACCAACAGCAGGACCAACTCATGAAAAGTGTAAGGAGTCAGACCATTGTTTTTCTCTCTTTCTTTTAAAATCTTGGTGTTACAGTTGACTTAGTTTATTTAAACAGTTAAAAATAATATCCACATTAGTTAGAATTTTCCAGAGAAACAGAAGCAATAGATTATGAGAGGAGATTTACTAAGGAATTAGTTCATACAATTACAGAGGCTGAGAAGTCCCACCATCTATCCCTTGCAAGGCAGGAACCTAGGATAGTTAGTGGTATAATTGAGTCTGAGTACAAAGGTCTGAGAACCAGGGGAGCCAATAATGTATATCCCAGTCTGAGGACAGGAGAAGATGGAATGAAATGACTCACCTTCAGCAGGAAGGCAGAAAAATAGGGCTAAATTCCTCCTATATCTGCCTTTTGTTCTATCCAGACCCTCAATGGATTAAAGGATGCGCAACAACATTGGAGAGGATAATCTACTTTATTTGGCCCACTGACTGAAATACTAATCTCATCCAGAAACAGTCATAGACACACCCAGAAATAATGCTTTATCTGCACACCTTGTAGCCCACTCAAGCGGGAGCATAAAATTAACCATCACAAGTTCACCCCTCGTCAACTTGGCACCCACATGGATAATGCATATCTTTAAACTTATCTCAAATAAAGACAATAACAAGATCATAATTCCACTTAACATGATAAACCATGCCGCATACAACCCAAAACACAGTAACTCTCCCCCGAGAGGAAATAAAGTCCCTGAGAAGTGTTAACTCTTCTTGATATACTGTAACTTAAATACTATGTGGTAAAATTAGCAATACTTCAGTAGTATGGTATACAATCAATATACCTTGTGTTACATGATAAGGGAATTAGAGAGGGATGAAAACATGCATGCACATACACAAAAGTATTCATAACGAAACAAGAAAATACTCATGACAAATAGTGTCCTCATTTTTGTAACTGGTCACATGATCATAGGTGTCATTTAGCCAATTTATTCCATTACCCATTCCATATTCCCTTTGCTTTCAGCAAGCACCAAGGCTGGTCATGGTTCTTTACCTGGTTGGGTGACCTAAATCCTCATTCCTAAGAGGTCTGAGTTATTAATATTTCTCCCTAGATTGGGTTGATGCATTTTTTTATTGACCTTAGTTGCAGGACGTGTTAATACTAAGAGACACTTGAAGGACTCTCCTATATTCCAGACATATGCTTTCGTACCTCCTCTGTGGAATAGTCATCCAATCTCCCCTTGACAGTCAAAAGCAATCACTCCAGGCAACACTGTAACTCTTTTCTTTGCCTGTCCATTCAGAGGAGCCCAGAATGTGTGCGTGTAGGTCTCAGTTTCCAGCTCACTGGTTCATTGCTGTGTTCCATGGTGGAAGCGTCCCTCACTCTGAAACTAACGTCATTAAGCAGCAAGGCATAAAGTCATGAGAACAGGAAACAAAATTTTGCTAATGGGGGGTGCCTGGGTGGCTCAGCGGATTAAAGCCTCTGCCTTCAGCTCAGGTCATGATCCCAGGGTCCTGGGATCGAGTGCCGCATCAGGCTCTCTGCTTGGCTGGGAGCCTGCTTCCTCCTCTCTCTCTCTCTGCCTGCCTCTCTGCCTACTTGTAATCTCTATCTGTCAAATAAATAAATCTTAAACCCTTTCTTCTCTTTAAAAAAAAATTTGCTAATGGGTCACTAAAGGTAATAGTGAAGGATGCCACTGTCATTTTCACCCCTTGATTCCTGGACGCATGAATCCTGGTACTGGAGAACCAGCACCATTTATTGGACACTGATTGAAGGCATGTACAGCCTTCTGGAGAACCTTTCACCAGCTCTACAAGGTATTTCCATTTTACTGGTGCTGTGACCAAGTCTTCAAAAACCCATTCCACAATTCTGTCAAGCCAGCTGCTGCAGGATGATTAAAAACAGAGTAAAACCACTGAATTCCATGAGCATGGGGTGGTTGCAACATTTCTTCTGCTGTGAAGTGCCTTCCTGATTAAAAGCAATGCTGTGTGGAGTACCATGATGGTGGATACGCGGTTCTATAAATCCATTGGTGGTAGTTTTGGCAGAAGCATTGAAACGGGGAAAACAAATCTGTTTAATCATATCCTTTAAAGCTAGGACTTCAGACCTGTGGCATACTTATCAGAAGGCAGTCCAGAGCAGATGGAATCTGTGCATGTTTGTGTTCAACCCCATGTGCACGTCTCAAGTCAACCCAGGCATCAAGAGACTTGGCTTTTAGTCACTTTGTCATTTGCCAGCTGATTAGTGAAGCAGCAAGTCTCTGAACCATTCTTGGCCCATTTACCTCTGTTGTAAATGAGAGGATTAGCCTGACAATTTCTAATGACTCTGCTTTAACATTGTCACAGCCTGTGAACAAACCATTTACCTGCTTGTGTGTTGCTGAAGGCTTCTGAAAAAAGATTACTGCAAAGTTTTTAAATCCAGAAGAATTAAATTCAACTTAATTCAAAGAAGGCACCTGGATACTTTATCCCTCTTGTAGTGCTACCAATTAAAGTTCATCCAATTCAACAAACATTTTTGTGCAAAGATACTTGGTATAATAGGCACTAGGAAAATCATAATTATGTGACATAGACAGGCATAGCTTCAATTCTAATCATGTTATATTTTGTACACTTATTTGGCATTTCACAGTAGCTCTGGGGGAGGATATAAATGTAACATAGGCAGAGCATAATTTTACTACAGAAAGGATCAGAGCTATATATTTTAACCTGTTTGGATAAAATTTTCCAGCACAAAACTACACTATTATTAAAATGTTCAACATCATCATTAGTGCTCTATATTTTTATTTTCCATTAAATATTTTTTCAAGGACTATTAGCACTATTTTTTTATATCTTGAGGCATTAAGGCATGTTGATTAAGAACATGAATTTAGGTTATGGGTCTGAGTCCTGGCTTTGCTACTTGGTAGCAGTAATCTTGGGTGGGATATATAAAACTTCTGTATCTCATTTCCTTATGCACACAATCTGGATAAAAATACACCCGCTTTTGGGGGATGTTGTGAGAATTAAATGGATTATTCTATTTGGACTGTTGAGAACAATGGTAAGAGCTCAGGAACATTAACTATTATTATTTCCATCTTTTCTTCCCCTTATTTTGTAGAGAAAGGCAGTGGAGACATAGAATGCATCAACCTACTTGACTCTAAGCTAATTTTGTTGGATATACTAATTTTATCTAGAAATTTTTATAATATGTATATTATAATATATATCAGATATACATAAAAATGCTTTATATTGAGACTGATAAATGATTCTGCTCAGTGATGGATCATCGTATGCTGATGTGAGCACCTGTTTCCCTATGAAGGCCAAAACTTTTAATTATCTTATTTGTGTAAAAACTTGGCTCTTTGAAAGCAGAAAGGAATTTTCCGGAGATGCTGTGATTTACTTCACATCAGAGCAGGAAGGAGAACATGTAAACTATGATTTAATGATGCTCTTTGCAGCTGGGCAGCCTGACGTAGAGGGGGAATGAGGGACTTGTTGACTATCTAGAAGGGCAAGCAGGCCGTGGTGTAGGGAAAGAAAGGGGTAGCAGGTGTAAAAGGTGGATGGGAGCATTCTGGGAAGACCACAGCCAGAAGGGTGTTTTTTTTTGGGGGGGGGGGTGAGTGGTATTGAGATGAAGCGTGGTGAGCAGTTATTTCCAAATTCACACTTGCTGTTGAGACATGGCAGTACCAGAAAGTGCTGATGTGGGCATTTGGGGAAATTGTTTAGAAATAATTCATTTTGTTTAGACCCAGACACAGGATCAGAGCTGGAAGGGACCTAGAAATTCTGTCTCCAAAATCATCCAAAACAGATGATGATTGTCTATGCTAATTATAAAGCCTCCAAGGGAGACTTTCCACCATCTAATGAAACTTCAAATTATAAGCAACAGCCATCATCAACATATGTACATTTCAGTAGTTATTAAGGCAAATATGAAAACAATGGTATTTAAATTAACATTTGCGTCACACTAGACAGTCCTAGCATATCCTACTTTCTCCTGCTGAAATTTATTTCAGTCATCAATTTAAAATGAGAAGGATTTTCATTGCTTTGTTTTGAATTAGAGAATGTAGGAGGTTTGTGCCTGCCTCATTTGCCCTGCTGGCTTTGAAGTCCTGACTTTTGTTTTCAAAAAGCTCAATTTTAGTATTAGGCTCCTGGGCCAATTGCATCTGTCATTCTCTAGCCATGATAATTGTTAAGGGATGGAAAACCATAATGAAGTTAAGATGTTGCCTTGTCTTTCGCCTTGAATTATTCTCTTACACGATTTTGCAGAGGAGGTAGAGATGGAAAGAATAAATAACAAGTCAAAGGGCCAAATCAAAAAATCAACAAAGAAGAATCGGAACAAGGATATGCTGAAGTGTGTTTGAGGGAAGTTTTGTCCATGGAAATTTGGAGATCGTTTCTATAAAATTATTGTCACATTCAAATAACTTGTTTAGAAACTGAGCCATTCTTTTCTCTAGTGAAATTTATTGCTACCTTTGCTATGAAACTTAAGACTAAAACCTGGCCTTCTGGCTAATTTCCGCGTTTACTCTTCCCAAAATCCCTATGCATAGACTACAAAGATAGGTGGGCTATTGTATTACAGTTCACGAGAAGCCTTGAGAAGCAAGGAGAGCTCAGTCGCAAGGATATAAAAACACAGTGAAGTTCCTTTTCCTAGTGGTTAAAAACTGAGTAAGAGGCATGGTGGTTTCTCTTAGGAATACCCCTAATTTGCATTCCTATTCCCATTATTCTAATTTCTTCATCTGAAATGGGTTTCTTGCCACTGTACAGTTAACCCTTCACCTTGTTTTTCAGTCTGGACTGGCCAACCGGGTATATACTTGCTTCTCTACTCCACCCATAGATCCTGTTGAATGGCTCCAAAAATATAAAACATGAGTCTCTGAGAACACTGTAAACAAGAGAGGATTCCTCTAGCAAGCTAGAGATTTTACAAACTTTCGGAAATCTGAACTTGGAAGGGGTTATACTAATAGATAAAGCAGATGGGTGAAAATAAGTCACAGTTTGGAACAGATGCAGGAGTAAGAAGCTGCAGATGAGGGAGAAGCTCTTCCTAGCTGAGCTCCAGAGAAATTCTGAGCTTAGAGCTGGCAGACAAAAAAGAGCAGGGTTTCATAGAGTTGCCAAAATCCACATGGTCTAAGTTGGCTCCATATCTTCGGGGGCTGTTTTGGAGCAGCGTTCTAGGACATTTGTTCACAGATGGAAATGCAAGATTTACCTTCCAGACAGAGTAAGTGAGAGATTTGGGGATGGCTCAGTCATAGTCTGTGTAATAAGGTGAAGGAAGTAAGGAAGAACCTGAAAGGGCGCCATATGACCTCGATAGCATAAGAAGAGACAGTGCCTGTAAGAGTATATTGGGAAAAAGTCTACTTCCAGAGCAGCATTTACTTTACTTTGGCATTTGTGGAGTTCTTGAACTAAGCCTAGTTCTACTCCCAGGTAGGAACCATCAAGAGAAGCCTGATTTTTCAACAGGATCCATCAACTTACTTGAGGATCTCAGCCAGCCATTCCTGTTAAGGTTGACAGATACACAGTACTGAAAAGGAAAAGCCTATAAGAGTTTATGCTGAGTCAGTTTGAATTCTGTTTCATTAAACAAGGACTCTTAGACCTCTGAGGAATACTTAGCCTGCAGAAGAAAGATCGAGATGGGCAATCAGAAAACAAGATTCCAGATAGGGAAATAATGCAAGAAATAGCAGAGAATTAAAAAATTTAAGTATGTGTCCTTAGAAATATTCGAGGGACTATATCATTCATAAACCACAAACAAGATACTAGGGAATTAGGAGTAATCACAGGCCAAGAAAAACTCTTAAAATTTTTAAAAATACGCAGAAAACATTAAAATACCATCGATCTAATTAAAAAAAAAAAGACAGGAAATTGGAAACGAAGTAAAGCAAAATGATCAGACCTCAGCAGAAAGAGAAAAGAGATGGAAAGAGTTTATAGATATGGAAGGTGCAGAGAAACCGTACTCTAGTACATACGGCAGAAGGCACAGGTAGAGGGAGGGAGTGAAGAGAGGATAATCAAACAAACAACTGGTCAGAACCACAAGGAGAAGGGATATTTGAGCAAGAAGATGAGAGAATCCTGCCGGTGACTGTGGGATAAGGCATTCCAGGCAGAGAGGGCTGTCTCTGAGAAGACCCAAAAGTAAGAAAACGCCTGGCTTATTTGAGAACAGCAAGGAAGTTACTGCAAGTAGAGTTAAGTAACCAGCAGTGAGGGTAATTGGCCATGAGGTAAGAGAAGTAACGGGGCCAGAGTTTGTTGATCTTTTTTTACTCTTGCCAACTCCCCCTAAGGTGAATAGGGAGCAACTGGATGGTTAAAAAAAAAAAAAATGACATAATCTGACCTACTTTTTACAAGAATGACATTGGCTGTTCTTCTTGATTAAAGGACATTGTGAATAACTTTTTTATTTTCCACAAAGACTACGTGGGTTACACTCTGAGTTCTTGATGATTTGAAGCTTTCTATTGCTTGTATTGTATGAGTAATAACATCTTGTTTCCTAAACTTTTCACTTGAAAACTTACTAGATAAGCTAGTGTCTCCCAGCATTTACTGTGGTAGAGGAGAAAAATGAGATGATTCTCATTGTGTGTGTATGTAGACAACATTTTTTGTCTTTCATTTTTTCCATCTTTTTATAGCAGCCTCTGTTATTAGTAACCTTTGGACCTCCATAATTTCCCCAGTGAGAGCTAAGGAGTCACCATCTACCATTAACTTCATATGTGAACCCACATCACTCATAGTACTACCACATTGATTCGGCTCTTTAAAAAAAAAAGATGTTATTTGAGAGATCAAGAGAAGGAGTAGGAGCAGAAGCAGGAGAAGAGGGACAAGCAGACTCCGCAGTGAGCGGGGAGCCAGACAGGACACTGTGCTGCAGCTCAGGACCCCAAGATCATGACCCGAACCAAAGTCAGACACGTAATCAACTGAGCCAACCACACAGGCACCCCTTGATTTGACTCCTACCATGTGTAACTGTCTTACTTAATCCTCACAACAACCCAGTGAAGCAGCCACTGTTATTATCTCCATTTTACAGGTGAGGCAAGGGAAGCATAGAGAAACCCGCGTCTCCTTACAGCTCTCGACACAACGCACTGTGTGTTCGACACCATCCCCTTCTGGTGGGGTCTCCCTGAGCCTGGCACGTGTTGAATCTTGCATGTGTGAAACTTGTTCCACGGGGGAGGGGTTGTTCCAGAAGGACGGAAGCCAGCCTGACTGTGGGGAAAGCATGATCACTGTGGGGAAAGGAATGTTAAGAATGCCAGGGGCTTTCTTAGCATCAGCCCAGCTCCCTGGAGACCTGGAGAACACAGCAGCCCTCTGCTTGGGGGGGCGGGCATTGAGGCAGGGACAAAGACAGAGTGAACCCTTTTGATCTCTACATTCCAGCCTTTATTTAGCTCAGAACAGTTTTGTTTCTTAAAAATACCTGAATACGTTTCCATAAGACTATCTGATGTTATTTCCTGAAACGTATCTTATCCAAGACATGTTTGGTTGTGCGTGGTAATGGTTTAAGTACATATTGGATCAGGGGGATGGCTACTGTGGTAGACAGTCCTGACTGCCCACACCCACTCCAACCTTACTTTTCTGCTAACTGAAATCAAGTCTGTGTAAGCGGTGGACTGCGAAGTCTTGATCTCCAGGAAACAAGGCAGTCTGCCAAAACTGAGTTTACACCAGTCACATAACTTTATTCTCATTTGATAGAAACTCATTTTTCTAAACTTCTTGCAGATGGCAGTGACCGAATGATTAGAGGGAAATTCTCCTGAAGGAGGTTATTCTGGAAAAAAAAACAATTCCCTGACGAAAGAGACAAACAGCACTCCTCTTACATGAAACTCCTCTTTCCTTTTCTTCCGACTCTGAAGATGAACATGATAATGTCTTGAGCTATGGTAAGAACCTATCAGTCAGGAGACAAATAGGAAATACAACGGCAGAGAAGAAAGTGAGAAGGCGTCTGGATCCTTGATGACGTTCCTGAGCTGCTGGACCAATACTGAGAGAATCTTTGTTAAGTAAAAACCATTTTTATGGTTAAACAGTCAAGCGTTCTGTTATCTATAGTCAAAGATTTCCTAACCAACATAACCATTTAGAGAATTTGATGAGAATATTCTCAGAGAATGTAAGATATTTTGAACAAAAAAAAACACCAATTTCCTTATTAATAGGTATATTTTAGACACTCCGTTTTTAACTATTAGATACACAGACCATATAAAACAATAAACATGGAAATCTATCTATTTATTACGTTTGGACCACTATGCTTTTGAATTTGTCATTAATGACAGAAGTCAACTTTGGACACCCCCCTCAAAGGGTTGCTTCTTGTTGCTTGTGTTTGTTATAGATAATTACATAGCAGCGTCCACTGGAAAATCTAATTCCAGTTGGATTTGGAGCAATAGTTATAGGGTGATTCATCTTGCATATTTGATTCTGGAATATGCTTTTTCTATTGAAAATTTTTTTTCTATTTAATTATTTAAGTGAATTTAGATGCTTTTAGAATCTTTGTCATGGGTTGTGGCAATATTTTAAACCTCCCCATACGTAGAAGGCACATAGACATCAGATTGGTTATTAGTCAAAATCAAATGTAAATGTTTAGCTTCTTTGTTGGAGCTGGGGCCCAATGTCACACACATGGAGAGGGAACTATGTGCCACCAACACACGCACAGAACACTGCCAGAGATGGGTGAAATGATAAACTCAGGGTGATCACATCTCTCAGCCGGGTGTCATGCTTGTTATAGAAAGTAAGGTAATATGCAAAAGCTTTAAGAACCATAAAGAAATTCTTTAAACATATGTTCTTCAGGGTTGGCTAAGTCCTTTCAAGACTACTCTCCCTGCTTCTAATTCTACAACTTAAGAGGGGGAAAATGAGAAAAATTTCAGGGGTCATCCACAAGACTATTAATGAACTGGAAATAAAAGTGATGAGTAAAGCCTAAAGGATCTTTACTGTTTAGTCTTGATGAAACACTAAGAGATGAGCCTGACCTCGAGTACATGAAAGAGGAGTACACACAGGAAAGGAGCCAGCTGTTCTCCTTCCCTGGGGGCTGGAAGGGCAAAAATGGGCTTCCTTTGTGTTTATCTTGGGGACCTAGGCCTAGGCAAAATGTAATGTTTGCATAACTTGGGGATAATGTGCCACTCCTCTTTTCAAAAGGCTATTCTAGGATGTTTTGACCTTCGAAGAGAGCTTTCAACTCTATTTCATGATTCTAAAAGAGAACCAAGTTATGTTTAAATAAGATAAAAGAATAAGTCTGAGGGGAAAAAAGTTATCAGAATGTCAACAATAAAACACAGCCTCGGATTAGTCATTACTCTTTGTTCCTCTTTGAAAAATTTTATAAATCTAAAAGTAAAAAATAATGTTTGGTGGGAGGAGATCAGTTTAAAGATGAATAAGGTTTGCAGGTACTTACACATTATAAAATTACACCATCTCAAATATCCTATTACTAATATATGAGCTTAAGATGCTAAGACTAAATTGGAGATTTAACTATTGGCATACCTTCCCCTCCCCACTGAATGCGGATGAGAGCCTATCACTCACATATCTTAGAAACCTCTTCGAGGCAGTTCTGTCTGGCGTGGTGTTGGTCACATTCTAGGTAGGAAGCTACTCTCAGGTCACCTCACCCAGATGGGACAAAATCTTCACTGACGCATGTTTTGACAACTCATTTCTTTCACTTATCAAATGCTTCTGACGTGGCCGTTCCAGCCACCCCGCCCAGCTCCCCACAGGTTGGCTTAGATGTTTCTATCCTTGTCAAAAAGCTTTCATGGTCTAGCTGCAGTTGAGATTCAGGGCTGGGTCTAACATAACTTGATTTGTCAAACAGTCAAAGCTGGACAGAAAAAAAAAGTCATGCTCACAGGAATTCTGGCAGATTTATTTTCAGTTCTAGCCAAAAAACAGTCTTTCTCACATAATTTCAGTGTGTCCAGTTCAACCCAGGTCAGAAACCAGAAATATAAAACATTCACCAATGTTTCTGGACTTCCAGAAATCAGCCAGTGCTTGGGTGGCTGAGAATGTATTTACTTAAGCATGATCCTACTTTGAAACCATTCACCCTGCCTGCCTGTTAGGGACTGTGGAAAGTAGAGTGCCCACAGAGAATGACTCTAATGCAGTAATGCAAGTTCTTTTGTTTTCTATATATTTCCATGTCTTGTTTTGTTATCTGGAGAATTCCATTATATCATTAGACTTGAACTTCATATCTTACCAATTATTAGTCAAAAAAATTAATATTTAATTTCTCGATTCAATAAGCATATTGGAGAGAAAGGAGTATACATATGGTTTGAACAACAATGAAGAACTTTTTTCGTGGTGCTATATGTTTGACTCCAGAAATAATGAATACACAGTAAAAGATGTTGCAAAAGTTGTGCTTTTAATTGGTATCTAGTGCTTACCTGTCTTGTCAGATTTGGGCAATATTTATATAGACTAAACATTCAAAAATTCTTACCAAAAAATGTAGTGGTTTTTCCTCTCTCCACCAATGTATACAATGAATGACAATGAGCTCTGTTCTAAATACATAGCCAAACCCAGATTATAATATGAAGCCCAGAGAATGTGAAGCTCTCTATGTCAGAGTTTCTGAGAGTCTCTCCTGTCTCAGATACACCTTTTCCAGTCTCCCTCATGTTTGTGTAAGTTCCCTCTTTCCAATCAAGAACGGTAGTTTTTACTAATTATGTACTATGTGTGGAGTAGCGTATTCACACTCACACAAGCCGCTTGCTATAACTTTCCTCAAATGTTCAAGTAACAGAAACCCCTCGTCTAGTTTGAGTATAAAATGGAATTTATTGGACGTGTACTTAGACCTTTTACAGAAATTGAGCAAAAGTTGTATTGGGAGAGGGGGAGCGGGCTATGGACATTGGGGAGGGGAGGCGAACCATAAGAGACTATGGACTCTGAAAAACAACCTGAGGGTTTTGAAGGGTCAGGGGTGGGAGGCTGGGGCAACCTGAGGGTTTTGAAGGGTCAGGGGTGGGAGGTTGGGGGAACAGGTGGTGGGTAATGGGGAGGGCACGTTTTGCATGGAGCACTGGGTGTTGTGCAAAAAGAATGAATACTGTTACACTGAAAAAATAAATAAAATGGAAAAAAAAAGAATGTTAAAACTAGGGGACTTGTGTATATTTTACCAGAAGTCTAAAAAAAAAAAAAAAAAGAAAATACATTGAGGCATTTTACCGAATTTGAGCAAGAGTGGAATAGCCAGGAGGAAAGCCAGGGAGTATGGGGACGTGGGAGCCACGTGTTGCTACAGCGACGGAACAGGAAGGGTCGAGGGACACAAGCGGCCGTGATGCCTGCAAGGAGACGTGACAGTTTAAATGACATTCCTCCTAATGTTCCACCATCATTGTGACTCAGAGGCTGTTTTCTCTGACTCTTAGTTCAAAATCTTGAACAAAAGTATCTGGTCGATACTGGCTCAACAGACATGGAAGGAGTATGACCGTGGTACTCGCTTTAATTTACGACATGTGTGAACTTTACTCTTGTGTCATGAAGTAGATGTTTGACGTTAAAGAAGGAACAAGAACTTAGCAAGGTGTGATGTCAGCAAAAGTGGCAATGTTCAGCAGAGACCCACCTACTAAGAATTACAAAATGTTTATTATTTAAATTAATATCTCATTAGTTTTGATGCTGCACCCATGAGAAGGAAAACGAATCAGTTTATGGGGTCCTTTATTGTTAGTTGGGAGATTGGAAGTGGTAAGGAGAGGTGAGAATTATTAAGTTAATTCATTGGTTTAATAACACTGTGAAATCACTGGGCTAAGAAAATTACTTTCATTTTCTATTAAATTTCTGTATCATGTATGTGCTTTATAGAGATAGCATTATTTAAAGGTGGAAACACACTGAGTACATAGTGAAAGGTAACATCTCTGTTGAAAAATAACAAGGATTTGAAATTCCTTTTTTTCTTCCTTCTCTGCCTCTTCCTATATTTCCTCTTTTAAAAATAACTCTTTATAACTTATAAAGGAAATAAAACATTTTTAGCTAGGCTTTTGAGTTAAAGGAAACTCAACTATTATATAGAATATGCTACATACAGCAATCATTTAGTAAATATCCACTCATTCTCAAACATTTTTCTTGTAGCAACGAACTCTACAGCCCATGTAATATTTGGTAGAGAAAATGTGGAGAATATCTACTAGTACAGCTTTTTGTTGTTGCTGTTTGTTTGTTTGTTTACTAGTTAAAATGACTTATTGCTTTGTAAAGAACTCATATTTGCTTTTTAATATGCAAACATTGAAAATAATTTTCTTCTTTTTATTTTTATTTTTATTTTTTGACATCACAAGGCATTTTATTTTTTTAATTTAATTTTATTTTTTTCAGTGTTCCAAGATTCATTGTTTATGCACCACACCCAGTGCTCCCGCAGTATGTGCCCTCCTGAATACCCTCCAACAGGCCTTCCCAAACTCCCACCCCCTCTTTTGTTTCTGAGAGTCCACAGTCTCATAGTTCATGGTTTGTCTTCCCCTCTAATTTTCCCCAACGCAGTTCTCCTCTCTTTCCTATCAAAATCTTAGAGAGGAACATAGGAGAACTGCTTCAACATAGGCCACAGCTACTTCTTTCAAGACATGTCTCCCCAAGGCAAAGGAAACAAAAGCAAACATAATTGTCTTCTTACTTAAAAATTATTGGGGCACCTGGGTGGCTCGGTGAGTTAAGCCTCTGCCTTCAGCTCAGGTCATGGTCTCAGGGTCCTGGGATAGAGCCCAGGATCGGGCTCTCTGCTCAGCAGGGAGCCTGCTTCCTTCTCTCTCTCTGCCTGCCTTTCTGCCTCCTTGTGATCTCTCTGTCAAATAAATAAATAAAATCTTTAAAAAAAATTATTTGTCATGTGTGGATGAATTGAAGAATGGTTTCAAGTCTGTTTTAAGTATTAGTATCACTAGTCTTCTCCTTTACAAAACATTAGGTTTTCCTTTACTGGACAGATTAATTCTGAAATAAACCAATGTAGAAGAAAATCAGCCATGTCTGCATTAATTTACAATTATAAAAACAAATTTCATAGATTCTCAAGTATCTCAGAAATTTTAGTATGTACCACATTTTCTTTAAATAGTAATGTTAGTGACTTACAATTAATCGAGAAATGTTTTGTGATAATAATGACTAACAAAATGATATACATTAGCAAATTTAGTATTTTGAATTTTTTTTAAAGATTTTATTTATTTATTTGACAGACATAGATCGCAAGGCAGAGGCTTTAACCTGTTGAGCCATCCAGGTGCCCAAAATATGGGTTTTTCATTTAGATAAGCTTTCCATTTGATCAGTTTCACCAGACCGTTGATACTAAAAGTTGACCTTTCAGGAAGAATGAAGTTTAAAATACAAGGCTGTGTGTATTTTTTACTCAATTTTTAAACCTTTGATCTAAATTAAATCTACCCAGATTAAACCACCATCAACAAACGGGTGGGTTTTAAGGGGAAGAAGAAGTTCATCAAGTTCATTTGCTCTCACTCTTGAGCCCAGTTTGTGCTGGTAAGTGGACACACGTGCATAGATTTGCTGCTATTTACCTCGATAGGACGGAAGGACCGCTGGAGGAGCAGTCAGAGCAATGCATTTCTAGGGCCATCACGAACCGGCTGGGTAACTCCAAGTAAAGAGCAAAACCTCCCTTTTAATGTCAAAGTTCTTTGAAAGCACTAAAAATATAATAGCACAATTAATAGGTCATTGAGAGGGCAGTCCAAATTTTTCCACAAATCCAAGTATTTTCCAGAGTTAATTAACAAGTATATACTGCGCTACAGACTTACAGGACATGACCTTGCCTCAGGTAGTTCTTCATCTTCCAGAGACAACGCTGAGACAAGCAGCGGTCTAGGATGGATACTGTGTAAGGTCATTTGCAGTTTATATTTTCTTTGATGATTCAAGACCAACCTGGGTGCTTCGCCTGCGGGCACATTAGGACTTCAGAATCAGGAACATTAGCAGAAGGGCACAGTGCACACAGAGTTAATTGAAGGAAAATGAGCTAATGAACTCTAGGGAGGCAACCATATTGCAGTATAAAACGTTTTCTTGGCTTCCAAAGTAAGAATTGATTTACTATTGCAATAAATGAAGTAATATAAAAACAGACAGCCAATATCAGTCAAAACCTGCTCGCACACTGATGAACATGACTTGTTTTTTTAAAAAGCCATTGATGGGGGTGCCTAGATGGCTGAGTCTTTAAAGCAGCTGACTCTTGGTTTGGCTCATGTTGTGATCTCAGGGTTGGGAGATGGGCTCTGCATGGGGCTCTGCACTCAGCCGGGAATCCGCTGGAGATCCTCTTCTTCTTCCTCTGCCCCTCCTCCACTTGCATGATCTCTCTCTCTCAAGTAAATAAATCATTAAAAAATAAAAAATAATTTTTAATGTCAAAAGCCATTTATGTGGGCAATTAAGTACCACCACTACAAAATAAATGCATATGGAGATGTTTAAATTTAACAAGTAAATTTTAGGAACAAATTGCAATCTTTATTAAGAATGATTGGGATTTTTAGATAACTTGAAAACAGTCAGAAGTCCCGGTTGGTCTGTCATATTAAAAGTCTCGGTGGTCGCTGTGACTCTTGCTGTGGGTTACGCCCAGTATCACACTGTCAGTTACTCATGAAGCATCAAGATCAGGCTCAGATCAGTTAGGTCACTCAGAGGGGACCTGAGGAAGCTCTGAAGCCCATGCACTTGGCACAACATGAGACCTGAGCAAAGAAGGGGGGTAAGGCTGTGAGGAGCAGAGAAGGGAAAGGAAATAAAGTCTCTGATGATTCAACTGGAATTACTTGAATCCTTAGGGATTACCAACAAAAAGTCCTTTAGTCTTACTCAAATTAGATGGTTTTTGAATTCAGACATATGGGTATTAAATTAGAACAATGATGAAATCAGGTAGTATTGATACTAAACTTGCCCACTGCCTTTCCTCACCCCCAGCTCTTCTAAGGAAAAACAAAATAATGCTCTGGAGTTGAAAAACAACTCTTTATTGCACTGTACCAGTATGGCAAAATGGCTACGAAATTTTTATGTACTGAAGTACATATAAATACATTCTTCCTTTTTTTTACCTGAAGAAATAAGTTGAGTTTTATCATGTAAGATGTCAACAATATAATTGCTTTGCAACATTATAAATTCTTGGGGTGCCTGGGTGGCTCCGTGTGTTGAGCCTCTGCCTTCCGCTCAGGTCATGTTCCCAGGGTCCTGGGATTGAGTTCCGCATCGGGGTCTCTGTTCAGTGGGGAGCCTGCTTCCTCCTCTCTCTCTGTCTGCCTGTGATCTCTGTCTGTCAAATTAATAAATAAAATCTTAAAAAATATACTTTCAGTAAAGAAAATGTTAAATATTATCTCATTAATGAATTAAGAGTTAGAAAATATAGCCTCAACTAATATGCATTTGCCTAGGGCAACACAATCTTATTACTTGCTTATGCTTGTGGAAGCAATGCCTAGCAAACTCAGTTTTAGGCCTATTATCTCTTTTAGATAACGTTCTGTGTTGAGCAACAAGAATGCTTTCACTGCCTTTTTCCAGGAAATCTTTCCTCATTGAATTTAAGAGCAGGAACAAGGTTTAAAACCTTGTTTTAAGGTTTTAAAAGTTCATAACTTTATTTTCTCAAACAAGGAAGAACAGATGAGAATTACTTGTAATCAGAGAATCTTCGGGATGTGAGTGACACGGTTACAAAAGTTGCTTTTGCTTTTCTAGCCAACTTAGCAGTTGCTTGCATTCCCGTGTTTCTCTGTCTGAAAGGGAGGCTGCGTATGCTAGGCTCTCGGCTCTTCCAGCAGCCCTCACAAATATTTTCCTTTGCTGCAAACTAAACCCTTGACTCAGTGTCTCACCCAGTAGACATTATTCATTTTAAAACAACACAGCTGTAATTCATATTTTGTGTCTGATACCTTTCTCCATGAGTTAGATTACAAAAATAAGCCAAAATATAGGGAGAAGTACGTTTAATAAATTTCACTGAAAGAGAATCTGTCAATGCAATTAACTTTCAAATACCACGTAGGGGTATTTCTATTGTTAGTAGGAATTTTTTTTTAAGATACTGGTGACTCGATTAATTTTTCATCTTTATACATTTTATAAGATGTATAAACAATTAAATCAATGGATTGATTTTTCATCTATTTTCTTCACTACTCAGAAGCAAATGGTGAAGTGTCATGTCTGGAGATATGGAATTTGATGAAATAGTTTATGAAGCTGATAACATCATCGAAGAGGGGTCAACATGCAGAATGACATTTTGTCCGTGAGAGGGGTGCAATGTGTGGGCATACAACGTATCTGGTTATAGATGAGGCAAAGTGGAGTCAATGGGAAACATTTGGCATCCAGAGAGTAGGTTGAAATAGTCAGTACCAAAGAGGTTCAGAAAATGGCCGATAAAACACTGCAACAAAGATTTGTGTAGAAAACAACATGTAGAGATCAACATCTGCATCAACATGTTCTTTCCTAAACAAACATGACATTAGCCACAAAGTTTGAAGTAGAGACAGAATTTCAGCCATGAAACAGATTTGGAAAAGTAAGACCTTGAGACTATGCTGGAAAAATTTCCAGACTTTCTAGACATGATCTCTTACACAAAAAGGGGGGGAAAATGCCTACCAAGTTGAAGCCCAAGCTGAGGGTTTGTTCCCGATTCCATAAAGTCAAAAGATGATAGTCAGACTAAGAGCAATGCTGACTTGATGCTATTCTAGATTTTGCAAATGTACTTTAATTTGGGACAGGATTGATTCCAGCACAGACATGTAAGATAGTGGAAAGAACAGATGGAAGGAAAGGAAATTAAACAGAAAAACATAGCAGTATAATGAAAAGGCCTGGAAAAACTGTGAGACACTTCCTGTTTCTGATCACAATGGAATAGGTTGCTCAAATCATTCATCCTGCTGAAAGCAATTTAACACTTACATAAAAGATTTTTAAAAAATCTCTTTAAAACATTAAGAAAATGACGAGACGTTCAACAATTATCAATGGCAAAATAAAAGGAATGTTAGAAATCAAGCCCACAAACAAGCATAGTTAGTACTTTAGCATTTGTTGACCTAGAAAATTGTTAATTTCCTTTGATGAAGAAGACTGAATTTAAGGCTGAAGGTGTACATAAGAGTCTAACAGGAGACGGTCGCGTTATCTCAGACTCCGGATGAATATAAACAAGAGGAGAACTAGTTCTTGGCATGGAATTATAATCCAGGTGTCTATCCCTTCAGTGTTCCAAGGAATTTAAAACTGGCACGGTTGAAGGTGGACATGGACAGGTGGAATCCACAGTCATCTGTCAGAAAAGAACATAAATCTTGCCACAAAAGGAGAAACTTCCCATAAATTGAAATTCTAAAAACATACTTAGTCATAAAAGAGACTTGGTCACAAAGGAAATGACTGTAAACTAAAAGAAATAAGAGAAAAATAAGTACTTTGGGGGATGAGATTATTAGATGCAGACTAAGAAGTCATTATCCTATCAAGTAAAAATTGATAAATACAATTGATAAATACATTTTTATAAATATCAAATATAATTGATAAATACAACTGATAAATACAGAATACAAGACTGAAGATAACTACATTATTAAAACAGGAATCCGTTAGAGTGCCATACCATGATTGAAAAAGAATCATATTGAAATTATAGGGAAAAACCTCCATAGGTATTTTTAAAAGCAAGTTAAACAGTTATAGAGGGAACTGAAGATCTGTAATATAGGTTAGCAAAGCTATCTGAACATCACGGAATGATCAAAATATGGAAATTTTTATATGTGACTAAAAGAGAGTAAGCTGCAAAAGGGTTTAGCATATGTTTAATTGGAAGATAGAAAGAGAGACAGAGGCAAAAAGAAAAAAGAGAGAGAGAGATAAAACTTGGAATTTTTCAAAACTTGATGAACGATATTGCATTACCTAGAAACGTGCATCAATAATAGTGTAACAAGCGACCCCCACGTGTCAGTGGCCTATAGTAAAACAAATTTACTTTTGTTGTGCACAAGTCCTCAAATTGGTTGGGCATCGAGTTCGATATTGTTCTATATAACTCTCATTTGGGGACTAGCAGCTAATCTGAACATGCTTTCCTCATGGAGGTTGCCAACAGAATAAGAAGGACAAATGGAAACACGAGGTATTGGTAAAGCCTTGGCTAGGTACTGACGCACGCTCATCCCTCATACATTCACTGATCAAAGGAAATTATATGGAAATGCTCATTATCAGTGATACGTGGACATATATTCTGCTATTGTAAACCAAGGTATATTCAAGCAGGGAAGAAAGAATTGTGAGTATATAATAAAATATGTCACAGACACACATCCAGTGTTTCAGGAAGTTTAACCTCAGAAAAATGAATGAATGAATGAATATATAAACAAAGATCAAAGAAAAGGGGGAATTTAAGTGTAACTAGAGAAGACATATTCTCTCCAAAATAGTGGAAATTAGACAGTTGTCTTTTCAACACTTTTAGCAACAGCAACAATAATAATTTTTTTTAAATAAAGGTGGACTAAAAGTGTTCAAGTTAAAAGACAAAGATTGGGGGTGCCTGGGTGGCTCAGTGGGTTGGGCCTCTGCCTTCAGCTCAGCTCATGGTCCCCGGGTCCTGGGATCGAGCCCCACATCAGGCTCTCTGTTCTGCGGGGAGCCTGCTTCCCCCTCTCTCTGCCTGCCTCTCTGCCTGCTTGTGACCTCTCTCCCTCTGTCAAATAAATAAATAAAATATATATTTAAAAAAAGGCAAAGATCGTCAGACTAGATGAAAAACAATCTAATTATAAACTAGTTAAAGAGGTACATTTTTAACAAAGCACAAAGATAAATTGAAATTTGGAAGACAAAAAAGTGTATTTAAAAAGCGCTAGGTAAAAGCAATCTGTGTAACTTGACAACTCCCTTCTCAAGAAAATTTGTCCTAAATGGTGATGAACACATTAACCAGCCATGTGAAAATATCTTTCACGTACTACCTTCTTTCTTACTTCTGTGTCCTCTCCTTCCTTGGAACAAATATTCTGTGTGTTCAATAATTATCTGTGATTTTCAAAAAATGCAGTACCATTAAATGCTCATTTCGTGGTTATAAAAAGTCTTCTTTTCCTTGACCCATGAAGGCAAAATTATCCCATTTTGTAATTGGAAAAGTGTATCATCATTCTCAAGCATCTCTACTGTGTAATAGCTATTGCCACTAGAATATAACAATATATTGTGTGTCTTTACAGATTCAGACACACTTGAGTGCTTCTCACGACCCATTACCAATTGATATACTTTATTACATTTCATTTGTCTTTCTAATTGTGACAAGCCTAGAATACAAGAAACTCTCATATGCCAAATCATCTCTTCACCTACATAGACAAATTATTTTTACTAAAAACATTTCAGACACTAATCCTAGATTTTAGGTACATGTTAGCAAGTCTAAATATTAATGAAAAACAGAGATGAGGAGATTAGATTGGATTGCATGAGCTGAAATGTTTACACTCTTAGAAGTTGGAGGGACATTGTTTTTTTTTTAGATTTTATTCATCCTTGTTCTTGATTGTTTAAAAACATAAAATTGGACATATAAAAGGTGATGAAGTTTGAAAAGTTCCTCTGTGATTGTAATCAGAAAAGAAATGGACATGGAAGCAAGATACTTGAGTTCCAACCCTGATTCGGCCACTTATTGTTATGTGACCTTCGATAAGTCACTTTACTACTTGGAATCCTGGGCTTTTCACTGACCAAAAAGAAAAAGAAAAAAGAAAAAAAAGACTGAGCCAACTGCGCCACCCAGGTGCCCCAACATTTGTGTATTTTAAATAAAAATAAATGTTAATGGTATTACCCTTCAGTTCCTTTTGCCTATTTTTTTATTTATCATCTATCTATCTATCTATCTATCTATTTATTTTATCTGGAGATTTTATTTTTAAGTAATCTCTACACCAACATGGGGTTTGAATTCACAACCCTGAGATCAAAAGCCACATGTTCTCCTGACTGAGACAGCCAGGTGCCCTCCCCCTTCCCTTAATTTAAATGTCTTCTCCTATGCTTTGAATCTGTTTCAAATGGCCTAATATCTGTGTGCTTCAACTGTGAGCTCATAGCTCTACGCTCCATCTATATTCACTTTTACTAAGAATACCCATACACCAGACTTCCTTCCTCTTTTTTCACATACTATGTTTTCCAAGTTTATCTAGAACCAATTACCATATACCTAATAGTCATTATATACTAAATTACCAATATCTACCAACCTAATCTCTCTTGTGAAGAGTCTTTTGACAATGGGGTTCTCGGGTGGCCAGTTGTTAAGTGTCTTCCTTCAGCTCAGGTCATGATCCCAGAGTCCTGGGATCAACCCCTGCATTGGGCTCACTGCTCAGCGGGAAGCCTGCTTCACCCTCTCCCACTCCCTCTGCTTGGGTTCCCTCTCTAAATCTGTCTCTCTCTGTCAAATAAGTAAGTAAAATCTTTAAAAAAAACAAACAAAAACAGAGAGAGGTAGAGTCTTTTGACAAAAGTCATCAATCATTAATCAAAGACTTTTAGATGCATAGTAATCAATAATTATGTGTGTGCTTGAGGACAGAAAGTTCTGGGATAATGAAGAGATGTGAGCTCATTTTTTTACCCAACTTGTCTCTCTTCAATTTTGAAAAAAAAAAATCTTTTGAGGGATGAGAAATGAAAACAAATGATGCATAATTTTTGGTTGAAAAATTTCTCACTTTATACTATTTGTGCAGAAAAAAAAACCATACAATTTCCTTTTTTCCTAAAACTGATTTTACCTCTCTTATCACCTCATCCACTAAGTAGTTGCAGGGTGAGGGGTAGAGGAATTTAGATGCAGATAAATTTAGCTAAAAATTTAGAATACATGATAATTTGAAGAGTCTCTTTAGATCGAATTCCATTATTTAGTGTAGTAACTCAGAACTTTTTGATTCCTCCCCCGAGATGTGAGGGAGAGGCATTTATAGCCTTGGGGTGAGAGGAGAAAAGAGCCCTCTGGCTTTATGCCAGAGATTGGGTGTATGCTGGGGCTCTTTCGTGAAATATGAATGACCTGACTCGTCCAAGGTCCCTCTGTCGGTGGTTCACTTGTAGCCTGTTGACTCTTGGTTGTTAAGACCTGGGGTTTCCTTCTTTCCTGGCTTGCCTTCTCTTGGACTCCTGCTAGTGCTGTTCGCTCTCTGAGTCTGCCTCAGTCCCCAGTGTTCTCTGGTTTCTGAATCGCTCACTTCGCCACAGCATGCCAGAACTTATGACAGATAAGCTGGTTCTAAATCTGGCACCCACAATTTTTATAAAGTGAGTCCTAGATTCTTTCCTGGATTGACTACACCATGCCTCCCTCAGAGACATACTGGCAACAACTCTTTGTTGGCAGATGAATTGTTTCTCCAAAAACCTCACTTCTTTGGCATGCTCCTCAATTTACCTAACGCATTCATCACATTCCAGGCGAATTTCAGAGAGGGGAGACTTGAATCTGTGTATCTCACTCACCAGCTATCCCTCCCCCCTCGTTTGTTCTGCCATAGCTCCTCGGTGGGAAGCGTTTGGTTATTCTCCATGGATTTCCCTGATGCCTGAGTTGACGTCTCCTCTTCCAACTTCCCTGAAACTGAAATACGAGTTGAGGTAAGGTGAGAGAAAAACTTTTAATAAAGTAATCTAAGTTTGGGATCATTTTAAAAATACTGCTCTTGTTACATAAAGAAAAAAATATAAAAGGCACTTTGGTGAAAACTAGCCAATATCCTTCTTGCCCCTCTTCTCTGACATTACTCTTTCCTATTCTCCTATGGCCACGCCTCAGACTTTTAGGGGGTAGTTTTCTACTAGTCCATGAATGTTGGTGTTCCTTGTGTTTGTCATTAGCCACCTTCATATTTTCAGTCCTTAATCTTTCCCTAGATGATCTCAACCACTTCCACGGCTTCAAATAGCACATGTTGAATTCTGGTTCCCTGAGAAGAAAGGTATGCTTTAATTTCCTATTTTGTTAATAAAGTTACTAGCTATTGATGGGCTGTCAGTAAATAATTGTAAGTGAAATGACTGCATGTTCCACCATAGCTAAAAAATCCTTGAATGGAAACTAAATGCAAACAAAGTGAAACCTACACATATATTCAGTGGTTAGAGAGAAATTTTTTTTGACAACATAGAAAATTTCCATATGATAACAGGAGTTTTAGATGAAAAACTGAACTTCTCTTTATGGAATTTTGAACTTGACTCATTGTCCTTCAATTTGTAAAACTCAGTGATCCCTAGTCACACAAAGATAGATCACACATTGTTTCAAGTCATTTGGGAAAAATGAATCCAGTCCTTCCACATTTTACCATCTTACCTGAAGAAAGAATAGCAAGCAGCCAAATGCTAAAAAAGTTCTCATTTTTTTCACTTTCAGAGCTTCTTAAAGCTCAGAAATATTTAGATATTGAATTTAAACGAGCAAAATAAAATAACCACCTCCACCCAGCAATGATGTAGCACTAAAAATAAGCAAATTACAGAAGATATTTTCAAGATAATTGTTAACTGGGTGTCAGAAACTCTTTCACAGGAAGTGGGTATGTTGGGATCTACTTCTTAGACACTACTTCCTGTGCTTGGATAAGAGAATGAATTGATTAGCTATTGATTTAAGAAACCTAAAGTTAAAATACCTTAATTTCAAAGAAATGTCTTTAAACGTAGGTAGATATCATGTTCTCCTTTTCCTTGGTAACCAAATAGAACATTATTATCCAATTAGTTTAAAGATTGAAAGTTAATGGAATCTTACCCCTATTCATGAATATTAATGTTTTTAAATAACTTAGGTTGTTAATTTTCTTAACCATGAAATAAAAGTTAAAAATTTTCAATTACATTTTCTCAGCACAGAAAAAAGTCTGTATGTAGGCTAATAGTTGTGATTTAAATATTGATATATTAGTTCCTATTTTAGCTTTAACCCTCATCAATGCACAATGTGATTATGGTTATACTATGTATATACAAAGAATAAACAGCCAAGAAAAATGATTCAAATAAAATGTTTAAAATATTTGTGTATCTTCGTTTATGATTTCAATATTTTTTTCAAAGAAAACATCTGATAATAAAAGAAGATGTTTATTAAAGATATAGAAAGTATCCTTATAATAAAAGGAATACTTCCCACACTTTTAAGTGTTGGATTTGAAGCATGGTCCCAAATTGCTCTGATGACTTCCATTCAACAGTTCCTTGGTATAATTTCAAAAACTATGAATAGTGAATTAACACACATCCAATCATAAGAAAAACACAGATCATGTAAAGGAGACCATTTTCTTAGAGACTGACTTTTTTACTGATTGATTTTTCTTTGTCAGCAAAACAGCATTAAATTAGTATTCATATTCAGAGACTCAGTAGACAAATTTTACACCATTTTAAATGAAATCTATGTGGATCGCAATTCTTATATGAATCATTGGTTGGTGTTTATTAAATAACCTACAATAATTGATTTAATGCATCAGAACATTTAGTTGATAGGAAAACCTCCATAATATATTTCCAAAATTTTTTATTGTGTTTTCTTCAGACAAAGTCAACTCCATAAGGCTGTGACTCCTTTTGAAGAAAGTATATAGGTTCTAATTGGGGCTCTGCCAGTTTCTCTTACATACTGCCATAGTAACACTACATGTATTTTAAAGATTTTGTTTATTTTTATTTATTTGACAGAGAGAGATCACAAGAGGCAGAGAAGCAGGCAGAGAGAGTGAGAGGGAAGCAGGCTCCCTGCTGAGCAGAGAGCCCGATGCGGGACTCGATCCCAGGACCCTGAGATCATGACCTGAGCCGAAGGCAGCGGCTTAAACCACTGAGCCACCCAGGCGCCCTGTATTTTAAATTTTTATTATGAAAATGGAGCAAAGAAACCTTGTAAAATTGAATTTTGGTTTACTTGAAGTTAACTTGCAGATTCCTAATGTTGCAAAGATACTTTGAGTTCTTTGTGTGTTGGTGTTTGTGTGGGAGTGGAAGAGAATAATAAAATGATTAAAGATGGACATCTCTAGCTTTCTCCATTTTAGAAAACAGTATAGTCTATGTGTTTTTAGCTGCATATAACAAAAAGTTTTCTTTTTTCACTTGAATTGAGCATTTGTTTGTTTATCTTTTCTCAAGCAGCTTCTACAAACACAGAACTGCAGTGACCTAACATATTACAGAACCAGTCTTTGTTTATTTCCCCCTATTTGACCACCCACAAGTTGAGTCAGAGATATACTTTACATTTGCCTATAACCAAAACCACATGGAGGAAATACACTTCCGTGGGCCTCTTTAAAATCATGAAATTAAGCTCTTCTTGGATTCTGTCTCCAGCAAACAACAGATGATCTTCTGCTTGTGAATACATCTAAGTTATTAAGCACAATCCATGGAATGTTTTAGCTGATCTAGAAAATGGCAGCCCCAGAAAATGGCAGCCCCAGGAGACAGTCACAGATCTTAGAGCTGAAGATAGTCACCAGAGATAAATTAAAATCAAGCACTACTTGCTGGTGAGGAACTAAGACTCAGAAATGTTGAGCCAGTTGTTAACATAAGAACTGAAATGAGACTTGGTGAGTTAGTTTTTCAGTTACAGCTCATTCCAACAAACCGCCACATGTTACTGAACATATCACTAAACATTTAACCCAGGAAGGGATCCATTTGTTGAATTATACTTCTTCCCACTCCACGTCCTTAGTTGAATGTGTCAAGTAATATTTTATAATGGTCTTTTTTGTCTCTGGTTACCATTTTTGGTATAAAGGCTATTCTGTTCCATGCATGTATAGCTACCCTCTGCTCTTTTAGTTTATATTTGCACAGAGTATCTTTTTTAATCCCTTCATGTTGAGCTCATGTGTGTCCTTTGAGTCTTTCAGAGCCAGCATATATTTGATTTTTTTTTAAGATTTTATTTATTTATTTGACAGACAGAAAGAGATCCCAAGTAGACAGAGAGGCAGGCAGAGAGAGAGAGAGAAGCAGGCTACCTGTGGAGCAGAGAGCCCGATGTGGGACTCGATCCCAGGACCCTGAGATCATGACCTGAGCCAAAGGCAGAGGCTTAACCCACTGAGTCACCCAGGCATCCCTGATTTTTGTGTTTTTTTAAATTCATTGGTGCATGGGGGCGCCTGGGTGGCTCAGTGGTTTAGGCCACTGCCTTCGGCTCAGGTCATGATCTCAGGGTCCTGGGATCGAGTCCTGCATCGGGCTCTCTGCTTGGCAGGGAGCCTGCTTCCCTCTCACTCTCTCTGCTTGCCTCTCTGCCTACTTGTGATCTCTCTCTGTCAAATAAATAAATAAAATCTTTAAAAAAAATAAATAAATTAATTGGTGCACTCTATCTTTTGATATGTTCTTGAGGATTTAATCCATTTACATTTAGAGTAGTTATTGATAGGTAAGAACTTACTACTGCCATCTGGTTCATTGTTTTTTGTCTGTTTTTGTATCTCCCTTGTTCCTTTCTTCCTCTCTTGCTTCCTTTCTTTGTGGGTTGATCATTTTCTGTATTGGTATTTTTTATGGATACATTTTAAAGGTAATCTACCCTTTTACTCCTCTCCTTTTATGTTTTTGATGTTACAATTTACATCTTTTTATATTGTGTATTCATTAACAAATTATCGTGAACTGTGGCTCTTTTAAATAGCCATAGTTTTCTTTTAACCTTTATACTAGAGTTAAGTGTCTAACATCATCATATTACAGTGTTATTCTAAGTCTGACTATATACTTACTTTTAGCAGTGTGTTGTATATTTTCACATGCTTCATGTTACTAATTAAGATACTTTTGTTTTAGCTTGAAGACCCCTTTCAGCATTTCTTATAAGGTAGCTCTACTGGCAATATTCCTCAGCTTTTGTTTCTTAGGGAAAGTCTTTATCTTGTCTTCATTTCTGAAGGACAACTTTTCAGGGTAAAATATTCTTGGTTGGCAGCATCTTTCTTTCAGCACTTTGACTACATAATCCCATTCTTTTCTAGCCTTCAAGGTCTCAGCTTAGAAATTTACTAATAGATGGGATGCCTGGGTGGCTCAGTGGGTTGAAGCCTCTGCCTTCGGCTCAGGTCATGATCCCAGGGTTCTGGGATTGAGCCCTGCATCAGGCTCTCTGCTCTGTGGACAGCCTGCTTCCTCCTCTCTCTCTCTGCCTGCCTCTCTGCCTACTTGTGATCTCTGTCTGTCAAATAAATGAATAAAGTCTTAAAAAAAAAAAGAAATTTACTAATAGCCATAGGGGTCCCCTTGTATAAAAGAGTTTTTAAAAAATTTTCTTTGTCTTTGATTTTAGACAGTTTTAATATATGTCTCAGAGAAGATTGTTTTAGACTGAAATTTGGGAGGTACCTATTAGCTTCATAAATTTGAATGTACAAATATCTCCCCAGATTTGGGAAGTTCTCACCCACCATTTTTAAAAATAATTTCTCTACCCTTTTCTCCTTCTCTTTTCCTTTAGGGATTCCAGTAAAGCATGCCTAGGTCTTTTCATGTGTCTGTAAGTCCCATAATATTTTTTTTACACTTTTTTGTTCTTTTTCTTCTTCTTTGTTTCTCTCCCCATGATTGGGTAATTTCAGTTGATTTATTTTTGAGTTCATTGAGTCTCTTCTCCTTCACCAAGTCTGTCATTGACATTTTCTATTGAATTCTTTATTTCAATCATTGTACTCTTCAGCTCCAAAATTTGTTTGGTTCCTTCTATTTGTTGAACTTCCCATTTTTTTCTGGTATTGTTTTGTTGGTATTATTAAATTGTTTATCTGTATTCTCTTATAGGTATCTGAGCATCTATAGAACAATTATTTTGAATTCTTTGCTGGACAGTTCCTGGATTTACATTTCTTTGGTACCAGTTATGAGAGGTTTACTATATTCTTTTCATAGAATCATATTTCTCTGATTCTTTGTGATCCCTGTAGCCTTGTGTAGGTGTCTGCATATTTGAAGAAGTCATTTATAGACTTCATGCAATGGTTTTAGTAAATGAAGACTTTCAGTGGGTGATGGCATCCTGAAGTGTGCTGTGACCCTGGGTCTAGTGATGCTGAGCACCAAGAGCAAAAAGGTGCAGTGGTACCAGGTCCAAGGGAGCGTGATGTCTCTTTAGCTCAGGCCAACGTGGTCCCTGTGAGTGCTATGAGGAGTCCGCAGTGTCCCTCTAGGCCATTGGTGCTTTAGTGGCCCCTCCAGATCCAGTGGCTAGGGCCCAGGGGAGGCAGTGATGGTGCTGTAGCCAGTGGGGTGCACAGAGTTGACCGCAGAGGCCAGCTGCAGGTGCTTGTGCAGCAGGAGCCAGTGGTAGACAGGCACGTAATGGCGCAGCCAGAGTAGGCTGCAAGGGCTGGGGCCAACTGAGGTCTTACTGGAAGCTACAGGGGTTCTTGCTTCTGGTGTACAGGACTTTGTTGGATTTCTTCAGAGCTGAGGGCACGCAGGATCCAGCTGAAGGTGCTGAGCCCAGCATGCACAAGTGTGTGTCAGTTGTAGGAGTGTAAGCAGGCAGCTTCCACTCACAGTCATAGAGGCCTTCTGGGGCAGTTCCAGGCTCCAGTGGGGGCGGGTGGAGGGAAGAAGGGTGGGGACAGTGATCATCAGTGCATGCAAGTGTCTACAGGGCAAAAACTGGTAAAATGTGCAGAAGGCCTGCAGCGGCTCTTCTGACTACCCCTTTCTTTGGTGGCAAAAGATGCTGGGGTTTTTGCAGAGCAAGTTATCGGGAACGGTGATCACAACTGCTCCTGGCTGCTGTCGGTAACCCCACTTTCCTTCTCATTCCTCACTGTCTCTATAGGTCTCAGATTTGCTGGTCTGGGTAGGGTGAAACTGAGCAGGACCTCTGTGCAGGGCCCTCAAAGGCTGACACACTGATTGCTCACCCCACCCTTTTCTTCCTGGGAAAGGGAACTCTGTCTAGCTGGGGAACTCCCTCATGGTTCTGGCCAAGCTGGCTGGTCAAAAGGGATGATGCAGGCAAAATGAACTTGCCTTTCTTCTCTTTTTGTGTGGTTATTCTCGGGGTTTTTTTTTCAATGTGTTGCTTCTTAAAGGGACTCCAGAGCTCTCCCAGAGCTGCTTTTGTTGGTGGGCACTTGTCTGATGATTGGTCTTTGTGAGGAGGCAGAGGCTGAGGTCTCTTATGCCACCATTTTGGTGAGATCACGTTACACTCGCAGATCACCTCACACCCACCGATCACCTCACACCCGTACTGTTTGGATAGCACTAAGTCCTGTCTTAACTGGTACAAAGTAAGTTTAAATCAGAGTCAAAAGACATTTATCTTGAAAGCCAAGATGGTCCCTTGTTGTCTGAGGCTCTTGCAGACGAGGCCGCTCTCCTTTCTCCAAGTCCAGTGCGTATCTTGTGCCTTTACGTCCCTGTTCATCCAGCCTAACGTCCAGGAGGCACAGTTTGCTGCTGATGAGCGGAAACTCCGGGGCCTGTCACCGCGTTGTCTCGCCGGTCTGTTGGGCAGTGCTGCTGTGTGCAAACCCTTCGTCCTCTGCGGCTGCTCCCACGTAGCTAAAAACTGCGTAAAAGTTCGCGGAACAGAGCAGCCTGACTCTATGACAAGTTCACCATCCAGCCTTCCCGGGCACTGCCAGACAGTCCGGCCGCATCTCCCACTTCCCCCGCTCAGCACTGCCCCCCCCAGCCTTTCTGTTGTCCCCAAAGCCACCCCGTCCCCCCGTCGCCGACCGGCTTCGGTCCGGTTCAGAGGGAAGGAGAGTGATAAACGCGCGTCTGACGTTCCTGTGTGCGGGAACCGGTCTCTAAACTTCGCCCATTTTGAGTAACCGAACAAGTACGAGGACTGGGGAAACCGGTATTGGTCTCATCACGGTTCCACAGAAGGGAAACTGGGGCGAAGGACGCTCGTCACTTGCCCGTAGTCACACAGCGGGCACGTGGCCCGGTTCTCGCTCCAACTGGGGCTCCGTCCCGGACCAGCGTCCACGGCCCCGTCTAGACCGACCTACCAACCGCCCAGTCTCCAGCGAAGAAGCCGCCGGTCTTGCTGGGGCCCGTGCGTCCCCACACCTGCTGGGTCTCGGCTCTTCCTCCACGCCGCCGCCCGGGATTGGCCTTGGTGTGTGGGTTCACCGCCTTCTCCCCCTTCTTCGCACCTGCCCGCCCGCGCACACCGTCTCCGGGGGGTGAGTGCTCGTCCCTTCGTCCCCTCACCTGCGCTTGCCGGGTCAGCACGGCCCGCCCGCCCCGCTCACCGGGTTGCAGACTGCTCGGCGCCCCGACTCGGACTGGCCGGCCGGAGTCGGACCAGCATCCCACCCGCTCGTCCACCGCGTCTCTGCTCCGAAACACTCCCCCTGGGTTGGGCGGGGAACGTTTTCTCCTGCTCTCCTCCTTCCCCTGTTCCTGTGTGCGTTCCTTCCTCTGCCCTTCCCTCCTGGCTGAACACGATTTATTTCTAGGCTCGGGGTTGTTTAACTTTCCCCTCCCCACCTGTGAATCTCCTGCTTACCGATGGCTTTAATTATTACCTTAATCAGGTGATTCATAAATGTCCGTTTCCACCTCAGATCTCTTGGATTGAGACCCACTGCATGGACCAGAAGCGTTGACTCTCGCTTTGTCTCGGCTCTATTCTGGGTACATAGACTAGTACCCAGCACACATTAGTTAAATAAATATTTGTTTCACTAAACAAACAAACAAACAAAAACAAAACTGTATAAACTTGGACCTCTTTTAGGATTTCCCAGTGGTGTAAAGCACCGCGGTTCCTCCAGCTGAACAGCAAGAGTTATTGGCGTACCATTTCCTTCACCTTCCAGAGTGACCGTTGGGTGGGTCTGCTAAGGCTGCGGTAACACAGCTCAGACTATGTAGCTTCAGCAACATATTTTCTCACAGTTCTGGAGGCTAAACGTCCGACAACAAGATCGAGATGTCTGTAGGTTTGTTTTGTCCTGAGACGATTCTTCTTGGCTTGAAGTACTCTTCATCCAGCTACTGGACAAATGAACACATGTGTCTGTGTGTTCAAATTTCCTCTTCTTATAAGGACACCAGAGTGCACGGGGCCCACAGTAGTCGCTTCATGTTAACTTAATCACTCCTTTTAAAGGGCCTATCTCTGAATGCAATCGTGTTCTGAGGTGCTGGGTAAGGGCTCCAACACAGGAATTTTGGTAGGGACACAATTCAGCCCATAATAATACATCGCCAAATTCATTCGATTTGTTTTCCCGAAATAAATACTTCTTGAATACTCACACATCTCCATCCCTTCATAATCCAAGATACCACTGTCTCTTACTCACTATGATCTCCACCATCTGAGATGGCTCCCAAGGACCTCTGTCTCTGGGTAGGTACGTGCGCATATATTCTCTGACCCTTGAACTGGGCTGAATCTACTGACCAGACAGAAGTGGGATGGAATGTCTCTGCTGAGGTCAGGTTACACAATAACTTGGGCTTCCATCTTGTTCCTGTTCTCTGACTCTCTCGCTTGCCTGTGCTGATAAGAGCCAGATTCTGTACTGTGAGTTGGCCTGCACGGGCAGGGAGCGAGGGAAGACAGCTGGTTTAGAGCCCGCTGAGACCCTTATTGAAGATCCTATGAGGAACTGAGTTCCACCATCAACTACGTGAGTGGGCTTGGAAGTGGATCACCCTTCAGTGGAGCCTTGAGACAACTGTAGCTCTGGATACCTTGTTTGCCACATATAAGAGATCTAGAGGCACAAAACCCAAGTTTTTGTGCCTTCGGGCATGGAATCTGTGAGATAATAGGAGTTTATTATTTTAAGTCATGTTTGAGCAGCATTTGGTGCACAGCCATAAATAATGATATATCCAGTAACCATAGTAGCTTGTCTACCTATATCTGGTGTGGCTTCCTTCAGATCACTTCTTCCCATGTGATAGGGTGATCTTTTCATAACATAAATCAACTCATTGATACTCTTCAAAAGCTTCCCGTTCTTGTCAGCTAACTTGTTAACATGGTAAACGAAGAGAAGCACAGTCTGGCTCCCCTCCAGATCCCCTTCTCGTTTCACACTCCGCTCTGCTCTCTGCCCAACCATAAAGAAATTCTTTCAGTCTCTTTATATGCACTGGGTTGGATCCCACTACAGGCCATTTATATATGCAATTTCCTCAGCCTAACATGTTTGTCCATCTTTTGGTCACATAGTTAACTCCTACTTGTCCTTCATATTTCAGTGCAAAACCTATTTTCCACAAGGAGGCTAGATCAAATCTCTTTTTAAGTAGCATTTCCCAGAAAACATTGTCACATGTAATTCCATGATTCGTGCTTCGCCTTCCACGAGTGCAAGCTGCATGAGAGCAAGGGCCATGTCTACTTTTCTTTAACAATGTATCTATCATGCCTGGTCCAGGGTCTAGGACATAGAAGGTAAAGAGTAAAACATGTTAAACAAACAAAGAAATAAAATGTCAAATACCATTTGTTATCCCTTTTGCTTTTGTTTCTTCAGGCAACAGTTTTGCTTCTTGGAACTCTACAAGTTCAAAGTTACATGGTGCTACCGCCTCCTACGACTAGACGATTCTGCCAAGTATTTATGAGACCAAGTTATCTTTTTATAAGGCCTGTTAAGGGAAAGACTATGTAAAACCTTTCTTAATTTCTGATACACTGTAACCCTCTGGATTCATGGCAAAATCATAATGGATTGAAAGGATATGGTTTGGCATCTGATACGGAATTTGTTTGGCTCAAAACGTTTATCCGAAAAATTAATGTAGTTACGACTTCTTTACTTGAAAATAGCACCTCTTATTTTTAGCAAATCTGGATTGCGCAGCTGGGTAACAGATGTATATGTGTCATACCCTCATAGGGAAAGAATAGCACGTTGGCTGTGTGATCAGATTATTCTGAGCGGAAAGATTTTCACATGTCAGCATCATGCGTTCCCTCTGGATATTACGGCAAGCCAGCACTGCCTCTGTGTCACATTTCGTGTGTGCAACTCATGCGATGTCTTTTAACTAGACGGGGCATTGATTTGGTAATCTAATGACCCAGGATCTAGCGTTTCACTCAATAGATATTCACACACTGATGGGCTGGTACGAGGGTACGGTGCAGACTGAGATAAACTGGATAGTACATGACTACTTTAAAGGGAGGCAGAAACTGTTTTTATCTCACTCATTGTTGGGTGAATGTTGCTAGTGGGGTAAATGTTCTCTTAGAGAAATCAGAAATTCTAGATCTTATGTGAAATATCCTAATTTTAAAATAATCTTTTAAAACATTACAAAATCGTTCAAATAAATCTGTGGGTTTTATATGAGATAATATCCCCTTTTAGCTTTTTGGTATAGTGATAATATTGTATTGGGAAATCCATGGATTTTTAACAGAAACAGAGCAGAATTTGAATTCTGGTGCAGACAGTTCCTTTTTTGGTTGGACAGTTCCTTTAGCCCTTTTGAAATTCTGTGTCCTAATTATTTAAATGTTTTTAATGTGTGCAATATAAACACAAAATCAATGAGTGGCAGTTTCATTACCAAGCTCACTGTAACTATTCTAAACCTTCTCCCATTTCCTGCCTCCAATGTTTAATTATTTGCATGCAAGCTTCCTCCAATAACCCTAAAACAAAGTGACTACACAACCATAATTGTTCGTTTTGTCCTATGCATCCAGCCAAACATATTTTACATTGTGATAATGGCAAATAAGTTTAAGTTGAAAACTAACACAGATTCTCCACACAATGCATCTAGAAGATGATATCCTGGAGAAGATCATTTGCAAGTACTTCAGTTATTTTTATAGGGGAATGGTGACCAAATGTGCTTTATCCTCATTAAGGAATAATCCAGAGGAATGGATAAGCTGTGGCTCAAACAAATAAGATGTATGAGGAAGATCATCTTTTGAATCATTAAAGTATTGGTGTAATTATTGGTAGTATTAGAATTGATGGTTCCAAGCAATTCAAAATCAAAACCCAAACTTCTGTAGGAAGCCAGCTTGGCCATTTCATCCTCAAGTTCAACGAGGACATTCACAGGACCACTCAGTAAAATAAATCTTTCTGTAAACTAGATTCAAGCTTCTGATGTTTTATTCAAACGTCAACCAGCTCTTCAGAAGTTCCAAAATAGTTAAATAGTAGACAGAACAATCTGATTTACATATAAAATTTTTAATAATTTTTTATAAACATATAATGTATTATTAGCCGCAGGGGTACAGGTCTGTGAATTGCCAGTTGTACACACTTCACAGCACTCACCATAGCACATACCCTCCCCAATGCCCATTACATATGTAAATATTAATTGGGAACTAGATACAAACTGTCAGTTCAGATAATATATTGATTGGCCAGGCTTACGCCATGACACTTAAAGTGTCTGGTCACCTCGTCCAAAATGCAGTTCTCCCAGATGTTTGGTGTCATGAAGACAAAGCATCTGACTGGATAAATATTTTTATTAAATTGAATTAAAGTTTGACATTGCACAGACACATCCTAAAGGAATCATGTTGTCTGTAAAAAGTAAATCGCAAACTCAACAACCCCAGTGAAGAATTCTTGAACTAGAGTAAATTTTAGGACCTTTCTAGTAATCCCTTTGCTTTACACATGAGGGAATTGAGACCTAGAAAGATTAATGATATTCATAGAGGAGGATAGAGGATTAATGACAAAAAATTGTTCTCTCCGAAAGGAGTTGACTAAAGATATTGAAACATGGGGAAAAATAGAGGAGAGCAAAATGAATGAGTTGAAGGAGGGAGGAAAGTGAGGAGGAAAATGCAGAAACAATTATATAGAGTAAAGGGGATGATAAAGAGACAGGTTACCTGAAGTCATTCATTATGCTAGAGTCTCCAGCTCTACCGTAAGATGACTTGAATGCATCTTCTTTGTCAAAATACAGAACTATAATCAGGCAAACAGAGGCACTGAAATCCCAAGAGAGAATTTTTCTTAACTCACAGGTTAAGCAAGTACAATATTTCTTTAAGGTCATTAGAAACAACCAAACTGCATTTGCCATGTTAAAATGTAGACGTTTCAACTCAGGAAAAAATTCTTTTATTCATCCAGACATTTTTCCTACTTGGTGTCAAGCAAACTATTTGACAGAATTTCAGATCAAAGTGAACAGTGTTATAAAATCAGAATCTCATAGTTAGTGATTTTAAAAGGAAACCTTGTAGTCAGAATGCTTCAGTTGGAATCTTGGCTCAACACCTTCGGCAAATGGTTTAGACATTCTCTGGTTTTGTTGTTGTTGTTGTTGATTTTTTTTAATGGGACTAATAAGAGGACCCGCATCAGACTGTTGTGAGGAATGACTGAGATAGCTCGTGTAAAGAATTTGGGACCTTACCTAGCAGCACGCAGTGTTAGCTATTTGCTTCGTTATTTTTTTTAAGATTTTATTTATTTATTTATTTATTTGAGAGAAAGAGAGCGAGCAAGTAGCGGGAGAGAGCTGTAAAGGAACAAACACACTCCGAGCCAAGCACAGACCCCAAAGCAGAGCTGGAACTCAAGACCCTCGCTCAGATTATGGCCTGGGCAAAAATCAAGAGTCAACCACTTAACCAACTGAACCACTCAGACACACCTAATTGCTGTTATTATTATTATAAATTTTATGTAAGGACAAAGAACTAACAAATATAATATACCATTAGACCAAAATTTAAAGATGTATAACTCATATCTCCAAATTAATATACTGAGAACATAATTAACACACAATAATATTTAGACATACAGAAAAGGTTTATTATCTTTATTTGACCTATAATAACTATGGTCTTCCTTATGGTCTGCACACTTTTTGGTAGACAAGAGGCAAACAAAACTGACTTTCTAATTTTTAGTCCCATTGGCAAACTCAGTCCCAGTTGTTTTAAATAGTTTCCTTCATACTTCTATCCCCAACACAGCTCTTCTTTAAGCTAGAATTTGTCATGGGGACAAGAGACTTATGGCATGATGAGGCAGCGTCCTCAGATCTGCAGTGTCCTCTGGTTCTTCTAGTTTCTAAATGACACTGGGCTGTGTGACATTTACATGACCAAGGGACAATCTGGAGTAAATTGTATTTTGGTCTCTTTGCTTGAGACACAAAGACCTTCCTGATTCTGCTGCTCTACTGCAGAATTTGTCAGGCTGGGCTGTAACACTCCCTTGACTTCTTTCCCGTGATATACTTCATGCCCCCTGTCCACCTTGCTGAAGGCTTCCTCTGGCAATCTGCCTTCTAGGGAGTCCGCTGCCTCCTGCTCCCATCAACTCCATTCCGGAAGACTAACTACCATGGACTTTCCCATCCAACCACACACACCCCACCACCATGTTTGTCTTGACTGGCTGTCCAGTTGCACAGGAAGCAATGTTACTCCAGAGTCCTTTGCATGGAACACAGCAAAAGCATTCTTTCCTCAGTTTCCTCTAATTCATCTTGATATTTCTAAACACCCATCAATCCTGGGGTCAGCTCCAGAGAGGGTGAGATGAAATGTGACCTTTGCTTCTGCTTTCTCTGTTCCTGTCCTCATTCTTACCTCATGATTCCTTGGAGCAGGAATTTCTTTACCTGTATGAGCCTTCCTTGTGCACAGATCTGATTTCTTCAACCAAACTGTACACTTGAGATTCCAGAGTGAGGCGTAAGGCAGAAGGAGCATAGATGGAGAAGGAATGGAGAAAATCCTTTCTCTGTCAATGATGTTTTGCTGCAAAATTACTACTTTGAGGGGCGCCTGGGTGGCTCAGTGGTTTAAGCTGCTGCCTTCAGCTCAGGTCATGATCTCAGAGTCCTGGGATCGAGTCCCACATCGGGCTCTCTGCTCAGCAGGGAGCCTGTTTCCCTCTCACTCTCGCTGTCTGCCTCTCTGCCTACTTATGATCTCTCTCTGTCAAATAAATAAATAAAATCTTTAAAAAAAATTACTACTTTGAATATAAAAACATAGTAATACTATCTCTGCATTCTTGCTCTAAAAATCTTAAACATTTCAAAGGATAAGATCAGGTACACAAAAGTGAGAAGAGAAAGAAACATTAATGTCTCGCTATATTATCCCCTGCATTGAAAAGCTCACAAGTGCAAGTATGTCAGTTTACCAATGCCCAAGTGTGACGCAGCAGCTCAGTCATTTCTAAGAACGTAGAATTCTGGAAAACAACTGCCTCCGTTTAGGGGCAGTTCCTTTTCCAAGAGGAATCCTATTCTTTGTACCTGTGAAAACCAAGTGTCTGTATATAGCGATGCTCCCCTTGAGGCCAGATGCACTGAGAGTGCAATTTTTTAATTTCCAGGAAAAAACTAGTATGAATTATGTATAATCATTTATTGTATATTTTTTAATGGCATGAAAAGCAAAAGGGGAAAAAAAATCTCATTCAGTTAAGACTCCGTGAAAAAACTGGCTTGCAGTTTTTTAACTACCCCCCATGTAGTTAAGCTTCATGAATTTATGCTAGTTGAATGAACGGTTAGGCCATGACTTTGCGCTATATGGTGTTTCTTTACATAACAGAGTGCTTTATGAGAGACTTGCCAAGTGTATGATCAAATATACTTCGTGTAAAATGATTTATCATGGACTCAATTTTTAAATGAAAAATATAAAAACAGTGTTTTAGATCATGAGTTTATTTAGCATGAATACATATCAATATGAGTCACCCATAAGCATGTAGCATGCAAAAGGGTAAATGCAATGGCTTGTACAAAGCTTATATTAGATAGTCTGATATTATTTAAGTGGAATTTTAGATTCCTGGAACTTTCTTACATTATCTAACCCTGCTCTTATGTGTTTAATTTTTGTCAGAATGAGCTGATAAACTTTACGCACAGATACAGTTCAGTCCTGAGTACAAGGCTCTGAAGCATCCTTGAGGTTAAGTGGAACCGAGAGGCAATTATTCAGCACCAGACCTCTCGTCATCCTGTTATGCTGCTCTGATGCGTACATAGCCCCGTGCCAATCCCTGTCATTAATGTGACTAATTTAACAGGTGTGTAGAGGAACTCCACTGAACACAGAGTTACAAAGGATTAGTTGAAACAGGTAACTTTATTCATACACGCAAAGTCACCACAAGTGACATGTTTGTGGTTAATAATTTCTATCTTAGATCTCTGGTGCAAGCCTACGCTGTTTAGTACAGTTGGGGGTCCATACTGGGAGCAAATAAGTCAGTCATTGTGAGATTAAGACAGATCAGGTGAGACAATAGCACTTAAGGCTGGGAGAGGGCTCTATAGTAGGAACAAAACGCAGATGTAGAAGGACATGCTCTCCCAGGAAAGGAGAGTGGGGGAACAAAAGTGACGTGGGCAATTGAGGGTCCAGATACGAGACCACCAGCTCTGCACTCAGAATCGGAATCCGGGAAAGGTACTTATTTTCCCTAGAAAAATAGCAAAAGGAGCACAAGGGAAGCTGTTTCTGACCCGGCACTGAAAGAGTACCTCTCCGTATCCTCCTTGCCAGGGTCAGGGGGACAGCAGAGTGTGGGCGAATTGGATGGAACACTAAGGACAGTCATGGCTGGATATAATTTCTTACTGCTGGTGAATTAGATACAGTCACTTACTGCTGGTGAATTAGATACAATCTCTTACTGCTGGTGAATTAGATACAATCTCTTACTGCTGGTGAATTAGATACAGTCACTTACTGCTGGTGAATTAGATACAGTCACTTACTGCTGGTGAATTAGATACAATCTCTTACTGCTGGATTATGGCAGGGGACAGCGCATTTTTTTTCCACGTACTTGGAGGCTCTGACATGTGCCAGTATCTTCAGGTCACCTACCTCCGGTCTATTGCTGGGGAAGAGGCTGGTGTAATACTTGCTCTCATTCTATGCTGCCCTTTCTGATCTGCCCCACCTCAAGTCTCTCCTTTCTCTGCTGGTACCACCGGGATGTCCCCTAAACCATCAGCTCAAAGGTGTTTGCAGAACCCGGCAGTTTGGAGGTAATGAAAGGACAACGCTGCAAAATAACGTTGGAGTCCCCAAACCTACCTGGTTCTGAGTGCTTGGACAGAGCAGGTTACTTCCCGTGACCTCAGTGACTTTCTTGTGAGAGGAGAGACTCAGCGGTGCCCAGTTTTCTCTATCACGGACCCTCCATCTGGTTATCCGCCACATAATCATTTCTGTTTAAAAGGTCCACGAGAGGAGACCACAATAGAAACACCTACGATGGCCCCAGGCTTGACAGAGTCAACGTTAAAAAGAATTTTGCCTGTAAAAGCAAGGTTTAAAAAAAAATGCTAGCCTTATCCTGATGTTTATGAACTAGATTTGAGCAATCAGTGAACTGATTTAAAGGTTTAAAGAAAAATTGCAAATAAAGAGGCTATTAAATGGTTTTGTCATCAAAAATCACAGTCCATAATTCAGAGTTCTCTATGAGAAAAATAGTGTCACTTTAAAATGTCAGAAATATTTCATTTAGAAGTACAGCAAAAAGCAGTGCTGAAAATTACAAAATATTCAGTGCCCGGCTGAAAGGCACATGATGATTTTTCTGGTACATCTCCATATGGCCTACTGACCTAAGGAGAGAATCATGCCTCCACTTAAAAAAAATTTAGAAAACAACAGAATTTCTGTTCCATGCAAGGTCTACCAAGTCCTTTCTCTCTAAAAAGAGTCT